>NW_028324166.1:3402500-3735000 GCF_054372755.1 Phalangium opilio | reverse complement strand
AGAGATATTACTTAGGCGTTTGCTGACTTTATTTGTGTGTTGAGAGAATTTCAAGTCAGGTTCTACAATAACACCTAAATCTGGCTCTGACAAGGAGGCTTTAATAGGGCTATCATAGAGTAAGTATGTGTGACGTGGGTTTGATGAGCCTAGGTGTAGGACTAGGTTGGCTTCTATTCCCATCGTTAGGATTAAGAAGCACGAGGCGATCGGCTAGGGTTACGAGAAACGTTTAGCCTCTCAATGGTTGGACTTCCACCAAAGGTTCGCGCAATTGTGGGTTTTCTTATCTTTTATATCGAATCAATCGCCTTATATACCCTAAATTCCCAAAAAAATGTTAAAAAGGCATACGCTTCAATTCAAACGTCAACAATAGCTATGTTTAAAATGAATTTAGGAACAAAGTTTCTTAAAACGATTTAACTAGAAGTAGAATCAAGGTAAATTAATGGCGATTAAAATAATTAATATCAATTATATTTATTTAATTATTTAAGAAAAACCTCTTAATTGCGTCTCGACTCGGAGAGGTTTATTTTGGTTTCCCAACTTGTTTTTTATGAATCGCTTTAAATTAAATATTTTGAAGTGTAAAACTGAACACTATTCTTAAAAAATCATCCAAAATCTTATATGTTAACATTTCAACAAAAGAGAAATTAATTTGATCCCTTATTTATGATTTAAACAATTTAATATTAACTCACCGGGATCATTGTCGCCAATAGAAACCGCACGCACTACGATCGAAAAGAACAACGATAACTCCCTGTTTGTAGTTATAACCCGACAACCAAAATGATTATGATGATAATTTTGAGCCCGACCTAGCTGTATCGATATAAGAAAATAAATATAGCCAAGGATCCTTGAAGACATTGTTACGTAATTCGAACTCTAAAACATAGAAATGAATTAAAGCGCTTCAAAGGGATGACGTCAACAAACACAATAGGATAATTGGATAATGAAATCCCAAAGTTTAAGTTGAGCAGCGTGACAAATTTAACATTTTAATATCTGTTAACAATTTTACTTGAAATTCACGTATGATGTATTTCAACCAAATGCACCATTATACCACGAGAGTTTTAGTTATCAGAGTTCACAAACTTTGTTAATCAAGGCGTCGGCAGAGGGTAAAAATTATTTGTAATACGTCACAGTCACCACGTGACGCCAAGATACAAAGACTCCACATGAAGAGTGACTGGACACCTAGTCCTTGTTTATAGCGATATTGCAGCGTCAATTCGCGAAGTGGTAGTTTTCACACCACGCCTATACTCAGTCACGTGCCTATGACGTAATTCAAATAACTTTTACCCACTCTCCGATACCTTTTTTTATGGATCGTTTAAATTAAAGCAAATGTCGGCTCCTGTGGTGCCCCTAATATGCTGGGTTATCTTCTACACACCAATTTAACCTTGTTAAAGGCAACAACCAATCATAACTCATCCACGAGCTTTTGCTAAGCATAGCAGTTCCTCCACCCGTCGACTATAGGAACATCAACCATTTCTTTAAACTAAACCACAGCCTATTGACTCGATTTAAGCGGTGGACATCGCGGAAAATATTCCTATTTGAAATCTATTCGTTTCGTTTCGTTTGTTTCAACGCGTGTCTTCATCATTTGTTTCAATGAACGTTTGTAACGTTTCAGTGATTGGCAATGAACTGGTTGGATCTATTTCCTAATATATTTTTGGCAAGCATCTATCAGTAAGCGAAATGCGCGTCTGTTAAGATGGATAGCATCTTCTAATCGAATCCAATGACATCTAGCTATTATTTAGCTTCGGGAACGAGAAAGAAGCTTTTCGCTTTTAAACAGGAAGAAATTATACTGTAGATCTTTCCCCAATGGCTTTTGCCATCCTTATTTTATAGGATGCATTCTTTCTGATACCATATCAAAGTCATACTTAAAAATATAGTAGCGTTTAATTTCGAGTGCCATAAGGTTTTTACTTCTCCGAGTGACGGACTGACGATGACGCCACGGAGAGGTATTACACTGGATGTGTCTGTGTGTGGGGGGGGGATGGTGCTTGTGTGACTGTCCACACATGGCACACCACCAATGCCACTCCATCTCACATTACTCCTCAAAGGTTTCAAAAACCGAAAATAATACAGGAATACAGCTGGTGGCTTGATGGAGCGATGATGTCATAACGATGCTGCCATCTGGCGGAAACCTCAGTAGCTTGATCTTGAGAGGTAATTCCTCTACATAGCGTAGCGTTTGCGATGCCGTAACCCTACCAATGGGGTTACATCATTGCAATGTTGTCTCATTAAAAAATTATTTCAGTTACGAATTATAGAAGTGAAATAGGCAAAAGACTTAATATAAATTTGCAAGGTATTCTAGAGGGCCGGTAGGCCCTTCTAGATAAGATCCCACACCCTCCCGTAATGTTAAATGAAAATTCACAGATTTTAGCCGATTTTCCCATAGGAATAACATGGGGTTTTTGGTGCTCCTGTACATCGAATCATTTAAAAACTACATGCAAGTTAGCTTTCGGAATACATTTAAATTAACAAGTAACTATTCAAGGTGTGCCTTTTTCAAGTTTCATCAAATTTAATTAAGTCTAAGTATGTTAATTTAATTAAAAACGTAAGTACCTCAAAAGATTATTCTACAGCAGACGACGCTAATTGTTCGTTACCCTACAGTAGACGACGCTAATTTGCCATTTCGCCGCCTTGAAACTTTAACTTGATATTTTTCAATAAATATAACACTATATTTATTAAAAACTTCTCTGGCGGGTCTAATTTTCGTTTAATTATGTGTCTCGGTTGAAATTCTATACTTAAGATACCTTTTTAATTTATATTTTAGATGCTAGTTTCGACCAAGGCTTAAGTTGCCTTACTTAGGCCATGGATTTATAATAGAAGCTTACGCTTCATGGATATTTCCCTGTAGCCTTCAGTAAGGCATTTTGATTTTAAACACATTTATGTCACAAAAATTCGCGCGGGTGGGGACTGGGGGGCTGATGACGTAGAAATTGAGGCAAACGTTTTTCTTTAGGCGTGCGTGCGCGCGCGCTATTCAAAATTAGAACTCTGAATTTGCCTCAAATTCTACGTCACAAACGCGCGTGCCAGGCTGGTACTATTTCAGACGAGGAATAAATGTTGTGCGCGTTTTAAGGTGAGTGAAATATCCAGGAAGCGTAAGCTTCTACTATAAATCCATGCTTAGGCAGACTATTGAGTGAGTCTATGCAATGGGTGATTGTAAAAGCTGGAAGGATAGATGGATCAGTGTTGGAAATAAGGATATTTTTAAAACTGGACCTGTGGCCTAGGTATTTTAATTAAAATAACTGTCCACGGTGCCAATCACTGTAAACGTACAAGGGCAGTGCACGCAATGTCATGGATAATTGCAATCGTAAAGTGGACTGTAAAAGATACGGCTTTGATAGTTTAAAATCGTGGCAGGTTTGTTTTGAAGTTGACTATAAAGCTCGGGTTCCAAAACAAATTGTGAGCCGTATCATATAAGAATTAGTAGAAGTGTAGAACCATTTTTAACCTCGTCCTAGAAGTGAAAAATTTCGCATTTCAGGCAAATATTATTTTATAATAGATTAATACAAATAAAGACTGAAGGAACAGATATTATATAAAAAGGACTTGGTTTGTCCAAGCCTAAAAAACAAAACGATAAGAGTTTTTTCCAGTTGACTGAAGCGCGGATATTTTATTTTTCTATATAATTTTAAAGACAATCTGTATTTTACTACTCTTTAATTCAATCTCCAGATTTTACTGGTAATGGATTTATTTCCTATAAATTAATTGAAATAAAAAATTACTTAACTCAGATTTTTCATGATAAAATTTTACGAAAATGGAATTGTTGTTGAAAAATCTGAGATAAGATATTTTATTTCAATTAATTTATAGGAAATAAATCCATTACCAGTAAAATCTGGAGATTGAATTAAAGAGTAGTAAAATACAGATTGTCTTTAAAATTATATAGAAAAATAAAATATCCGCGCTTCAGTCAACTGGAAAAAACTCTTATCGTTTTGTTTTTTAGGCTTGGACAAACCAAGTCCTTTTTATATAATCATGGGTAAAGGTTCTAGTGAAGAAATTAGCGACCTTCCATGATTATAACAATCTTTGTGGTCTCTTTTGCTATCTCGGTCATCATATTTCTAATTATTATCTTACTTGCTTATGTAGATGAACAAATTTTCGAAATCACACTCTTAGGATAAATACAAATAAATAAATAAACATTTACAGTGCTGATTTCTTGTAATTAATTCAAATGATTCGAACTATTTAATTTCATTTCCTTACTTTCAATCCAGCACTTTGACCGTAGTTAATTATGCTGAGATAAGCATTATCTTTTGTCGTCTTCAAAATAATTGCTTAACTTAATGTATAAGTTCTTCAAGTACATCTTTAAATGATTGCGTACTTGTGGTTTTCATTTATATGAATAAATTTTGTCTGTTTTAAAAACTACAATATTTACTACGTTGAAATGAATATACTCGTTTAAGTTGCCGCCGCAACCAAGCTCAATTTCTAATTAGATAAATCTACCAATATCACCCCGATTATCTTCATTAACATAGGCAAGGACAAGGAATCAATATTGCTCAATTGAATTTAGTTCGTCTTATATTAAAATGTCGTGGAACTTTGGAATTTTGGATTACGTCGTGATCGCAATAACGCAAATTGTTTGCATTATGATCGGTTGGTATTACGCCAAAAAAGGACGCAAAACAATGGAAAACTACGCATTCGGTGACCGTTCCATGTCTGTATTTCCCGCCGGTATGTCACTAATGGCCACCTACGTCAACGCCTTCGCTATGGTCAGTCACGTGTCCGAAATGTTCATGTATGGACTACATTACGGCGTTTGGAACGTTAGTCTAGGCTGTGGTACTATTTTTGCAGCTTACGCTGTATTGCCAATATTTCATCGTTCGAAGTATACAAGTATTTATGAGGTAAAACTAAATTGAACTAATTACTCGAGGTTAATGAATAATGTGGTTAGTTCGTATTAGGTTCTTGAGAGGAAGTATGGCTCGGCCTTTCGACAAATATACACAGCTATTTATTGCCTAATTCAGGTACGTTATTCTCGAACGAGTGTAAGGTTTCCTTGAACATTTTTCGAAACGTTTCGTGTTACCTTGAATTTCTAAAATACAGCTTCTTTACTGCGCAATCGCATTGTACGTTCCCGGTGTTGTTCTATCAACAACCACTGGTCTTCCCTATTGGATATCAACTGTTGTCTTTGGAGCAATATGTATAGGGTACTCTACTTTAGTAAGTGCCCCAGCTCTTCTATTTAAAGGGTCTGTAAAGTGGTCGGCGGAGCGTTGAAGTTCTGCTGCTGACGTTAATGATTGGGGAGGGTGTTCGGATGACTTTTTCAAAAAAGATTCTACGGTCCGCCGACTTTTTACAGTCCCTTAATGGTTCCGTTACAATTGCAGGGTGGTTTCAAAGCTGTGGTTTGGACCGATGTGTTCCAAGCATTTTTAATGCTTTTATCAATGATGATAATAACGACTAGTGCCATTGTTGAAGTCGGCGGATTGCAAAACGTTGCGCGAACAATAAATAGTACAGAATTTCTAAATTTTAGGTAACCTGAAAAAATTAAAATTATCTTCAAAGTCATTATTTTAAAAAATAATTCAACAGCTTCTTTAGTGACCCACATGATAAATACTCCTTATCAGCAATAACATTAAACGGGTTAATATCAAGTATTATATACAGCTCGACAAACCAACATATACTACAACGAACGTTATGCGTCAAAAACTTGAAAAAAGCTACAAGGTAAAGGTTGCAACCTTGGGTTAACAACGATTCAGAATTCGTAATAGTGACTCAACGGCCACCAATCCCCTAAAAAATCATTCTTTCACAGGGCATCCTGGATCGCCTTCTCTTTCCTACTTATTTTCCACGCTTCTCTTCTTACTTCCGCATCTGCGATATTCGCTTACTTCAAACACTGTGACTCAAACGGAAACAGTAACATGCCGAATTTCAAATCAAACGATCAGGTATTTTATTGGGTGTTATAAAAGAAAATTATTTTCCCATGTAATCTTTGCTTCACGATAGTGTTCTGAACGGTATCTTGATCCCATTCAGGCATAGACCTTAATTGTAGATAATAGACTTATGGTTCATCCAATCACCTCTGCTTTATGATATCTTTCGAGACATTAGAACAGTTTTGATTTTTGGAGATTATCATAGATTTAGTAGTGGCAGGGATAGATTTAATTTTAGAAGTAGGAATGGAGAACAGAGTAATGTGGGCGCGCGACCCCCTTCCACGGGACGGAGGGGAATGAAAGAAGAGGCGGGTCATAGCGACAGAGGTAAAAAGGAATTACGTACTTTTCGCCGTCCCCGTCAGCAACGTCATCAAAACGTAGTTTAAGTGAGCCAATAAGATAATTTAAACTTTTCGTTACGTGTTGGAGGGAGGGGCTCTATACTGGGCTATGAGTCCGACTGAAGCAAATACTACTAATCGTTCTCCATTGCTACTTCTAAAATTAGATCTATCCCTGGTAGAGGTTTATTGCTATAATAGCGTTATGTTGGCAGGTAGTTCCAGTTTTTATTATTCGAGTGCTAACCAAATATACTGGACTTGCGGGTCTGGTTGTATCAGGCATATTTTGCGGATCTCTGTCCACTCTCTCATCAACGATCAACTCTTGCGCCGTTGTAGTTACAAGTGACTTTTTTCAACGATACGCCAGCAAGAAAATCTATAAAAAATATCACCTCATCGTATGTAAAATGGGAAGTGAGTGACTACTGCAGTGCCTTTATTCAAAATGTTCTAACGTCCATTCTGCTACTACTATTTGCAGCTGTTCTTTTTGGTTTATCATCGATCTTATTTTCACTTTTACTACCGTTGATTGGTGGAGCTATTCATTTTTTCATGATAATACTTGGAATAGTTGTTGGACCGTTCGGAGCCTGCTTTTTAATTGTCATGTTTCGACGCAACGTAAATGTTAAGGTAACTATTTACATTTGTAAATTTTGATATTATGTATGACACTTCATATTGCCTTGACGCAAATTTTTACCTCTCCGAGTGACGAGGACGTCACGGAGAGGTATTACACTGGACGTTTCTGTGTGTTTCTGTGTGTGTCTGTCACATTCGCAATTGGCAAATTGGAGCAAACGTTACGAGAAACCTCTAGCCTCGCAATGGCAGGGCTTCCAAAGGTTCACCCAATTATCATTTATTGTGAATCAATCGCTATATATACAATAAATTTCCAAAAATTGTTAAAGAAGCATACGTTTTAATTCAAACGTCAACAATAGCTATGGTTAAAATGATTTAAGGAATGAAGTTTCTTAAAACAATTTAACTAAAATTAAGGTAAATTAATGACGATTAAAATAATATCAATTACATTTATTTAATTATTTAAGAAAAACCTCTTAATTGCATCTCAGCTCGGAGAGGTTTATTTGGTTTCCCAACTTGTTTTAGATAGCTAGTTACTAATGATCACACGCCCATTCCAGGCCGTACTGTTGTCAATAGTATTATCAACTGCTTTTGCCAGCTGGGTTTCAATTGGTGCATCAACGCAAAATATCACTTACAAAAAAACTATAGACGACCCCAATATTTGTTCAATCAGAAATAATTCAATTAGTACCGAGTATCCCTCGTTCAATAGTTCATTAAATAATGAGAGTCTAGAAACTCAAAATACGTAAGTAAGAGAAGAAGTATATAATACTTCGTTTTGAGAGACGTGTACCACAAGGCTGGTCTAATATGTCACATTCAGTCTAATTAATTTTATAGTTCGAAAATATTTTGGCTTTACAACATATCACCTGCCTGGTATCTTATTTTCGGATTTTCAATCTGCTTTTTCGGATCCATTATATTTTCATTGCCTTTTAGTAAGTTGATAATTTGATTCCTCCATTCACCGGTATATAAAATTGTTCTACCATACTTTTTACTTGCAGAGAGTGAAGCAGACAGTCCATTAGATATCTTGAGTCCGTGGGTTTTGTCTAAAGATGAAAAGAAAAGTCTCAGATCGTAAGTTGAAACAATTAAATGGGTTTCCAGCTGGGATTATTTCCCTTGTATTTTCGTGTGTTAATTCTTTATTTTAGGGCTGTGAAGACGAAAGAGGAAACTAGTATAGATTTGCTTCAGAATGTGGCGGCGTAATGGTCTTTAAATTGAAAAGAAAGATGCTTATAAAAATGAAAAAATTAAACTTTACCTACATGTTTCTAATATGAACATTTTTAATTAAACTTCACTAATGTTAGAATGCGGAGAGTATTATATTCTTGTATTGTCCTATCTTGCACGGACAATTTCTGATCAAAGGAATATTTTCATTCCGTCAAAGTTTACTCATACTTTACTCATTTGCAAACCAATCTAGCAGAAAGAATCTACTTCATTTAATTTTCAGGTATTTGCATCTGTATTCACGAATTCCAAAATTGAAAAACAAAGGTTTAAATATTTCCAAAATTGAAAAACAAAGGTTTAAATATTTCCAAAATTGAAAAACAAAGGCTTGAGAAATTGCAAAATTAAGAAAAAAAGGCTTAAGGAATTCCAAAATTCAAAAACAAAGGCTTAAGGAATTCACAAAGTCAAAAACAAAGGCTTAACGAACTCCCAAATTCAAAAACAAAGACTTAACGACTTCCAAAATTCAAAACCAAAGACTATTTCCAAAATTCAAAAACAACTTTAGACTTAACGATGTCCAAAATTAAAAAAAAACTTTAGACTTAACGATTTCCAAATTCAAAAACAACTTTAGACTTAACGATTTCCAAAATTCAAAAACAACTTTAGACTTAACGATTTCCAAAATTCAAAAACAACTTTAGACTTAACGATTTCCAAAATTCAAAAACAACTTTAGACTTAACGATTTCCAAAATTCAAAAACAACTTTAGACTTAACGATTTCCAAAATTCAAAAACAACTTTAGACTTAACGATTTCCAAAATTCAAAAACAACTTTAGACTTAATGATTTCCAATTTATATTTCGCAGAACTATCAATTACGAAGTAAATTATTTGAAGTATATAAATAAGAGTTCAAAATCCATAAATATTTGTTATGCTTAGAGTATATTCTGCCAGTGCTCTATATTAAACAAAATATTGATGGGAGCCTCCCGGTATTTTTACCGTAGATGCGTACTGTTGTGAACGACCTTTTTCTGTTACATTGATTTACTAATGAAGCAGTTGTCTTGGCTTTATTAAAAACGGGGATTATTCTTAGGCATGGTGGCTCTTCGTATATTGTACACGTATTGTATTGTTTACCCTAACCTGATACACTATAATAATACGAGTTGCAATATTTGTTCTTTAGATAATTTCTTCGTTAAATAATTGTATAAGTGAAAGTAAAGGTATATTCTGTATTGTCTCTGAGCCCAATACGAAATAAAGTTATATATAGCTTTCAGTGCCTTCAATAATTCACCCAAGATCAGACAAACGTTTGGGTTTTTCTTACTTATTATAATTAATGGTTGATTCGGCAATGTTTGTAATACAGTATTGATAAAATTGGACCTTGTCAAGTTCTTACCACGTAGGATCAGATTGTCTCTTTAGGCAAAAATTTACACGCTCGAAGGTTGGTGTCTTATCGTTTTTTTTGCGCTTTTATTTTAACAAAGCCGTGTAGATATTGGTTTAAACTCGGTTTCATCTTAGTAGTAATCAAACTTTCCGACGTAATAAAATTTATTTTAGAGGGGGAGAAGCTTGGGAACGTGACGAAAATATTGGTAGTCAAAATTAGATTGCCAAAGCCGATTATTTCCAAGATCGAGGTATGACATAACGACAAGATTCCTATAGCTATCTCTATTAATTTATAATATTCTATATACGTGCCTGTATATATATATACCCCTAGTCATTAAGCCTGTAAAGATAGTCCTATTCCAGGCTATAAAAGGAAGTAGTACTTGAAGAGCACCTGACATTCTTTTTGTTCTTCCAATTTTCCAGTTTAATTAAATATAGTGTTCGCACTGTAACAATTTAACAAAATACTCGAAACAGAATTAAAATTTTAATTTCTTCAAAAGAACAAGTTCCACATTTTACGAGAAATGGCGTGGAATTTCGGGATAATGGATTACATCGTCATCGTATTGACGCAAATCTTCTGCGTTTTTATTGGCTGGTTTTTCTCGAAAAAAGGAGGCAAAGGCATTGAAAATTACGCCTTGGGTGACCGTTCAATGTCCCCTATTCCTGCCGGCCTTTCACTTATGGCAACGTACGTAAACGCCTTCGCTATGGTCAGTCACGTGTCCGAAATGTTCATGTACGGCCTAGTTTTTGGCGTCTGGAATATTTGTATCGGATTTGGTCCTCTTTTTGCCGCCTACGCTGTTTTGCCAATATTTCATCGGTCCAAATATATAAGCATTTACGAGGTAAAATTTAAATCCAATAACTCGAAGATCTAAACTATTGAAATTTGTAAAACGAAAAAGATATTTTGAGTTCCTTATTTTTAACCATAGTCGTTGACAGGTTCTAGAAAAAAAGTATGGATCACTCTTTCGTCAAATCTACACAGGACTTTACTGTCTCATGCAGGTACGATTTTATTTTTCATTAATAAAAGCATAAGTTTATAAGATATGTTCCAAAAGTATCACACTACCTATACTTCGTAATGCTAGAGACGACAAGCGAGAATTGGCTACATTCGGTCAATCTTCCTATTTATTCTGTACTAAGCCTTTCACAGCGCCTCACCAGGCGTCGCTCATGGATTAACTAATACATGGGAAACACGGTTAGTGAACAATCCCTAGCGTTAGTTAATCCATGCGTTGCTTTACGAGAATTTATGACCTACGTCACTTCATGACAAACTCTCAGTAATCAGAGACAAACTTATGGAACATATCTTAAGATAAGAGGGATGTTCAATTGGCATCTTATTTTTTGTATTCTTTGAAATTAATTAAATGCGTAGGTCCTTAAAGTACTTCTTTTAATGATTGCATTCTTGAAAATTTTCAGTTAGCTTTCACCGCCATTGTATTGTACGTCCCCGCTGTTGTCTTATCAACAACCACTGTTCTTCCCTATTGGACATCCACAGTCTTCTTTGGATTAATATGTATTGCCTACTCTACCTTAGTAAGTATTTAGTTTAATCCCGATTAACCATCCATTTTAGGGCCCAATTTAATAACAGTTCTCTTTGAAAATCTAATTACAGGGTGGTTTCCAAGCAGTTGTATGGACAGATGTATTCCAAGCATTTTTAATGCTTATATCAATGATCATAATAACGACCAGTGGCGTAGTTGAAGTTGGCGGTTTGCAGAACGTCGTGCGAACAATTAACGACTCGTCGTTTTTGAAATTTAGGTAACTGTCACTTTGTCTTTTGAGTTTTCGCTCTTGTTTCATGTAAGACCATGGATATGTATAAATATATGGTAAGACAAAGTTATTGCGCGCTAGCTCTTACTGTGCTCTTCTTAGACTGATTTCAATTCGAATATTTAATAGAGTAAGTTTGAAAATATTTCGAATTATTGAAATAAGATGTTATTCAGTTTTTGTAAATGATTTTAAGAGAACAAAAATACCACAATTGAAAAATTTTCTTACAGTTTCTTCACTGAAGCGGGAGACAAATATTCATTTTCTGCATTAGCTATAAACGGTATAATCTCAGGTGCTTTATACGCCAGCACGAATCAACACATAGTGCAAAGGACTCTCAGCGTTAAGAATCTAAATAAAGCTGTAAGGTATTGTATCTAGCCATTTCACGTTAACAGAGATATTGTTATTCTTTAAAATTCACATTTGTATTTTGCTAACAGAGCATCGTGGATCGCCTTCGCATTCCTACTTATTTTCCACGCTTCTTTGCTTACATCCGCAGTCGCAATATTTGCTTATTTTAAACATTGCGACTCAAATGAGGACAACAAGATGCCGAGTTTTCAGTCAAATGATCAGGTAGTCTTTGTGAAAATTGTTAATGATCTGGTACTCTACATTAAAGTTGTTATTGATCAAGTGCTCTACATTAAAGTTGTTATTGATCAAGTACTCTACATTAAAGTTGTTGCTGATCAGGTACTCTACATTAAAGTTGTTATTGATCAGGTACTCCATGTTAAATTTGTTAAAGATCAAGTAGCCTATATGAAATTTCTTAATATTCAGGTAGCTTTTATGAAATTTCTTAATATTCAGGTAGCTTTTATGAAATTTCTTAATATTCAGGTAGCGTATATGAAATTGGCTGTAAATTTCTTAAGAACATGTGTTATTCAACCACCATTTAGACCCCTTACAGACCAACTTCTTTATTCTAATTTTGGCTCTATTGATAGGTGGTTCCCGTATTCATTATTCGAGTACTGACAAAATATGCCGGAGTTGCTGGGCTGGTTATATCCGGTATTTTTTGTGGATCTATGTCAACTTTGTCATCAGCTATCAACTCGTGTGCCGTTTTAGTTACAAATGATTTTTTTCAAAGGTATGCAAGCAACGCTGTTTACATAAAGTACAATCTCATCGTATGTAAAATTGGAAGTAAGTGTCTTAATTACTTCATAAGGACTATACTTAATTGTAGATAAGCTTTGATTAACTTTACATTGCAGCTGTTGGATTTGGTCTCGCATCAATACTATTCGCTCTTATATTACCATCTGTTGGTGGAGCGATTCCATTTTTTATGATATTACTTGGAGTTATTGTCGGCCCTTTCTGTGGCTGCTTTTTCATTGTCATGTTTTGGCGACGTTTAAATGTTAAGGTATGTATAACCACATTCATCAGCAACGGTAAGCCAATTAGTACAATATTCATTTAATCACTCTAAATATGCAATAGATGGTGTTATTCTCAATATTGTTGTCAACCACCTTTGTGGGCTGGGTTTCAATTGGCGCTGCTACTCAACATATCTCTTACAAGAGGACCACGGACGAACCCATTGTTTGTTCCGTTGGGAATCAGTCAATAAGAACAGATTCAAACATTGGCTTCGATGATATCGAAAACACGTCATCTCACAAAATGTAAGTATCCGTGAATGAGTTCGGAGATAATTCCTATAGGTTTCCCTACGCAAATAGGTTTTATAGTTAGTAGAAGAATCGATAAAAATTACTTTTCACTCTCTTTTTAACAACACCATTGCTACAATCTAAGTTCTGATTACACAGTGTGGATTAGATCAGTGCCCAGAATTCATCAACAATGTCGAATTCATCGTAGTAGTTTTACCCAATTGTTAATTGAATGCCCAAGGGTTTTAAAAAAGGACTACGATTAACTTTGAAGCGTTCTACTAATTCTGCGCACTTTCATACTGCCCACACTGCATAATCCACATTGAAATTACTTCAATCACACAGGTTGTGATGACACTGCAATAAAAATAAAATTGAAATAAGAGGAAAATATATCAATCCATTTTAGCAAAAAGGGGATAATGCAACTCGATGGATTATTTTGAAATCTTTGTTTTTTTCTAGTGCCGACATCTTTTGGCTTTACAACATATCTCCTGCCTGGTATCTTGCTATTGGATTTTCCATCTTTGTTGTTGGATCCATCGTATTTTCTTTGCCTTTTCGTAAGTTGCAGTTTCGCCTATGTTGGGGAACGAAATTATGTCATTTCGAAGAGTCAATATGTTTAGTTTGATATGTGTAGTTTTGGACTTAAATATTTCCAAGTGACATATATCGAAATATTTCACAAATAGGAAATGAAACGGATTGCCCGATAGATATCTTGAGTCCATGGGTTTTGTCAAAAAAAGAGAAAAAGACGCTTATATCGTAAGTCACAGAGTTTCAAATTGAAACGAAAACAATTTCATATCAATTAGCTATTTAGGCTAATTAATAATGAAGAATTGATTGACTAAATTATTGTAGGAGTGTCGAGACAATGGAAGAAACTAGCCTTGATTTACTGCAGAATGTGTCGGCGTGATAATTTTGAAATATAGAAAGAGAACTTATACCATTAGCACTCGTACTAAAACAAAACATTTTTCATGAAATGTACCATTAATGGTTTAAAGTGAATTCAAATGTTATGTGCTTTGTTGGAACGGATATTTTAAATTGTTACGATTATATTCCGGAATTTTCGTTATATCGAAAAGAAAATGGAAAGGTTCATAAAACCATTTTATTAACAACAAATTAACTGAACTTTAAGTTGAAGGAAATGGGGGAAAATATCTCTATGCATTTTAGTAATAAACGTTATACATAGCGATCATGCCTTGAAAAATTTACCCAAGATCAGACTAACGTTTTGGTCTTTAATTTAAACCTTACTTCTTGATACGGCAATATTTGTAGTACAGTATTGATAAAATTTGACCTTAAAATACGTAATTCTCACCACGTAGCACCAACTTGTCTCTTTCAGTATAATCTAGACGTTTGAAGGTTGGTATTTTACAATATCGTAGATCCGTTATATCGTACTTACAGCCGATAGGAATCATTGCGTAGCCATTTTCTCAAAGTATCTAGGCGGATTTTGTGGGAGGAGCTAGACTAATCATTACGTATGAGTATGACGAATATTACCTGGCGAATAATCTATCTTGCTGCGCCTTGCATCTTGCAAACGCGTAGGGCCTCGTGTTGCTACCGACCAATGAAATCGCAGTTATAAAAACGTCAGAATTGTGACGTGTGATGAATAGTACTCAAGCCCGGCCCACTAAACCCGAGTAGACATTAACATGGGAGTTATGTGACGCAATGATTCTTGTTAACTGTATGTATTCCAGTTTTTTATGTTTATTATCTGTTTTGACAGAGGCGAGTGACTAGGTTTTGGATTTTAAACCAGTTTTCTTTCTAATCAATATCTTTGCGACGTGATACAATTAGTTTAAGAGTGGGAGAAGAAATTTTTTTTGTCAAAACTGTATTGCCAAAGCTCAGCTGACACGAAAACTTTCTTATATCTTAATCTTTCTAAACTAGCTCACTATATCACATAGAAGATAGTTTAAAGGAAAAGTTCAGTTAACATAACATAACATCATACCTTTAAAGAACGGCGTTTTTCTAAATATGAAAGGAGAAATATTAAAAAAAAATCCTTTATTGCAAAATGATTAGCATTTAATTTGTCTTAAAAACGAGGGCTACTGCGCCACCCGCCATTGGTTTAGTTGAGTCTGCTAAACCGAGCTTAACCTCTCTCAGCCTGTGAGAATTCAACCAATCCCGTTGGGGTAAGAGGTTCGTTTTAACAGACGCCACTAAACCAATGACGGACAGGGCCGGAAATAAGGTAAAATTCTTATAGGACGTGTGCCCAGTGACCCCTCCTTTGACTGGAAAATATATAGGACACTGTCCTCTGGAGTATCCAAAAATATTGTCGAAACTTAATAGTCAAGCTATCTCAACTTAGGAAAAATTTATTGGTCAAAATGTAAAAATTACCCCCTTAATATTTTAAAAAAATTATGGGACATTTTCAAATTTAACTGAACAATGTCTTGTGTCCTGAGCTTATTTTCGGCCTTGATGACGGATGGCCCAGTAGTCCTTGATTATTTTTAAGACTAATTAAATGTTAATTACTTTTTTATAAGAGATCATTTATTTCTTAATATTTTATTTTTCCTTTTATATTTAGCAAAACGCCGTTCTTTTTAGGTACACCGTTATGTTACCTGAACTTTTCCTTTTAATGAAATTCCAGCTACTTGGTGGTGAAAGAGTTTAAAATTACTTGCCCATCTGTCTGTCGATCCTCACTAAGGGAAACCTTTTATGATAGGTGTATGGTTGCAACGAAAAAAACTTGAAACTTCTTTAATATTAAACGTTAGTTGACTTAGAATCGTTCGTGTTGTGAGGCAGGTGCAAACAGGTAGAAGCTCCTGTTTTATTAACTGTAACGGCAGAATAAATTACTTGAATCAGAGTTCAAATTCTAATTTCTTTTATAGAATAAGTTCAAAATATAACAAAAAATAATGACGTCGAATTTCGGGATCATGGATTACATCGTCATCGTATTGACTCAAATCTTCTGCGTTTTTATTGGTTGGTTTTTCTCGAAAAAAGGAGGAAAAGGCATTGAAAATTACGCTTTGGGTGACCGTTCAATGTCCCCTATTCCTGCCGGTCTGTCACTTATGGCAACGTACGTTAACGCCTTTGCTATGGTGAGTCACGTGTCCGAAATGTTCATGTATGGACTAGTTTTTGGCGTTTGGAATATTTGTACCGGATTTGGTCCACTTTTTGCTGCCTATGCCGTTTTGCCAATATTTCATCGTTCCAAATATATAAGTATTTACGAGGTAAGACTTAAAACTAATAAGTCAAAAACCTAAAAATATTGGAATTTATAAAAGAAAATATTTTGATTCATAGTATATCTTAAAACAAATCGTTGACAGGTTCTAGAAAAAAAGTATGGTTCAGTCTTTCGTCAAATCTACACAGCACTTTACTGTCTCGTGCAGGTACGATTTTATATTTCATTAATAAGAGCATAAGTTTATAAGATATGTTCCATAAATGTGACACTACCTATACTTCGTAATGATAGAGACTTACTGAGAGCTAGTTCGAGAACGACACGTGAATTGACTACACTCGGGTTTGGCAGTGCGTCTTCATATTTAGTCTGTACTAAATCTTTGACAGCGCCTCACCAGGCACGAGAATCCTACGTCACTTCATGACAAGCTCTCAGTAACCAGTGACAAACTTATGGAACATATCTTATGAACTTATGATAAGAGGAATGTTAAATTGGTATTATTTCGGAGTGCCTAGGACTTATCTTTTATAACCTTTGAAATTAATTAATGTGCATGTCCTTTAAGTACTTCATTTAATGATTGTTTTCTTGAAAACTTTCAGTTAGCTTTCACCGCCATTGTATTGTACGTCCCCGCTGTTGTTCTCTCAACAACCACTGTTCTCCCCTATTGGACATCCACAGTCTTCTTTGGCATAATATGTATCGCCTACTCTACCTTAGTAAGTATTTAGTTTAATCCCGCTTAACCATCCATTTTAGGGCCCAATTTAATAACAGTTCTCAGTGAAAATCTAATTACAGGGTGGTTTCCAAGCAGTTGTATGGACCGATGTGTTCCAAGCATTTTTAATGCTTATATCAATGATCATAATAACGACCAGTGGCGTAGTTGAAGTTGGCGGTGTGCAGAACGTCGTGCGAACAATTAGCGACTCGTCGCTTTTGAAATTTAGGTAACTGTACACTTTGTCTTTTCGCTCTTCTTTCATGTAAGACCATGGATGGTAAGACAAAGTTATTACGCGCTAGTTCGCACTGCACTCTTCTTAGACTGCTTTTAACTCGTATTGAAATAAGATGTTCTTCAAGTTTCTGCAAATGATTTTAAGAGAACAAAAAACATCACAATTGGAAAATTTTCTTACAGTTTCTTTAGTGATCCTCAAGGAAAATATTCATTTTCTGCGTTAGCTTTAAACGGTATAATCACAGGTGCTTTACACGCCAGCACGAATCAACACATAATGCAAAGGACGCTAAGCGTCAAGAATCTAAATAAAGCTGTAAGGTATTGTATCTAGCCATTGATCAAATTAACAAAGATATTGTATTCTTTAAAAATACACGTTTGTATATTTTTTGGTAACAGAGCATCGTGGATCGCCTTTGCATTCCTACTTATTTTCCACGCTTCTTTACTTACCTCCGCAGTCGCAATATTTGCGTATTTTAAACATTGCGACTCAAATGAGGACAACAAGATGCCGAGTTTTCAGTCAAATGATCAGGTAGTCTGTGCGAAATTTGATAATGATCAGGTACTCTACGTGAAATTTGTTAATGATCAGGTAGTCTATATGAAATTTGTTATTGATCAGGTAGTCTATATGAAATTTGTTATTGATCAGGTAGTCTATATGAAATTTGTTAATGATCAGGTAGTCTATATGAAATTTGTTATTGATCAGGTAGTCTATATGAAATTTGATATTGATCAGGTAGTCTATATGAAATCTGTTATTGATCCGGTAGTCTATATGAAATTTGTTAATGATCAGGTAGTCTATATGAAATTTGTTAATGATCAGGTAGTCTATATGAAATTTGTTATTGATCAGGTAGTCTATATGAAATTTGTTATTGATCAGGTAGTCTATATGAAATTTGTTATTGATCAGGTAGTCTATATGAAATTTGTTAATGATCAGGTAGTCTATATGAAATTTGTTATTGATCAGGTAGTCTATATGAAATTTGATATTGATCAGGTAGTCTATATGAAATCTGTTATTGATCCGGTAGTCTATATGAAATTTGTTAATGATCAGGTAGTCTATATGAAATTTGTTAATGATCAGGTAGTCTATATGAAATTTGTTATTGATCAGGTAGTCTATATGAAATTTGTTATTGATCAGGTATTCTTTATGAAATCTGTTATTGATCAGGTAGTCTATATGAAATCTGTTATTGATCAGGTAGTCTATATGAAATTTGTTATTGATCAGGTAGCCTATATGAAATTTGTTAATGATCAGGCAGCCTATATGAACTCGGTTCAAAATTTTTCAAGAACATGGTTTATTCAACAGCCATTTTAGCCCTTATACACCAACTTCTTTACTATATTTTTGGGTGGGTCTATTGATAGGTGGTTCCCGTATTCATTATTCGAGTACTGACGAAATATGCCGGAGTTGCTGGGCTGGTTATATCCGGCATTTTTTGTGGATCTCTGTCAACTTTGTCATCAGCTATCAACTCGTGCGCTGTTTTAGTTACAAATGACTTTTTTCGGCGGTATACAAGCAACACTGTTTACGTAAAGTACAATCTCATCGTATGTAAAATTGGAAGTAAGTGGCTTACTTCGTAAGGACTACACTCAATTGTTAGTAACCCTTGACTAACTTTACAATGCAGCTGTTGGATTTGGTTTAGCATCAATTCTTTTCGCTCTTATATTACCATCTGTTGGTGGAGCGATTCCATTTTTTATGATATTACTTGGAGTTATTGTCGGGCCTTTCTTTGGCTGTTTTTTAATTGTCATGTTTTGGCGACGTTTAAATGTTAAGGTTTGTATAACCACATTCATCAGCAACGGTAAAGCAATTAGTACGATATTCATTTATTCGCTCTAAATATGCAATAGATGGTGTTATTCTCAATATTGCTGTCAACCACCTTTGTGGGCTGGGTTTCAATTGGCGCTGCTACTCAACATATCTCTTACAAGAGAACTACTGACGAACCCATTGTTTGTTCCGTTGGGAATCAGTCAATAAGAACAGATTCAAACATTGGCTTAGATGATATTGAAAACACGTCATCTCGCAAAATGTAAGTATCCAAGTATGAGTATTCACAGGTATTTCCTATATGTTTCCCTAAGCAGATAGGTTTCATAGTTAGTAGAAGAATCGATAAAACATTATTTGAGTTCCCTTTTCACCCACCTTTTAACAACACCGTTGCTGCAATATAAGTTCTGATTACACAGTGTGGATTAGATCAGTGCCAAGAATTCATCAGACGTTTCTGAAAAATCGGCAAAAACAATGTGAAAATTCATAGTAGTAGTTTTACCCAATTGTTAATTGAATGCCCAAGGCTCTTAAAAAAGGACTAGGATTAACTTCGAAGCGTTCTACTAATTATGTGCACTTTCATACTACCCACACTGCATAATCCACATTGAACTTCAATCACACAGGTTGTGACGACACTGCAATAAAAATTTTTTGAAAGCAGAGGAAATTTTATCAATCCAGTTTAGCACAAGGGCATGCAAGATTTTGTAATTTGTTATTTATTCTAGTGCCGATATATTTTGGCTTTACAACATATCTCCTGCCTGGTATCTTGCTATTGGATTTTCCATCTTTGTTGTTGGATCTATCGTATTTTCTTTGCCTTTTCGTAAGTTGCCATTTCGCCTATGTTGGGGAACGACATTATGTCATTTCGAAGAGTCAATATGTTTAGTTTGATATGTGTAGTTTTGGACTTAAATATTTCCAAGTGACATATATCGAAATATTTCACAAATAGGAAATGAAACGGATTGCCCGATAGATATCTTGAGTCCATGGGTTTTGTCAAAAAAAGAGAAAAAGACGCTTATATCGTAAGTCACAAAGTTTCAAATTGAAAAGAAAACAATTTCATATCAATTAGCTATTTAGGATAATTAATAATGAAGAATTGATTGACTAAATTATTGTAGGAGTGTCGAGACAATGGAAGAAACTAGCCTTGATTTACTGCAGAATGTGTCGGCGTGATAATTTTGAAATATAGAAAGAGAACTTGTACCATTAGCACTCGTACTAAAACAAAACATTTTTCATGAAATGTACCATTAATGGTTTAAAATGATGGACAAATGTTATGTGCTTTGTTGCAACGGATATTTTAAATTGTTACGATTATATTCCAGAATTTTCGTTTTATCGAAAAGAAAATGGAAAGGTTCATAAAACCATTTTATTAACAGCATATTAACTCAAATTCAAGTTGAAAGAAATGGGGGAAATTTTCTCTATGCATTTTAGTAAAAAAAACTTTATACATTGCGATCAGTGGCTTGAATAATTTACCCGAGATCAGACTAACGTTTTGGTTTTTTAAGACAAATTTAAACATTATTTCTTGATACGGCAATATTTGTAGTACAGTATTGATAAAATTTGACCTTAAAAATGGTAATTCTCACCACGTAGCACCAACTTGTCTCCTTCGGTATAATCTAGACGTTTGAAGGTTGGTATTTTGGAATATCGTAGATCCGTTCCATCGCATGCTTACAGCCAATAGGAATCATTGCTTAGCCATTTTCTCAACGTATCTAGACGGATTTTGTGGGAGGAGCTAGACTAATCATTACGTATGACCAGAAGTGAGATGAGACCAGAAGTACTGAGCTAACCAAATTCTTCACTCGGCGAAAGTGAATATTCTTGATAACACACCAACGGTTGGCCCTCTGGTGTCGGTTTCAGAATTTCCCCTCCAAAACGTGAGACGCTCGCGGTGGTAGACGGCCGAACTAGATTCAAGGAGCCGCGTCCGTGTTACGCGGCTTTAGGTTGAGGGGAAGGGGGTAGGAAATGTTTTTGGAACTCGACCAATTTTTTCTCTCTAGTTTTAGCGCGTGGGAAGCGGAATAAAATCCTCAAATTTGTTCACTAGTGCCAGGATCTACTAACAATGCTAGAGCCCTTCACTTCTAGTCTCATCTCACTTCTGGTATGACGAATATTACCTGCCGAATAATCTATCTTGCTGCGCCTTGCATCTTGCACACGCGTAGGACCTGGTGTTGCTACCGACCAATGAAATCGCAGTTATAAATAAGGTAAAATTCTTATAGGACGTGTGTCCAGTGACCCCTCCTTTGACTGGAAAATATATAGGACACTGATCTCTGGTGTGTCCAAAAATAGTGTCGGAACTTAATAGTCAAGCTATCTCAACTTCGGAAAAATTTATTGGTCAAAATGTAAAAATGACCTCCTTAATTAAAAAAAAAATTATGAGACATTTTCAAATTTAATTGGACAATGTCTTGTGTCCTGTGCTTATTTCCGGCCTTGATGACGGATGGCGCAGTAGTCCTTGATTATTTTTAAGACTAATTAAATGTTAATTATTTTGTTATAAGAGATCATTTATTTTTTTAATATTTTTCCTTTAATATTTAGCAAAACGCCGTTTGTTTTTAGGTTATAATGTCATGTTACCTGAACTTTTCCTTTTAATGAAATTCCAGCTACTTGGTGGTGAAAGAGTTTAAAATTACTTGCCCATCTGTCTGTCGATCCTCACTAAGGGAAACCTTTTATGATAGGTTTATGGTTGCAACGAAAAAAATTTGAAAATTCTTTTATATTAAACGTTAGTTGACTTAGACTCGTCCGTGTTGCGAGGCAGGTGCAAACAGGTAGAAGCTCTTGTTTTGTTAACTGTAACGGCAGAATAAATTACCATGATCGGAATTCATATTTTAATTTTTTCAAAAGAACAAGTTCCACATTTTACGAGAAATGGCGTGGAATTTCGGGATCTTGGATTACATCGTCATCGTATTGACTCAAATCTTCTGCGTTTTTATTGGCTGGTTTTTCTCGAAAAAAGGAGGCAAAGGCATTGAAAATTACGCTTTGGGTGACCGTTCAATGTCCCCTATTCCTGCCGGTCTGTCACTTATGGCAACATACGTTAACGCCTTCGCTATGGTCAGTCACGTGTCCGAAATGTTCATGCATGGACTAGTTTTTGGCGTTTGGAATATTTGTATCGGTTTTGGTCCTCTTTTTGCCGCCTACGCTGTTTTGCCAATATTTCATCGTTTAAAATATATAAGCATTTATGAGGTAAGACTTATATGCAATAACTCGAAGATTTAAAAATATTTAAATTTACATAAAGATAATGTTTTGAATTCCAATAATTTTAACCATAGTCTAGCAGAGTTTACACTCTATTAAACCATTTTCAAAATAATAATTGCATTTGCAAACGAAAG
Organism: Phalangium opilio; assembly: GCF_054372755.1. Classification (NCBI taxonomy): domain Eukaryota; kingdom Metazoa; phylum Arthropoda; class Arachnida; order Opiliones; family Phalangiidae; genus Phalangium; species Phalangium opilio. The sequence goes on along the minus strand of NW_028324166.1, from coordinate 3,712,328 downwards.
AAACATAAAAACCCATTGAATTTCGATCTTTCTAAAACGGTTGAAAACGGTTTCAAAGTGTCTAGCGTAAACATGGCTACTAGTATTTCTTCCAAAAAAAAAACTTTGTAGGTTCTCGAAAAAAAATATGGCTCACTCTTTCGTCAAATATACACAGCAATTTACTGTTTAATTCAGGTACGTTTTTATATTTCATTGATGACAGGAATGGCTATAATGGCTCAAAAGCTTCGTAGTAAGAAATGTACAATGAGTGGAGCGTAGATTATTCTCCTTCTAGCTTTTTTTAATGTGTCAATCATAGATATAGTAAAACTATAAAGGGTCTAGATCCACTTCGCTGGCTTAGGCTTAACGAAAAAACGCGGAAGGGGCAACGAGCAGACAGCCGCTATTTTCTGGGGGTAGCCGTATAAAACGCCATCTATCGGGAACTTTCGAAACTAAATTAAGGGATGAGCTTAGAGTAGTGGCACTCTATGTTAACCCCCTATAGGGCATAATAAGTCAAACCCTCGGAGATGCCATTACTCCATTTTATACGAGCTAAGAGCAGAAAAACGTATTTTATAAATTTTACACCTGTAAAATCTTTTAAAAAACACTTGGAACTTGTATTTCTACTTACTTTCGAGGAAATACCACCGTTTTCTGAAGGTAAGAGTCTTTATTATACATTTATTAGTAATGAAAACATTTAAGGCGAGCTAAGCCTTGGTCTTGTAAAACACGGCATGGATGTACTAATAACTATCGTTACTGGATAAATTACTGAGGGTGAAACGCGGCCATTGTTTTTCCTCCATAACCACTAGCGCAGGCTGGCGAGAAAAGTGCGAACTTATGACCGGAAGTTCTTCGGTGGGACAAACGGTAGTTTTTTCCGGTCTTTGTTCATTGGCTATATCGCGATACGTATTTACATTTTTTCCCGCCAAGTCGTGAACAGCAGACAGCTACAAATTTCAGCCAATGAACGACGACCGGAAAAGACTACCGTTTGTCCCACCGTAGAACTTCCGGCTGTTTTTAACACCCGATGCCTCCCCACCCCCCCTACGATTTGGTAGCCAAAGCGCGAGCTTTTTTCAATGCACGGTGGAAGGTACGAGAGATTTATCCAGTAACGATAGTTATTAGTACATCCATGACGGCAGGTTAGTGATTAGCATCGTTTTCAAATTCAAAATCACTAATCTGCCGTGTTTTACAAGACCAAGGCTTAGCTCGCCTTAAATGTTTTCATTACTAATAAATGTATAAAAAAGACTCTTACCTTCAGAAAACGGTGGTATTTCCTCGAAAGTAAGTAGAAATACAAGTTCCAAGTGTTTTTTAAAAGATTTTACAGGTGTAAAATTTATAAAATACGTTTTTCTGCTCTTAGCTCGTATAAAATGGAGTAATGGCATCTCCGAGGGTTTGACTTATTATGCCCTATAGGGGGTTAACATAGAGTGCCACTACTCTAAGCTCATCCTTTAATTTAGTTTCGAAAGTTCCCGATAGATGGCGTTTTATACGGCTACCCCCAGAAAATAGCGGCTGTCTGCTCGTTGCCCCTTCCGCGTCGACCTCCCATTGAATTGTGTATCTACCCTTTTAAATATATCTATGGTGTCAATCAATCAATAGCTTATTAAGTATTACGTGTCTTTCTTCAACTTCGAAATCAATGCTTATATACGTTCTTTAAGTACTTCTTTTTACTATTGGATGCTTACCAACTTTCTCAATTCAGGCACACTCAATGAATCATTGGGGTTCTAAAAAATAATAAGAAAGCTTAAAGGGATGTACAATCCGTTATGTATGGGCGGGGCGTATATCAAACTTATCTTCCATCAAATATAGCTCTACTGAGCATGCGTGAAGTTCGTAGCATTATCAGTGCATCATCTACCGTAGAAACAGACGTTCAAGCAGACGACAGCCTAATCACTACTCCAGGAAATAGTAACACTACTACTAAAAAATATAGTTCTTGAGTCTTATAGACACGCCCATACATAACGGATTGTACATCCCTTTAATAACTCTTCTAGAAAAAGCTTTAGTTATAATTAAATCAGTTAACAAACACTCAAACTAATTGAGATACACTCGATTCAATAAATTTCTTTTATGATTTGTCTAAATAAAATATTTTCAGTTAGCTTTCTCCGCTATTGTGTTGTACGTTCCAGCTGTTGTTCTATCAACAACCACTGTTCTTCCCTTTTGGACAGCAACCGTCTTCTTTGGCATAATATGTATCGCCTACTGTACCTTAGTAAGTACGAGACACGTGTTCAAATCTTCATCAGTTTAATCTCGCTTAACCATTCATTTTAGTGCCACAAATTAACAATTCTCAGTGAAAATCTAATTACAGGGTGGTTTCCAAGCAGTTGTATGGACCGATGTGTTCCAAGCATTTTTAATGCTTTCATCAATGATCATAATAACGACTAGTGGCGTAGTTGAAGTTGGCGGTCTGCAGAGCGTTGCGCGAACAATAATTGGCTCGAGTTTTTTGAAATTTAGGTACTTCGTACACTTTTTAAGTCTTTTGAATCTGATTTTGTGCGGCTTTGCACACATTGAAACTTTCTTCCCAATTATTGTGAATTTTACATCATATTTGTAAAGATGACGCCACAAATACGTTAAATTTAATCAAATGAAAGGTCAATGGTAACTGACAATGCGTGGAAATTTTCTTAGTTTCTTCACTGAAGCGGGAGACAAATATTCATTTTCTGCATTAGCTTCAAACGGTATTATCTCCGGTGCTTTATACGCCAGCACGAATCAACACTTACTTCAAAGGACGCTCTGCGTAAAAAATCTAAATAAAGCTGTAAGGTACTGTGACAGAGAATTTCAAATAAACAAATACAACTTGGTACTTGTTAGCAAAGCACATTTTATTTTGGTAACAGAGCATCGTGGATCGCCTTTGCGCTACTACTTATTTTCCACGCGTCCTTACTTTCATCCGCAGTCGCGATATTTGCTTATTTTAAACACTGTGACTCAAATGGAGATAATAAAATGCCGAGTTTTAAATCAAATGATCAGGTAATCCTTTGTCAATTTATAAATGCTGAAGTGTTAAAACAGTTATCCAAATTGAAATTCATTCAAAATTCCCAACAGTGTTTTCGTTTGTCCGTAAACGTTTTTCATTCTGCCCGTAAAGACAACCTTGTTTAAATTTGTTCTGTGTCTATTTGAAGGTGGTTCCCATATTCATTATTCGAGTACTGACAAAATATGCCGGAGTTGCTGGGCTGGTTATATCCGGCATTTTTTGTGGATCAATGTCAACCTTGTCATCAACTTTTAACTCGTGCGCTGTTTTAGTTACAAATGACTTTTTTCGACGGTACGCGAGCAGCGCTGTTTACACCAAATACAATGTCATCGTATGCAAAATAGGAAGTAAGTAACTTATTATTTTTAACTTAACTCAATTGTTAGTAACCTTTAATTAACTTCACATTACAGCTGTTATTTTTGGTTTCGCATCGATTCTGTTCACTCTTATATTACCATCTGTTGGTGGAGCACTTCACTTTTTTATGATATTACTTGGAGTTATTGTCTCGCCTTTCGGTGCCTGCTTTTTACCTCTCCGTGTGACGTAGTCCAGGAGAGGTTCTGTAACGGCCGTGTCTGTCTGTGTGTCTGTCTGTCTGTCTGTGTGTGTGTCTGTCTGTCTGTGTGTGTGTCTGTCTGTCCGTTGTTACACCCACGTGACCGCGTTCGCAGTTTGCGTATCGGAGCAAACGTGTTCGCCATTTCCGAACTGCTTTCACAGTCACGGAAATGGCTCCTCTACTTGAGTTCTCACACCACCAATCTTCTGGTCTTTGTCCATACCACACGGACACTAGTCTGTTCTTACTGGCTGCTAATCACCACCATCTTCTGGTCTTCGTCCATTCCACGTGGACACCAGTCTGTACATACTGGCTTCTAATCACCACCATCTTCTGTTCTTTGTCAATCCCACATTGACACCCGTCTGCACTTACACTGCCTTCTAACACCACCATCCACTGGTCTTCCGTCTATTCCACATAGACACCAATCTGTATCATTGGCTTCTACTCCATTATCATCGTTTGGTTTTAGGATATACGCGGCGATCAGCTAGGGTTACGAGAAACGTCTAGCCTCCCTAAGGTAGGATCGCTACCAAAGGTTTTCGCATTTGCGGTTTTTCCTTACTATTATAATGGAAACGAATCGTATATATACCCCAAAATTTGAAGAAAGCGGGAAGAGGGGTACCCTTCACTTTAAACGTCAATATTAGCAAAGTTTGAGAAGATAATAAGTATAACTTTATTTTAAACGATTTAACTATTATTAATGTTAATTATTGAAGATTAAAATAATTAAAAATAATTATATTTATTTAAATATTAAAGATAAACCTCTCGTGCAAAGAGAGAGATTATCATTGCCTCCTATATCTACCAAGGCCCGTGCATGCGATATATTTCCTTCATTGCCTCCTATATCTATCAAGGCCCGTGCATTGTGATATATTTCATTCATTGCATAAACATAAGCGAGATTGTTTTGGGAAAAAAATACTGCTTCCACTAATGCGTTTATACTCCTTGTTACTGTTGTATAGAGTAATCATGATAAAAGCTTAAAAAATTACGAGAGGACAGACCTTTTTTATCCTCATTCAAAAATATTTTTTGGGGCTAAGACTGCTTTAAAAAATCCAAACGGTTAGGCATTGGTAAAAAAGACAAATGATATTTTTCAAATCTTATGAGATAACGCCCACCTAGTTGAAAATTGCCGTTTTTTATCCGCGGGAGCCATTCCTTATGAGAATTTCGATGCTAGTAGGTTGTCAATTAAACTACCGGTATATTATTGTTGTTGGAAATTGGATATTAAGTCAAATTAAGTGGTTGTAAAGAGCCAGCAGGTTTTTGCCACTTCTTTTTGTGAGTATTTGATTTTTATATGTAAAATGGAGGAAGATAATGTTGAGAGTAAGGATGAAATGCGGAAGCGCAAAGCGCGGGAAAGGATGAGGGCAAAAGGTCGACGTTTTCATTGGATACTTAAGGTTATATAATCTTCTCGACACGGAGAGGTAATATTTTGGTTTTCCCGACTTGTTAATCGTCATGTTTAAGCGTAGTTTAAACGTTAAGGTATTTGTAACCTCATTCGTAAGCAACAGTAAATCAAGGAGTACAGTATTCATTTATTCGCCGAAGATGCATTCCGCTATGAACACATATGGTTCAAACACTTGTTGATTTACTATTGATATATTTGTATATTTATAAACTGGGGTATATGCCTATTTATCGCGAAAGCAGTATAGTTTTATAATCATTTCTGTAATAGATGGTGTTATTCTCAATGTTGTTGGCATTTACCTTTGTCGGCTGGGTTTCAATTGGAGCGGCTACTCAGCATATCGCTTACAAGAGGACCACGGACGAAGCCATTGTTTGTTCCGACGGAAATTACTCAATAAGAATAGATTCAAACATTTCGTTCTATGAAATACCACCTCACAAAACGTATGTATCTATTTAATGTTGTAAACGTATGTGACTTTACCTATCCATTTTAGCACAACTCGGTTGATAATTGTGTAATTTATGATTTATTCTAGTGCCGACGTAGACGTATTCTGGCTTTACAACATATCTCCTGCCTGGTATGCTGTTTTTGGATTTTCCATCTTTACAGTTGGATCCATTATATTTTCTTTGCCTTTTAGTAAGTTGATAATTATGTTTTATCCCTTATTGATTCCATTTCACCCATTCCCCAATCCCCATGGAATGTTTTATCGAAATACTTTTGCAAACAGAAAATGAAACGGATTGCCCGATAGATATCTTGAGTCCATGGGTTTTGTCAAAAAGAGAGAAAAAAGCTCTTAAATCGTAAGTCACGAAGTTTCAATATCACATCATTTTAATTGTGATTAGGCTAATTAATTATATTAATTTGTTGTAGGCCTGTCGGGACAATGGAAGGAACTAGTCTTGATTTACTGCAGAATGTGTCGACGTGACGATTTTGCAATATAGAAAATCAAAAGTATGAGAGCACTTATTCAATTTCATACCATGCACATTTTTGGGTTAAAGTGATAGATAAATGTTATGTTTTCGCACAACTGAAATTTAAATTTTTATGATTGTATTCGAGAGTTTTTGTTATATCGTTATGAAAATGAAAAGATTCACTTCTCACTAAATAAAGTAACGTATTTCTTCAACAAGGTTGCGAAAGCGAATGTTAACCTTACTAAAAATCCATGTCATCAAAAATACCACCTTAGAGGTTAAAACAATATTTATTATTATTAAGCACAAAGCGGAAATAAAACCTACAACTAAATTAAATTCAGTTAAACCAAAAGTTAATTAAAATTAAATTAATAGCAAGAACAAAGCAACGAATGCCAAAATGGGTCCAACCAGGAATAAAATATCAACAACCGTTTTTCTCCTTACACAAAAACACATTTTTACCTTAGGACTCAGTTCATCGCTTTCAATATTGTCCACTCGCGGCCTAGCAACGTAACCGTCTTTCTTAGCACGAAAATATTCCCTACATGTACATGCAGTCCTGCACCGTTTCGGTGTCAAACGCCAATGAAATTCCAGTTGATCATCAGTGTTAGCAAGGGAAGAGTCTGAATTAATGGTGCTACTTTGGAATTTCCAATGACCGCGTGTCATAACCGAGGTCGAAGTAGTTGGCGCAAAAACGTCCGGCAACTTTAATTGCCTAAATTGACTTTCTACGACTAAGACGCGACTTATTACCTTTCCATTTAGGATATATTCATTGGGTAAACGATGACACGCTGTAAATTCGAGTAATTCCAAAAGAAACTAATTAAGAGATGGTTTTTCTAAAAAAAGAATGTCTGCAAAAATTAACACTAGGCCTAGGCATAAATGTTTCGGAGTAAAATATACCTCGAAGTTTTTTTTGTTTTTTTTTCATATACCGACAGCCTACTGTCAGATTAATAATTTAACACCTTCGGACTCGGACACTAACTCATAACAAGAAACCGAGACTAAAATCTTGTCTCTCGCTACCACTTGTGTGTAGAAGTTTCACGAAATAAAAATTCAGATGCGAAACTTTGTACTCCAAAAGGACTTCAACCCTCTTCTCTCGATTTCGTTTTACAACGATTCGTATTAATAAAAATCGTACTTACGAAGTAAAGTCCGAGCCATTGAAAGTTACGTCTTTGCTCAACTAAGTAATAACTCTACAAGTCACTACGAAACTGTTTCGAATTCAGGTCACAAATAAGAAAATTTTTCGAAGTCAATTGATTGTATAGGGCTGAGGCTAACTTGTATCCCGCTGGGGTTCAAAGTTCAGTGATAGGATTGGGATATTATGAGAAGGGGTGCGAGTAGAAATTAATGAGAAGTGGTTTGGGAAGAAATTTTGTAAATATCTCACATACCGCGGTGCTAAACTGAGACACATGGGTTTTTGAAACAAGTTAGGAAGCCAAAATACACCTCTCCGAATCGAAACGAGATATCTACCCACTTATGAGATAAACGCGGTGACATACACACAGACACGTCCAGTGTAATACCTCTCCGTTACGTCATCGTAACTTGGAGAGGTAATAAAGAGTAACCCTATATAAATATGAAAACAAGTAACCCCGCCAATTATATAGCTACACAAACTTCAACTTCTGGCACTTATATATTGGTGTTCCAATTTACGAAATGGGTGTTCCATTTTAGAACGTACTATTCCAAGTTAGGCCTGAAGTAGACTTTTTCTAAAACCCATTTAGCTGGAGAATTATGCGTCGTAGCCGTCTGAAAAATGGGTGCAATAGTTCAAACTTTATGAAACGTATTTGGTCCTAAAATATCTGATTTTCAAAAAGTTTGAATGTGTTCCAATGGCTACCGACTATATAGTGAAAACGTATTACACTCCGTAGGTCACTCATTGTAATATTTTCTCTACTTACACTGCAAATCCCGTTTCCCTGACGATTTAAGAGAAAACAGCTTGAACAGTTTTTCAATGCTAATTCTTGTACAGTCACCTCAAACGAAATCTTTCAATAGAAATTGAAAATTTCTCATCTGAGATGACTTTACTTTTATTCAATACCAGACTTGTAAGTCTAAGATCCACGTATAAAAATTATAAGTAACATTTACAAAAATTTGAATTTGAAAATGCAATTTTCACATGATCTTTGTAAGCGATACTAATTTCACGAGGCGAAACAAAATTATAGAAAAAAAAAATGTAACACAATCTATAAATATTTTCACCATATTTTTGGCATTTACAAAAAAAATCTCTATAATTATATCACAAAAAACCTAAATTGAAAATTAACAACACTATTTGACGAATGATTTATTCCTGGAAGATTTTAAGTCACTTGAAATAACGTCTGATTAATCAATATTTTCCATCATCGACTGGCAACTTCGGTATCAGTTGAACAACGGCGACATCTGTTGCCATTTTGGTTGCTGTGTCTTAATAGTTCTTGAATGTGCTGTACAATTAGATCATTGGCGACTAGAAACAAATACAAATGAATAAATATATTCATTCTGTTCCTTTTTTCAACACTTCTATGAATTCAATCTTCATTACAAGACAAAGGTATTTTAAATTGTCGAGCTTGACAAACGTTAAGATGGAAGCTGGTAGGATTATCATATTTTTCTTTCAAACAAATGGAAACCTTTTTCTCATGTGTCTGCACATGTCAAAATTCAGGCATTTTTAAAGACAGCTCATTTACAAACTGGCAATGTACACTTTCATTGCTCTTGAGGAAGATCTGAAACCACTGTACTTCCTAACAACTGTGCTACACAAGTTCAACTCATCTACCTTAAAGACTAAAAGACTACTATGAAAACGTGTGCTATGCCATTACTATAGCAACAAGGTGTAGTCTAGACCATGTCATTTTCTTCAAAATGTCGCCAAAACATTATATAATAAGCCAATTTTAAAATACACAGTAACACCAGGCCTATATAGAGACTGTGCAATATTATTGGAGTGCGTCACAACTCCCGGCAATCAACTCCATGTGCAAGCTTTTACTCTCACTAAAGGTAATACCATCCATATAGAAAAACCGTCCTCTAACTAACCTTCATTATCAGCTCCACGTGGAATAATAACATCAGCATATTTCTTGGTCTGAAAATAAAGTTTATCAAATCAGAGAAAGCTTTTGTTTCCCTTGGTAGGTAATCTTACGGGTAGACAAAACTCCTCAAAGGCAGGTTTCACAAAATTTGTGTATTGATTCAAAACTTGTTCCAAGTCCCTACCACGTTCCTTGACATCCCTCAATACTAAAAGAGTAAATAAAAAAAGGGGTTTGCAACCATAAAAAGACAACCGAGATCAGTTTCTCAAAACGCAAATGACAGAACAAATTTGAACTATTCCACACCAAATGGGATTACTAAAGAAGATCCCTTAAGTAACGCGGCATGTCTCTATCACCTCTCCCGTTATCTAAATGTAAAGTTTTAAACGGGAAATTGAAAATACGGGGATTTTGGCTTGGGTCACACGAAAACCAGCCAGCCAGTCAGAAGGGGTCTAATCAAAACTTTTGCTCCTCCGAAAAGAGCGCAAAAGTAAAAAGATGGGCATGATACAAACAAGTACGTGTCCATGACTAACCATCTCATCATTCAAAATTGACGTATCGGTTCCCAATTAATTACCTCTTCGAGATAGTCTTGTATCAGGATCAGTATCTACAAAGAGTTTCATATGGTAGAGGACTCTAAGTTCAGGGAAGTAGAATGCCAGAATTCCTTCAAACAGAACAACGTCCGCGGGATAAATTGTTATCCACTCATCCTTCTTCCTGCACAATCAATATTCAAGGCGAATATAAATTTACTCTCGATAAAAACCACCTTCACACTCAGATGCTAACCTTGAATTAGATATAAAATCATACACAGGCACCTGAACCACTTTTTCATTTAGAATATCTTGAAGCGTTGTTGTTATAAGTTCGTCATCAAATGCATCTAAGGTCAAATTATGACAAATCTTTCAAAATTTGTCTAAAATCTCAGGGATTGTCGTCGGTGTTTTACCTGGATGATCAAAGTTGTATTTTCCCTTAAAAGCTAGGGCTTTCTCTTCATCGGTTAACTCTTTGTAGAAGCTATCTTGGCTAACACATACTACTTGTCTTTGTTTGCGATCAACAGAATCTTGGCCCAACTTCTCCATAATTTTTTGGCAGACAGTTGACTAAATAATTACGTATATACTTCAGTACTTGAATAGGAAGTGTGTTTTCATTTTGAATAGTGATACCAAAGCCCGATTTGTTTGCTCAATTATCAGTAAAATAAAATTCTTGTCTAACTACTTTTATAGGCAGAAATTCATTATATGAAATTTTTAGGTTTCTTCCAAGATTATTTTCATGGATAACTCAAAATTTCACTCCACATTATACAAACTCGAACTTTGGTTAAGAAATGAAGTGTAATGAAAACTATGCCCACTAGGACTTGGTATAGTGCCGACAATAGTAGCAAATAACAATTTTGTGCATTAATACTGTACTGGAGTACTTTTTTGAAATATATGTAGTATCAAATACTGTATGACTTAGTCCCACATGGCTTGGTAAATAATCTAATTGGTGTACTTTGAACACGTGAAATAGGGACTTGGCAGTACTAAGTCATGCAACGTCAGGCTACCTTCCACTAGTGCTAAAAAACATACCAGGAGGAGGGGCTTATATAGCTTTCATTCTGTTAAAAAAAACATACCATAATGGCGCTGGGGGCGGAATTAAGCCCGAATTGCCAAGTCCCTATTATAGTTAGGCCTAGGCATGTAAAAGTGCCAAAGCTGGAGATCATTTAAAATTAATAATTTTAATCCGCTTCATTCTTCACGCGTGGGTGGGCCAAGGCTTATCGCTGCTACCATCTTTCTCATGACGTCACACCCTCCTATCTATTACCTCGGTTTTGGCGGCCATATTGGAAGTGCTTAACTCAGGCCATACAATTTAGACTACCAATATTGACGTCATTGTCCCCGTAGCTCCTCCCCTCTCAGTACCACTTATTTTTCAACTATAAAGCAGACGACGCTTGATTTTGATCAGAATCTGTCAGTTATCGCTACTACTATCTTTCTCATGACGTCACACCCTCCTATCTCTTGCCTCGGTTTTGGCGGCCATATTGGAAGTCCTTAACTCAGGCCATACAATTTAGTCTACCAATATTGACGTCATCGTCCACAGTCCCCGTAGCTCCTCCCCTCTCAGTACCAATCAAATTTTCAACTATAAAGCAGACGACTCTTGATTTTGATCTAAATCTATCAGTTAAATTCTCGCACGCGTGGGGAATAACGTGGATTACAATTTATAATGTTCAATTCAGAATAGGGGCGCTTTTCAAAAAGAAAAAACGTACTGTACTATCTTATTTCTCAAGAAGTAATTGAGGGATTTTGGGTTTGAATGGGGGTCAATTATGATGCAATCTTCTACCACACTTAGTATTAGCTCCTTTACTAAGTAGTTTACCTTTCCAGATGCAGTTCCTCCTGATACTCCAATAAGAAATGGTGTTTTACCCGGTGTTTTTGGGAATGAGGAGGCACCATTACTCTTAAGGTTTGGCATTATTTACTTCTGACAAAAGCGGGGCCTCGGTCTTTGGCCTAATTAAAATTGGGCTCTAAATAGTTTAGCGGGCTAGAATATCTCGATGTTGAGCTTAATTCATACAGAATTTACAGATTTTGAAAGAAGGATGAAAATTTATAAATTTTTAATTAAAGCTTCACTTAGTTAATAATTATGCCATGTGGACATGACACGATTCACCCAACACAACCTTAACTGCACTTCAGCAGTGACTCCAGTGGCAGTGAGGAGTGAATGAAATTATGATGAAAATGAACCCTAGAGCTGCTCAAATCCCTATCCCGGTGAGAAAACACGGACCCCTGCTTTAGATTTGGACTCGTAATTCGTAAAATGCCAGTCCACAGAGTCACGGACTCTCTGAGAGATATACACTGCATCTCGCACCATGTTTCTCATTTCTCTTGTTTATTGGTTCATATTTATCGACTGCTTATGATTATTCATAGCCGACTCGATCACGCATTCAGAGACCGCGCACCAGACTTAGAAATAGAACACGTCCACTGGTCCAAAACCAGTTTATTAATTGCTTGGACTAGTTTTTTAATTCAAAAAGTGGGGGTTACTGGTCCTCAGGACCAGTTTATTAATTGCAAATCTATAGGAGAACAAAGGCTGGGACCACTCCGGAGACCAGTTTATTATTTAGGACACTAGGGGGGGTCACTGGTCCTAAGGACTAGTTTAAAAATTATCCTTATTTCTAAGTCTGCCGCGCACAGACTCCAAGCCAGGGCCGGAAATAAGCACAGGACACAGGATATTGTCAAATAAAATTATAAAATGTCCCATAATTTGGTTAAAAACTAAGGGGGTCTCTGGAAGTTTTGATAGCTTGACTATGGAGATGCGATACTAGTTTTTCACACTCCAGTGGACAATGTCCTATAAATTTTCCAGTCAAACAGGGCACTGGCAGTCTGGGAAATAGCACACTTCTTCTGGCCCAAAACCAGTTTATTAATTGCTTGGACTAGTTTTTTAATTCAAGAAGTGGGGGTTACTGGTCCTCAGGACCAGTTTATTAATTGCAAATCCATAGGAGAACAAAGGCAAGGACCAGTCCTGAGATCAGTTTATTATTTAGGACGTTAGGGGGGTCACTGGTCCTAAGGACTAGTTTAAAAAATATCCTTATTTCCCAGACTGGGCACTGGACACATGTCCTATAAGAAATTTTGTCTTATTTCCGGCCCTGCTCGTGAATCGTTCTTAGAACAAAATGAACCCCGCGAACCAGGCTGCGAAATAGCACACTTCCTCTGGTCCGAAACCAGTTTATTAATTGCTTGGACTAGTTTTTTAATTCAAGAAGTGGGGGTTACTGGTCCTCGGGACCAGTTTATTAATTGCAAATCTATTGGAGAGCAAAGGCTGGGACCAGTAAATTATTTCAGACACTAGGGGGTCACTGGTCCAAAGGACTAGTTTAAAAAATATCCTTATTTCCCAGCCTGCCGCGAACATGAACTTTAAAATAGCACCATCTATCGCCGCTAAGCGGAAACACGCGTTTCCCATTTTCTTTCCCAAAAAATAGAACTTTGACGTAATTTTTGGCCCTTGCTAAGCTTAGCTGGTCAGTCAACGGTTGTCCACCCTTCGACTTCCTTTCAAACCCCAAAAAAAATCACAAAACGCAATGATTTATAGAAAGATTTACTCGAAAACACTACAATAACATAATTTATACAATTTTAATTTTATTAGAGGTTAAACTTTCAATAAACTTATTTCATCTTCTTTGTTCGCATTACTGGATTTTGATTCGCTTAGAGGAACCGGGTTTTGGGAATATATATAAATAGCGTATGAAACAATAGCGATAGACAATGCTGTCATGTAATCTATGGAAATTCCAAATATAATCCAACATAAAACGGCGGTGAACAATAACTCTAAAGCACTCGCGAAGGTCTTTAGGATAGAATTTAATTTCTTCAGGAAAACTGATGTGACTATACCGCAAAAAGCATTGTTGATTACAACAAGTAGTACAATAGGTTGTAATAATATCAGTTTCAAGTTTTCCGGAGAGAGTTCGGAAAGTGATAGGGACTCTTTTCTTATCATTAATAAGAATATGTTACATAAAATGGAATCGCAATACATGAAAACATTTTGCACCATTAGGTTAACCTCCTTGGCTTTATCACCGTCAGTGGTGACAATGTCACCAGTTTGATATTTTAGTAGATATTCATTGTAAACGCCAGCAAAACACGAGCAGAATACCTAAAAAATAATTAATTTCTCGAAATTATTTGAAACTATACTTAAAAGCACATCTTAAAGGGAGCCAGTATGGTTCAAACTGTTTGATATTATTTGCTTTAGAATGGTAAAGTACTCGCAAAAATGTTACATTTCAGTTAATTTTGAATCAATTTTCACATTTTGGTCTAAAAATTCAAAATTAATTCGATCATTTTTATCTGCATTTACTATTTTCCGAATTTTACGCCTAAAACCGGCCGCCAGTCTGATTGGCCAAAGCTTCAGCCAATCAACAAAAGGAACGCGATAAAACTCGGCCGCCAGTCTGATTGGCCAAAGCTTCAGCCAATCAACAAAAGGAACTCGATAAAACTCGGCCGCCAGTCTGATTGGCCAAAGCTTCAGCCAATCAACAAAAGGAACGCGATAAAACTCGGCCGCCAGTCTGATTGGCCAAAGCTTCAGCCAATCAAGGAAAGGAACGCGAGAAAACTTCGTAGTGAATTTTTGGCCAAGGCCCAACCGAAATCGCGCATTTGGTTTTCTAAGTTGGTTGATTGAAACTTTGACCAATGAGAACTCTGTTGGGTTTTTGCTTGAAAACTTAAACGAAATGAATACAGTTTAATTCCTTTTTGGATTTTTCAGGCCTAATATTGTAAACCTTGATAATCTAAATCAAAATCAACTCAAATGCTTTGATGAGTTCTATTAACGATTTTGAGGCCATTATAGATCATTCCTATAGAGCTATTTCAGAGGGGGTAATGGCTACGTCACCAATGCAATTTGCCCATAGAGAAAACCCTCACAAAATGTCCGCCCTACACTCAAAGGCAGGCCCAATTTTCGTAGCAGACGAAATTTTTCCCCCACTGAAATAGCTCTATTATTCCACCAGACAAGCAAACATCGCAGGGAGGAAACCGCCTTATTGGGTTATCTCCCACGCGTCAAGAATCAACTTAGCGCCAAGCGACTGTGTAATGGTCTATAAAGCTAATAAAATCAACTTGTCCGAGGTGGTATTGCTCCCTTTAAAGGCAATGGCACGCGACACACTCATTACCTGTACTAATAAAAGTGATAAATTGAATAACGGATTATATGTTTCCAATGATGGCGTTTTTTCCGTATCATTAACTTTTATTTTAGGTGAACTCTGTTTTTCTGGGAGTGGAAGTTGTTTAATAACGCAGCCAATAGTCAGAATTATTAAGGAAAACCATTGCTTTCGGCTTAGTTTTCTTTTAAACAGAATCTGGAATAGATTCCAAGTTATTTACTACTAGAATTCCTCTACTTATGTACTATGTATGACGTAGTTGCAGCTAAACATTTATGAGTTAGTTTCTCACTTGGTAAATAACACCAGTAACCACTACTCGAAATTGTAGTAGAAGAAAATACGTTGTCGGGTCGAACGCCGCCAAATTTATAAATGCCAAATTGTTGTACATGCAGTATAATAGAGCCGGAACCATGTATAAGGCAAAGACTATATATGCACAAAAAGTTTCCCATAAATGTAATTTCTTTTCAATAGACAGTTTTGTATAGCATATTTGTATTGGGATTTGGGAAAGGTGTCCATTGTGAGTTAGACAATGAAAAAACAGGATATAATAGATGGCGCTAGAGGTCACCATAGTCATTCAAGTAATTTCTGGCTCCATCTACAGTCGCCTATAGAGCTATTTCAATTCGGGGGGAAAGGAGAGTTTTTGAGGCGGGGTTTCGCCAGTCCCCGCCTAGGCGCCATATTGTGCGGGAAATTTAGCATAGAGTTCTTCAGCGGCTCCGTTTATTGGCAGGCCCAACTGTGACGTTTCCCCCCTTCAACTGATATGGCTCTATTGGTAATTCAATTTTTTTTAATGTAATTTCGATCTAGATGGTATATATTATCTTTAAGATTCGTTATTTAGTATATTTAACTTTCAGAGATGGCTATATTTGCAATAAGACAATAATTTGTTACAGCAAATGTCAGCTCCTGTGATGCTGGCTAATGTTCTGCCCATCAATTTTACCTTGCCAAAGGCAGGAACCAATAAAAACTCGCTAACGAGAGCAGAGTTATAATTAGCCTTTGCCAAGCTTAGCAAGCCAATCAACTCCACCACCCCTCGACTAACTATACCATAGATGAGACTTGATGCAATGGATTTATTTTGTTGTTCAAGATTATTGCTTGACACAATAGACTCCCAGGCACCATTTGTACTCATGGTATGCTTAAGCCCCACCCACAATCCTTTACCAAGCAGTAGATAAGCCAACAGTAGAAGAGACTGGCCAACCTACAACCCAATGCAACCTAAAGTAGTTTCTTGTGGCGCCCCCTAACATGGTGGTTTATCTTCTACACACCAATTTTACAGTGCAAAAGGCAGGAACCAATCAGAACTCGTTAATGTCGGGGGTGGAGCTAGAACTAGCCTTTGCTAAGCTTAGCAGGCCAGTCAAGTTGTTGGGGACATCTAGTGGCATTTATTTGAACTAAATGACAGCCAACACTTGCTATAACTTACCTTTTCTATTTTTATAAATTTCTGAAAAGAGTTGTGAAAGTGACTGGCTATAAGGAATAAATAAATAATTAAATCAACATTGTGTTTTTCACTACCACTTGCCCCGCCCCCCCCCCCCTATCTCTTGCTATAGTCCCTTTTCTGTGTTACCTCTTTAAATAGACTGAAACTGCAATTAACAGTTTGACAACTTCTGTGAGTAAAACAGCTGTGGTTGTATTGTAATTATATTTGTTGCTTTCTGATTTTGTTAAAGTAACCAATATACCTGTATTGTACAAAAAAATGTTTTTTTATTTATTTATTTCGGTTTGGCTTTGCGTAGTGCCACATTGACGAACAACAGGGACTCATGGAGGTGTGTTTAGTATTATACTTGCCTTGGTTGATAAACAATGCCATATATATGACAAAGATAATGCCAAATACCGGAGATGGAAATAATTCCTTTAAGAAACTCATTTTGGCCTAACTTTCTGTCGCTATCCCATATGAATATTTAAAAACAAAAAAATAAGTTAACCCCGAAATTTAGGTGATCCCATTGGATTGTGAATAATTAAACATAAACAAACAAGTGAAATTGCAATAGTCGTCTGCTTAAAGATATATGCCGGTTACGCTATATATAACCATAGCCAACTCGATCACGCACTCGACAACGCAAGCTGCTCGTCTTCAGGGCCGGAAATAAGAATAAGGGACCCCGCTGTTTGACTGGAAAATTTATAGGACATTGTGACTGGAGTGTGCAAAAATAGTGTTGCATCTTCATAGTCAAGCTATCAAAACTTCGGAAAATTTATTGGTCAAACTGTCCAGTGAGGCAGTGACCCCCTTAGTTTTTAAAAAAATTATGGGACAATTTAAAATTTTATTGAACAATGTCCAGTGTCTTGTGCTTATTTCCGGCCCTGCTCGTCTTCGGAAGTTCGGATATCTCGGGACTGATGGTGGTGGTCCGGACTTTGGTGCCGCACACCGACTGAGGAGTCCAAGGACTCCCCTGTAGACCAAAATGACAGCTCCCAATACAGTAAGCAGACGACACGGTAAATCCGTGTTTTTTTCTTGTTGAAATCACATGTTTATCAAACAGTCTCATGAAAAATTCAGTCGGTGGAAATAAAATTTCGAAATATGATTTGAAATGGCATCCTTTATTGAAGATTATTATTGGGTAATTATCGATTTAATGTTTTGAAATATTAGGGCCTTATACAAATTTATATTGTTTAAATTTTAAGAAATATTTGTTAATTAAATAAATGTACATCTTCTTGTAATCTACCCACTCCACCCCCATTAACAAATTTTTCAGGTTTAATAAAATGATTTTTATTGCTGGTTGTATGTATCAGAATGTTAACTATTTTGAGCTTAACTGCCTACAAGAATTTTAACTATTGAGCTTAACCGTCTACAAGAATTTTAACTATTGAGCTTAACCGTCTACAAGAATTTTAACTATTGAGCATAACCGTCTACAAGAATTTTAACTATTGAGCTTAACCGCCTACAAGAATTGTAACTATTTTGAGCTTGACCGCCTACAAGAATTGTAACTATTTTGAGCTTGACCGCCTACAAGAATTGTAACTATTTTGAGCTTGACCGCCTTTAAGAAATGTTAACTATTTTGAGCTTAATCGCCTTTAAGAAATGTTAACTATTTTGAGCTTGACCGCCTACAAGAAATGTTAACTATTTTGAGCTTGACCGCCTTTAAGAAATGTTAACTATTTTGAGCTTGACCGCCTTTAAGAAATGTTAACTATTTTGAGCTTAATCGCCTTTAAGAAATGTTAACTATTTTGAGCTTAACCGCCTATAAGAAATGTTAACTATTTTGAGCTTAACCGCCTATAAGAAATGTTAACTATTTTGAGCTTAACCGCCTACAAGAAATGTTAACTATTTTGAGCTTAACCGCCTATAAGAAATGTTAACTATTTTGAGCTTAACCGCCTACAAGAAATGTTAACTATTTTGAGCTTAATCGCCTTTAAGAAATGTTAACTATTTTGAGCTTAACCGCCTATAAGAATGTTAACTATTTAGAGCTCAACCGCCTATAAGAATGCTAACTATTTAGAGTTCAACCGCCTATAAGAATATTACCTATTTAGAGCTTAACCGCCTTTTAAGCACAGTACACTGGACATTGTCCAATAAAATTTCAAAGTGTCCCATAATTTTTTTTTTTTTTTTTTTTTTCATCTTGACCAATAAATTTTTCCGAAGTTTTGATATTTCAACCATGAAGATACCACACTATTTTTCATTAATACTTTTTTGTTCACACTCCAGTGGACAATGTCCTATAAATTTACAGAGCCTGTGGCGGGGGTCCAGTGGATCCCCTACAAGGTGGCTTTCCTTCTGAACTAGCTCCGGGTTTATTTTGGCGAAGGTTAGTGGGCGGGATTTATAATTGTGCACTTATAAATCCCGCCCACAAATGCTTCCTGCCTTTGTCAAGCCAAAACTGGAGTTAGCAAGGAAAGTCACCTTGTAGGGGAAACCACTGGACCCCTACAAGTTGACTTTCTTCCTGAACTCCGGGTATAGCTTGGCGAAGGCTAGTGGGCGGGATTTATAAGCCCACTTATAAATCCCGCCCACATAGCCTCCTGCCTTCGCCAAGCCAAAACTGGAGTTTGTAAGGAAAGTCACTTTGTAGGGACCCGCGCTTTGCTTCAAAGAATGGTACCATCGACTTCCTTTGATTTATATAAACACTGAACTTATTGGTTTTCATTTTAAATAAATCTTCCCAAAGTTCAAAGTTCATACAATTAAATCCACCCCTGGTATTATTTTTACGTTCAGGTTGTCATTCTCATAATAATGGCGGTTCTTGGAATATCAGCCATTGCGGTATGGACATTACATCATTGTAGGTAGGTTAATCGTCTAAATTTATTTAACACAGGTGGTTTTAACTCTTATGTGAACTTTAACCCTTTGAGAGTGACCTTAAATTAATATAATAGCAGTAAAATAAAATAGAAAATAGACCAGTTTAGTTTATAAAAATCCTCTTCTTCCCAAGCTGCTTCAAAAGACGTGGGCGAGCGCAGAGGTAGGTCCAAGAGACACAAAAATGCACCAAAGCCCCGCCCCCAGTCGCACTACTTAATCTTTTCCCCTCTTACCCTACGCCATTATGCAGCGCCTCATTGCTTAATTGCAGCGTTTTTTAGGGATTTACCAGAGCTTATTAGCATTTTTAACAGCATCTAAGTTTATTACGCTTTTTCATGTTATGTTAAAGGAAAAAGTTGAGGTACGACTATTCGGCCCTCGTAGAGGAATCTCTCTTAAATGATCGCTTAGAATTGGATAGAAAACAACAGAGAGACGCAGTTAGAAGTAAGGAATATTTCAGCTTAAAGCAATTAAAGCGCGGGTCACGTGGTTCCCCTACAAGGTGACTTTCCCCCTGAAATCCGGGGTTAAGCTTGGCAAAGGCTAGTGGGCAGGATTTATAAGTGCATTTATAAATCCCGCCCACAAATACCTCTTGCCTTCGCCAAGCCAAAACTGGAGTTCCTAAGGAAAGTCAACTTGTAGGGGAACCACGTGATCCGTGCTTTGCTTTAAAAGGACTTAGGGAAGATCTTGGATGGGTAAAAATTATTTGAAATACGACACATTCACCACGTGACTCCAAGATACAAAGACTCGGCATGGAATGGGACTGCAACACCCAGTCCATGTTTTTCGCCAGATTACAGCGCCAATTTCCCGAAGTGGTAGTTTTCAAAATAAAACCAACTAAGTTTCTTTTAACCACGCCCTTCCTGAGTCACGTGCCTATGATGTATTTCAAATAATTTTTACCCATCCACCGACCTAAGACCATTAACAACCCTCGGGACTCGCAACGCAATAAGATCCTAGTATTGAAATTTCCGCCTTTTAGGAGTTACGGCTGTTTTCGCGACAAGGGTGCCACCAAGCGGCAACGGATAGAAACTTATAGGGTGTACTGAACTTCCGGTTCGGGATATCGCTTAAAAAGAAGAAACAAGATCGTCTTCTTCTAAATTCGGAGGCCGAGGCCGCAACGGTTTAACTTCAATAATGTCCAATGTACAGTTATGATAAAATAGCAAAATAATATATCGTTAAATTTCAAAAACTTACACATTAACATTTTCATTCTCATCTTCTTCGTCGTGATCCGCCATTTTTAAATAGCAAAGAGGAACATGTAAACCGGAAATTCAGTACACCCTAAAAGTTTCCCCAATATACCGCATGGGTCGCTATGATCGCGCGTAACAGAAAACCACGAAAAGTAGAAAGCTTGCGTTGCGAGTCCCGGGTGTGGTTAATGGTCTTAGCACCGACGGCCTTTACAGACACTTTAAAGCAAGTCTCGGCTGTGGTTTAGTTTAAAAAAATGCCACTAGATGCTCCCATAGTCGAGGGGTGGAGTTTATTGCTTAGCAAAGGCTAGTTTTAGCTCCACCCTTGACATTAACGAGTTCTGATTGGTTCAAGGTAAAATTCGTGTGTAGGAGATTAGCCAGGATGTTAGGGACCCCACAAGAGCCGACATTTGCTTTTTAGTTAGATGGTCAAACCTTTTTAAAATAAACACGATACATTTTTGAATTGAATAGGTTTAGCTGTTATAAACTGTCAATATTACCTTAGAGGTTCGACTAGGTATACTTTCATTTCTCAACTGAACGAATTAGGTAAGACTTCCAGCAATCTGTTGATTTGCATTTGTTCAAATTGTTCAAAAACACGTACTCTACCACTGTACAGGAAGTAGAGTTGAAAGAAACTGGTTCAAGGTCTTAGATGGCAACACGAAAACGGAAAGACTTATGAGTCTCACCCCCATCAATTTCAAATCCTGCCCATTTAAAATCAACGCGTCATCGCAACAAGCTCTATTAGAATTGTTTCTAATGCTTCAACATCCCTACGTCTACCCAATTTTGGATTTTGACTTCAAAATGCTTTCAGATCAACTATTTGCCATTGTTGTTATGCCATTGAATGAGAAGGGTACTTTGAAAGATCTCATTTATCATGTAAGTTTCTAGTGAACCCGGCGGAGTTCAAAAGGAAGGCGACCCTTGTACGAGGGGCTGATCACTTGCGGAATCAGATTTCCAACATCTTGAAATTTTTGAAATCTTGGGTGAAATTTTGAAATCTTGAGTGAAATTTTTGAAATCTTGAAATTTTTGAAATCTTGGGTGAAATTTCGAAATCTTGAAATTTTTGAAATCTTGGGTGAAATTTCGAAATCTTGAAATTTTTGAAATCTTGGGTGAAATTTCGAAATCTTGAAATTTTTGAAATCTTGGGTGAAATTTCGAAATCTTGAAATTTTTGAAATCTTGGGTGAAATTTCGAAATCTTGAAATTTTTGAAATCTTGAAATTTTTGAAATCTTGGGTGAAATTTCGAAATCTTGAAATTTTTGAACTCTTGGGTGAAATTTCGAAATCTTGAAATTTTTGAAATCTTGGGTGAAATTTCGAAATCTTGAAATTTTTGAAATCTTGGGTGAAATTTCGAAATCTTGAAATTTTTGAAATCTTGGGTGAAATTTCGAAATCTTGAAATTTTTGAAATCTTGGGTGAAATTTCGAAATCTTGAAATTTTTGAAATCTTGGGTGAAATTTCGAAATCTTGAAATTTTTGAAATCTTGGGTGAAATTTCGAAATCTTGAAATTTTTGAAATCTTGGGTGAAATTTCGAAATCTTGAAATTTTTGAAATCTTGGGTGAAATTTCGAAATCTTGAAATTTTTGAAATCTTGGGTGAAATTTCGAAATCTTGAAATTTTTGAAATCTTGAAATTTTTGAAATCTTGGGTGAAATTTCGAAATCTTGGGTGAAATTTCGAAATCTTGAAATTTTTGAAATCTTGGGTGAAATTTCGAAATCTTGAAATTTTTGAAATCTTGGGTGAAATTTCGAAATCTTGAAATTTGTGAAATCTTGGGTGAAATTTCGAAATTTGAAATTTTTGGAATTCTTAGTTGAAATCGTGAAATCTTTGGAAATCTCAGCTGACTTAAAATCTTGGAGAGTTTTAGTTGAAATTCGGAAATTTTATGAAATCTTAGTTGAAATTTCTGGAAAATTTATGAAATCTTAGTTGAAATTTCTGGAAAATTTATGAAATCTTGCTTGAAATTTCTGGAAATTTTATGAAATCTTGCTTGAAATTTCTGGAAATTTTATGAAATCTTGCTTGAAATTTCTGGAAATTTTGAAATATCTGTTGAATTCAAGAAATTTTTCCAACTTCGTTTGAAATCTTACGAAATTTTGGTGAAATTTTTGGAAACTGTAAAAATTTCTGAAATTTTTGGAAATCTTTCGAAATCAGTAGGAATTTTTTGAAATCTGAAATCGAGTGTACAGATTTTTTGGAAGTGATCAGCCCCTCGCCCTTGAAGGGGATCCATCCACTTGACCCGCGCTTTTCTTTAATGTTGTGCTTAATGTTGCGCGTCATATATTTTGCGTTCAGAGTAATTGCCAAGATGATTGGCAAGACAAATATCGATATCATGGTGAAGGCCTTGAATTGAAGCAAATTCAAAGATTGGGCAGACAAGTTTTAGAGGGTTTACTATTTTTACAAGAAAAAGGGTATCCACCTTTTTGCCATTTACATTCCGGGAATGTTATCATTCAAAATGGTGTCGCTAGGTATGAACTAGCGGATAAAGTCGTGTGCTTAAAGAAGGCATCGGTGGGTGGGTAGAAACGTCATAGACACGTGACTGAGGAAAGGCGTGGTTCCAAGAAACTTAGTTCGTTTCATTTCAAAAACTTTCATTCCGGAGAACTGGCGCTGCAATCTAGGTGAAGGCTTTGTATCTTGGCGTCACATGGTGTGGTGCCTATGACGTATTTCAAATAACCTTAACCACCCGCCGATGCATACTTTACAGGCCCTTTAAATTAATATTTTAAAGTTTTATGACATCTTTTTTCTGTTGATGTAGAATCACTGCTTTAGAAAATCCTCTGTTAGGTCACAGTCCAAAAATTATGACCGTTGCGCAAAAACGTTTGAAGGACAATAAGGAAGGAATAGACGCAGTGTGTTTTGGTAAAATATAAGAACCTAAGCCTATTAATTAATGATAACCACACCGAAGTAGTCGTCTAGTAACTTTTTAAAAATTCTACGCTGTTTCAAGGTCACTTACTTTTTGAAATGTCTTCGGGTTATGAGCTTATTCGAGCACACCCATCGGAAAAAAATTATAGAGATGTATCGCATCTTCCTCAAATAGTTAAGGTTAGTGATGGGGTTAGTATAACAGGGTTCATACAAACCTGAAAAACAGGGAAAACCTGGAATAATCAGGGAAATAAATAGTTGACAAAAACCTCAGGGAAAACTCAGGGAAATTTATAATTTTTAGTAAAATTAATGGAAATCAGGGAAATTTGCGTCAAATTAACAGGGGCCGAGTAATTAAGCAAAATGTTCGTGAACATACCCTCCATAGGATTAACATTACACTAAACTTTGGAGGCTCATAACTCTGGTTATATTAGAGATACGGGGATGCCCTTTGATTATGTTATAGTCCGATTTGTCCCCCATCCACCCATACTAAAAACTTAGGGCTACGACAAACAGGGGCCGAGTAATTAAGCAAAATGTTCAAAAACATAGCCCCCTCCATAGGATTAACATTAGACTATACTTTGGAGGCTCATAACTCTGGTTCTACTAGAGATACGGGGATGCCCTTTGATTATGTTATAGTCCTATTTGCCCCCTCCCCCCTCCTTCGTTAACATTTGCTCCATAGGATACTCCATATACGGGAATAACCTGGAAAATTCAGGGAAGTATATGGGGAAAAACCTGGATGGAAATATCTCAGGGAAATTTGTTTTCCAAATGTTGTATGAACCCTGTATAATTATCACTTGAGCATTCAGTGTAGTAATGCGCCAATTAACAAATGAATTAGGTTCTCAAATACATATTTGATCAAGATCAAAGATATCCAACAATTCAGGAAGTGAGAATAGTTCTTTTAAAAAAAAAAAAAAATTAAGATCTTGTTTCCGGTTCTTATTAATCACTACTTCCTTTTGATAGTTGTCTTGTTTGGATTTTTTTCGAAATATTGATTTACGTGAACTTAGATTATCTTCTACAATGGTAAACGTCTTTTATCATGAGTTTATAAGATATGTTCCATAAGTTTGGTTTACAAACTGGAGCTTGTCATGAAGTGATTGAAGTAGGCAGTGTTGTTCCTTAGATTTTTGGGAACGTACTTTCCCCAATAGTAAAACGTACTACCCCAATGGGAGGCTTTTTGAAAACGTACTTTTCTCCCTTTGGGGGTATAAAAGTTTCCTTCGCCCTCCACGAAAGGCCTTTGGCGCCATCTTGCGGCGTAATTTTCGTCCCATAGACGCTAATGTTAAAAAATGGAATTTGAAAATGTACTTTTCGTACTGAAGACTTTAAAATCTACTAAAAAAGTACAATTGTACTACCAAGAACAACACTGGAAGTAGGTCATAGATTCTTGTAAAGCGACTCCTGGTGAGGCGCTGTCAAAGGCTTAGTAATGCAGACTAAATAGGAAGATGGAAGTCCTGCAAAATTAACCGAGTGTAGCAGTGTTGTTCTTGGTAGTACAATTGTATTTTTTTAGTACATTTTAAAGTCTTCAGTACGAAAAGTACATTTTGATGTTTGAAAGTACATTTTCAAATTAAATTTTTTAACATTAGCGTCTATGGGACGAAAATTACGCCGCAAGATGGCGCCAAAAGCCTTTCATGGAGGGGGAAGGAAATTTTAATACCCCCAAAGGGAGAAAAGTAAGTTTTCAAAAATCCTCCCATTGGGTATTACGTTTTACTATTGGGGAAAGTATGTTCCCAAAAATCTAAGGAACAACACTGGAGTGTAGTCAATTCTCGCTTGTCGTCAGACTTATGGAACATATATTTGCCTTATTTATACTTTGTCGACATTTCTATAAAACAAATACGAATTGTATCATAAATAGCCAGTCTTCCATAACAAAGTCAGCCCAGCATCCAAAGCCTTGTTAAAAGACATCAGAAAGCAGTTCAAACAAAGAAAGTATGGGTGAAATAATTTATATTTTGACCCTACCTCCCTATTCTCTAAATTACCTCCCTATTCTCTAAATTACTCTTACATTATTTCCTTCCAATTAGCAAAAGATCCCAATCCGCCTCGGCTATTGAAACCGCCTCTATAAGTAGTCGCGACTCCAGCGAAAGTAAAAGTGCCACTAGAAGTAAACAGCGAGCGGTGTCAGGATCTCAAACTCTTAATACCCTCTCAGATCTCTACTCTTCATTACTCCCCGAACACTTAACAGGAGCATCCGCGAAAGGCGGCAACGAGAGAAGTTCAACTCCTTTGCAACCCCTTTCAACGGCTCCGCAAACTTCCCAGACCCCTGGTAGTCTTAAATACCCCGATTTAGCTCGAGCTGCTGGATCTTCTCAAATCACCACGGGTAGTCAAAGCAACACGAGTGGTTCCACAGAATACTATACCCCGCCGGATACTCCCTTATTGGGTAGAACGAGTGAAACCGAAGATCTCTTTGCCACGCCCCTTTCTCATAGAGAACGGCTTTTAGCCGAGATTAAGGAGAAATGGAAAACAAAGAAAATGGGGGAGTTTGATCCATTGGATGTTTAACTTGATTAGTATACTTGATCAAGTTTTAATAGTTACTGGTTTATACGTTAATTATTATAGTTATCTAAGCACTGTATGGGTTTAGAAGGTTGTTGGTGTCACTTTTATATTTTGAGAGGCGTTCTGCCTTAATAGGTTTAACTATCTTGGGTGTGCGAATTTCCGAATTGGTTGGGCTGAAATCTTTGGATAATAAATAACAGCAATCGATCGGAAATTTGATTTCAATAATCGATTAGAACAATTCTTATTCAAATTCAAAGAACTTATCCACAAAAATTTCATTAATCTAGCTATATATGATTAATCCATTTGCGTATGATTAATCGATCTGGAAATTTATTTGCTTAACCGATCGGGAAACGTATACGATTAATCGATCGGGAAGCTTGTACCATGGATTAATCGATCGGGAGACTTGTACCATGGATTAATCGATTGGGAAGCTTGTACCATGGATTAATCGATTGGGAAGCTTGTACCATGGATTAATCGATCGGGAAGCTCGTACAATGAATTAATCGATCGGGAAGCTCGTACAATGGATTAATCGATCTGGAAGCTTGTACGATTGGTTAATCGATCGGGAAACTCGTACGATGTATTAATCGATCGGGAAACTCGTACGATGTATTAATCGATCGGGAAACTCGTACGATGTATTAATCGATCGGGAAACTCGTACCATGGATTAATCGATCGGGTAACTCGTACGATAGATTAATCGATCGGGTAACTCGTACGATGGATTAATCGATCGGAAAATCGTACGATAGATTAATCGATCGGGAAGCTTGTACAATGGATTAATCGATCGGGTAACTCGTACGATAGATTAATCGATCGGGTAACTCGTACGATAGATTAATCGATCGGAAAATCGTACGATAGATTAATCGATCGGGTAACTCGTACGATGGATTAATCGATCGGAAAATCGTACGATGGATTAATCGATCGGAAAATCGTACGATAGATCAATCGATCGGGAAGCTTGTACAATGGATTAATCGATCGGGTAACTCGTACGATAGATTAATCGATCGGAAAATCGTACGATAGATTAATCGATCGGGAAGTTTGTACAATGGATTAATCGATCGGAAAATCGTACGATAGATTAATCGATCGGGAAGTTTGTACAATGGATTAATCGATCGGAAAATCGTACGATAGATTAATCGATCGGGAAGCTTGTACAATGGATTAATCGATCGGGTAACTCGTACGATATATTAATCGATCGGGAAGCTAGTAAAGTGGATTAATGGATCGGGAAACTCGTACGATAGGTTAATCGATCGGGAAGCTTGTACAATGGATTAATCGATCGGGAAGCTTGTACAATGGATTAATCGATCGGAAAACTCGTACGATTGATTAATCGAATCTATAGATAAACCTGTTCTATTAATCAACCTATAAATATTTGATTAATCATTCAGTCCGGAAACTAATTGAGATTATTCTGTTTTTAAACTAATCGCACACCCTAATTAACATTATGTTACTATCTGAAATTCAATACTTTTGTTAATGGGATCCAAAGCACTCCTTTAAGCACACTCTCCTATTCGTATATTTACTCATTGTTAATTGCATCGTTACTTAAAATATTGTTATAGTTATAAATTTTTAGTTTAAATTTCGCAATAATAGAATTTGTAAGTTTTTATTTATATTGATTTTTATTATATATTTTTTCATTTTGAAAAATTTTAAAGAGAAAGTCAAATATTGGGCAACGTATAGTTATTAATGGGGCACGTGAAGAGTAATGGACCAATTTTGGGGGGTAAAAGGTCACCTGTGACATGTGACGTCAGATTCTCTGCAATCTAGTGTCCGTATAACATAATTTTCGTCCTACAAAGAAGCGATATCTAGTTTATTAGGGAGAAGGTATAAGATGCCTAAGTATTGGCGCGCGCCATAGTGCCAGTCCCCCTTTCAAAATACAAGGGGGGGGGGCGTAAAAGGAGGCCGGGCTATTTCGCGCCTCTCCTCAGTCGGAAAATATGACTGTAATTTTCGTCATTCGCGTCGCGCTGACGTGCACGAGTTTTCAAGAACAAATGAGATGGTTGTAATTTAGAGGCGGCGGGGATTAACTCAACTCCGGACCTACTATACGTTTGGACTGGAGATAAAGCTAGATTATAAATGTGGCGCGAATTTATACTTTCTCCCTAGCAAACTAGATATCGCTTCTTGGTTCCTACCTAAAGCATCTTCCCAAAACACGAGGGTTTATAGTCTAAATTCGATATCTTCCATAAAATAGGTACGTGTAGTGATAGTTTTAGAATGTTTCCCCTATTATGAACAAATACACATAGTTAGGATACGTACAGTTTATTTTATCTGCATTGAGTGATAAAATTTGGTCGTGTTTCGACCTTAATTAAGCAAAAGAAAGGATTTTTAATAAACAAAGTTTAGGCCTAGTACATGCTAGGTATGGGTTCTTGCAATGTGAAATAAAACGCGGAACTTTACGGGATTAGCGTCATCTGTGGAACATGGATTAACTAACGCTATGGATTGTTCGTTCCCCTAAAAGATAAAGTATGCATATTCCAAATGCACCCTAGCAATAACTACTATCCCTAACAGGAAGTTATAAGAAAATTGGACCAAATATCACGTGTCCCATGACGTCAGAATCAAAATCCCGCCTAAATTGGGCGCCGCAAAAACTATTTATTTTGACTAGAGATGGCGCTATATCTACATCCGTTTTGGTCCAACAAATTTGGGGGAACGAAGAGAGGAATCAAAGAGAATATAGGGGAGGAGTGGAAAGAGGGGAAAAATCTTGTTGCTCTTTTCTACCGCGCATCTTCAATGCGCAGGACCGAGGCATTTCCGTTTGAGACATTAAATGATATCGTAGGTGGCGCGACTGAGCCGGAAACTCCCTCGTACCACTAGTAAAATTTAGGGGCAACATTGTAATTTAGCCTTGTGGAGCGGGGGAGCTTCAACTCCTCCCCCTATATTCTCTTTGGAGGAATCAAGGAATAATTCGGAACATGTAGCTGGCGATAGCAATACATGGGAAACACAGTTAGTGAACAATCCCTAGCGTTAGCTAATCCATGTGTGGAACATGTGCAAGGGCGGGGCTAATCTTGAACCAGAGCATGCGCGATATTTCACCCACAAATATGTATAGTTGCAGCTAGCCTTTAAAGCAAAGGGCGACTTTCCTTCAAATCCCAGTTTTGGCTAGGCGAAGGCTAGTGGGCATTTGTGGGCGGGATTTATAAGTGCACTTGTAAATCCCGCGAATGAACGAAAAAGTTTTAGTGCGGCTTTTGGACAAGAACTATGCTGATAGTTTATTATAAACGTTTACCGTACTTAAAAACAAAAACCAACGTTATTTTGGAATCAAATATACTGCACTTCAAGATTTTATAGAATTTTATATATATATAACACATGTTTTATAATATTCTTTTAGAATATCCATAGAGAAAGGTTTTAGGTAAAATTGAGTGATATAGGCAGTTAGCGTGATGAAAAATAGGATTTTAAAGTTATTTAATTAACTACACTAATTTTATTGAAACAATAAAGATTGACTCGAAGGGTTTTAGTAAATTTGTAGTCACTTTAGAGAGTCGTGTTCAGACACACTTTTGCAACCTACCAAAGTTCGTATGTATTACGAACACTAACCAATAGAATCAGTCTTACCATGGTGTAAGAAAATTAAGAGAAAAAACCCACTAGATGGCGCCTTAAACTAGCAGTGCAGGTTGTTTGCAAAGCATTCAGCGCCATCTGGGTATCCAATAGAATCAGTCTCACGATGGTGTAAGAAAATTAAGAGAAAACCCCCACTAGATGGCGCCTTATACTAGCAGTGTGCAGTTGTTTGCAAAGCATTCAGCGCCATCTCGGAATCCAATAGAATCAGTCGCACCGAATATGGTGTAAGAAAATTAAGAGGAAAAACCCCCACTAGATGGCGCTTTAAACTAGCAGAGTGCAGGTTGTTTGCAAAGTATTCAGCGACATCTCGGAATCCAATAGAATCAGTCTCACGATGGTGTAAGAAAATTAAGAGAAAAAACCCCACTAGATGGCGCCTTGAACTAGCAGAGTGCAGGTTGTTTCCAAAGCATTCACCGCCATCTGGGAATCCAATAGAATCAGTCTCACGATGGTGTAAGAAAATTAAGAGAAAAACGCCCACTAGATGGCGCTTTAAACTAGCAGAGTGCAGGTTGTTTGCAAAGCATTCGGCGCCATCTCGGAATCATGTTAATATTAAATACGATACAGAAATGAAGTCAAATTTGACATTAGACCCGATACGTCTGAACACGACTATAGTATGTCCCACCCAGTTCTTCCAACACAACAAAATATCCCACATTTACATAAGAATTAAACTGCAGGAGTAGAAGTCGTAAATTACATGTAGAAAACATTTTTAGTAGTACATTCCGCCATTTTAACACATTTTTACAATCATGGATCATTTTTTGAATTAACGTCTTGAAAGTCTTTATAGACTCGTAGTTCTGAAGTAGTAGAGACATAATTAACAACGCATCATTTAGCCCAACGTACTTTAATTAACGAAATCATAACGATGAATTTGATAAGGCAACTTAAACTTGTGAAGTTGCTAGAATTTGCCACTGCTTTGGCAATGGCGCCAGCGTCGCTTGTGAAGGAAACCTTTAGTAACACTTCTTTTGAAGCAATTAATTAATCTGATTAATTTAAGGTTTTTCTGGCAATTTTAGTGAATTAATATTAACATTGTTCTTCTAGTTCTTTACTTCGATCGTTTTAAGCACTTTATTAATTGCACCTTGATGTTTAAAGCTGCATTAATCACGTACTAGTAACAGTAAGGATATATTCAATTCAACAATCATTCCATAGTTTATAGGCAGCTATTTCAATTTGAAAGAAACTACACTCAATTCCATACTTTGAAACAATTTATTCGGAAGGAAAATTATGATTGGATAATTTTATTGTTTTTGAAAAAAAAAAAATTCAAATTCATTTTTGTTCTCGAAGTTTAATTTTCATTGCTTTGTAATCAATGGTACATTCATTATTGAAATTTGAAAAAAAAAAACCACCACTAATAAAATCAAATATTTTTGATACTTGTAACCATTATTTCTAAGATTATAGACGTCGTAGATCATAAGATATGTTC
Source organism: Phalangium opilio (assembly GCF_054372755.1). NCBI lineage: Eukaryota > Metazoa > Arthropoda > Arachnida > Opiliones > Phalangiidae > Phalangium > Phalangium opilio. Next base: position 3,680,932 of record NW_028324166.1, on the reverse strand, counting down.
CATAAGTTTGTCACTGGTAACTGAGAGCTTGTGATGAAGTGACGTGGGTGAAACGTCGTAGATTCAGGGTAAAGCGACGCCTGGCGAGGCGCTGTCAAAGGCTTAGCTGATGAAGTGACGTAGGTCATAGATTCAGGGTAAAGCGACGTCGCCTGGTGAGGCGCTGTCAAAGGCTTAGTAGAGAGCTTTTAGTAGGAGGAGGAGCTGAGTCTCATGACATAATTTACGCTGCCATATTGGTGGGTTTAAACCAGGAATGAAGCTGAGGCCACCCAATATGGCTACCAGAACAGCGGTAAGACTTGGGAGGTACTACTATCCCATCTGAAAGCTGTCTATAGGTAGATGGACTGCAAAACCAGGTGTAGTCAATTAATTCTCGTGTCGTTCTCGAACTAGCTCGAGCTGTAAGTCTCAAGCATTACGAAGTGTCATACTTATGGAACATGGTATTAGACATAAAACGGTTAAGCCAACTGCCGACATTGCATGGTTTAGAGAAAACTACTTCATTGATACCTCTAAACTTCAGAAGCCAGCCGAACTTGTGTTTGAAACCAAAGAAATCACCTAGAAACACCCACAAGTCTCTTTGAGCCGTTTAACTACGTCACGTCTTCATCACTCGATCGTGTTTCGGAGATCAAATTACTATTTATAAATATGTATTCAATAATGTAAGAATGACAATAGAATAGACGGGTTTTATTGGTTTAGACTTTATCTTAATTCGTAACAAAAAACATCGGTAGTAATAATCATAAATTGTTGTTGGAAACAAATTTACAATTTCGAGTACTCGGTGATTCATTAATTAGGGTTATAAAATATAAAAGCAATTAAGCAATTTGAAGTATTCACAGTGTAAACTAAAATTAAGCCTTTTCGATCGGGGACAGTAGCAATTCTTAAACTCATCATATGATGATCTAAATAAGGAGTTTAATTACTAAGAAGAAGCAACCTGATAATACTTAATTTGCTATTAGTGATTATGAACAGTAAATGTGCTTAGTAAATAGTTTTTGTTTGATGTTTTGTTTTATGTGAATTAGAAACTTATATTTCACATTATGAACTAGTCTTTCAAATTACAGATGTACAATCTCCACCATGAATAACTTTCGAGACCAATACCCAATTCTTTACATTGTTTTTTCGATTTCAAAGTCACCCACCCAAACACAAAGAGTCAAATTATGAGGTGGCGAATACATAAATTTTCATGAGTCAGGAGCCATTTTGAATTCATTACAAAACCATAAAACTTCCAAAATAATGAAAAATATTGTTCATGTTTTTTTCTATATCATTTAGTTCAATTAAAAAAGTCAATGTATGTAATCCTAACATCTTTACATGTAATTACACATAACATTAAGAATAATAAGGTGGTCTAAAACCTTCCCCTCCTGGTCCATGAGGTAAACCTCTTGGTGGCATGTTTCCATGCGCCGGTGGAGGTCTCGGAGGGCCTTGTCCACCCCAATTTGACACATAATGCGGTTCATCGTACGAATTTTGCGGAAACCGTTGTTGCATGGGTGGCCTGGGTAGTTGATGAGGTCTTATCTGAGACGGGTTATAATTGGGAGGTGGAGGTGGATGGTGTGGTGGTCCGGAGAACATTGGTCCCGGGCTGTGAACTATGGGAGGTGGAGGTAGGTGAGGAGGCTGGCTAAAACTCTGTTGACCCATGGGCGGGGGAGGTTGGGAATACTGGGGAGCTGGTTGGGAATAATGATGAGATGGCGGGGGTTGTTGGTAAGGGTGTTGTCCCTGTTGGGGTTGCATCTGTCCTTGTTGAGAAGGAGGTGGTTGGCTTTGATGGGACTGCGGAGAATGCGCCTTATATGGGTGAACGCCTAAATGAGGGCTCGATGAACTATCATCTTGAATTGGTACAGTAATCAAATTGGATCTAGTACTAACAACGGGAATCGGGCTCGGGTACTGGGGATGTCCCGGAGGAGGGTGTCCCGTTTGTGGATGTCCAGGTGGAGGGTGACCGGGTTGATTTGGAGAAGGATGAGGAGGGTAATTGTGAGCAGTTCTTTGCTGTGACGGAGGAGTTTGCGCTATTAAAGGAGCGCCTCCCGAGCTAACCGGCACCATTTGAGGTGGCATGGGTAAAGGGTGATGCTGAGGAGGTAACATTGCCGTCGGTCTCTGATCTTGATTGACGACTAAAACCCCGCCCGTTTGAATGTCCCTATAATCCGGAAGATGGTGCATGTGACTCATAGGGTGAGAAGCCGGGGGAGTATGTCCTTGTTGTAAATGAGGAGGGGGTGTATGCGAAGCCTGAGCAACTGTTTGCGAAACTAGAGCTTCGGAAGCGTGGACCAAGTGATTTCTCGGGTCTCTTATGTTAACGATGTGTGTTGTTGCACTGCCTGGACTTATTTGATGGGGTAAAGAAGGGGTTGCGGTCGTTGTTGTGGTGGCGGCAGCGCTGGTAGAAACGGCTTGTCGCAAATGGCGATGGTTTATATGCGCCTGAAGATAATTAAGTTTTAATTTTCTTTATAGTTATGAAAGAACTAAGTAAATATACCTGTAAATCTCTTTGACTCAAATAGGTACGTTTACATCCCCCAACAGAATGCCTAGCCCCTCCAAATGTACATGTAAAAACTGTTCCTAATGCACTCTGTTCAACTCTCGTAACTTTATCTTTGCATCTATACGAGACAAAGATTTGTTTTTACTGAAGCCTTTATAAAACCCAAAGTTTTTCAATTAGAGAGTTGTACCTTGGGCATGTTTTCCCACATTTTTTGGCGCATTCCAAACAAAATACATGTTTACATGGAATCTATTTAAAAACATTAAAGTATTTGTCGAAAAAAAAAAGAGATAATTCTTATTACAGAAATCATAATTCCATAACTTATGATCCATAAGTCTGCCAATAGATAACTTGAACTTCCCATGTTAAACATGTATATAGAGATGCAGTCATATGAAACCCGTATGTTCAAAAACTATTATGTAGATCGCAAATTCAAGTTAAATTATATTAACCCGGCAAACGACAATGTTGTTCGTCACACCAAGGCTTAGTTATGGTAAGGACCGAGTGTTAACTTTATTACTGTTTAAGTGTTCATTAAAGGGACTGTAAAGAAGGCATCGGCGGGTGGGTAAAAATTATTTGAAATACGTCAGAGGCACGTGACTAAGGAGGGGCGTGGTTCAAAGTTTGTTTTATTTCAAAAACTACCACTTCATGGAATTGGCGCTGCAATCTCGCGAAAAACAAGGACTAGATGTCCAGTTCTACTCTATGAGGAGCCTTTGTATCTTGGCATCACGTGATGTCTGTGACGTATTTCAAATAATTTTTACCCACCCATAATTGATGCCTTCTTTGCAGACCCTTTAAGTGCTTCGATTAGTTCCGATCTGACTAGGTCTTAGTATGTATTAGCAAACTGTTGGAGCATAATTTAGAAACTTTCGCAAATACTAAAATGAATACCATTCGTCCATAAATCAGAATAGGAAAAGAACATTTTTCGCAGCAATGAATCATGGGATTAACCACTTTTTCACCGATTAAATTAACTTTATGACCCCATTTTAATTTTTTATTTTGATGTAATGGTTCTGGTGGACCTCTTTCCAGTGTGGTAAATGTCGGTGTTTCAAGTTTTGATATATCATCATCGATATCAACTGTGGTTTAAAATTATAAACACGTGAGTTTAATTGATTGGACTATTTGTAAAATGCTGCAGCTTGCAAACTAGACTTGTCAACTTTTAAGGGCACGAACGGAAGTAATAGCCCCTTCCAAAAAGTTTGACTGCCTTGTGCACCTTGTTGTTTAAGTTCTTCGCGCATGCGCACTTGGAGCTAAAAAACGTCATATCTAGGTTGTGAACTAGGCTATGCGGGGAAACTACTTCCTGTTTGTAGGAAGAACTGAACTGACTCAGACTAAGAACATTTTTTCAAAACTTTTTGGAAGGGGCTATTGCGCATTTAACAATGAAGAACTTTCACCAGTTTTTTTTAACAAGAAAGCAAACATTTCAGAGGTAGAGTTACTGAATGGTATGAAAATTCAAAGCACAGCTTTGCTGCCACACGTTAAAGACTGCTTTCCGGTTGCACCAAATGCTAAGGTGCTAGTTTTAGCTCCATGCTCATGGATGAGTTGTGATTATGAAGGTAAAATTGACGTGTAGAAGCCTAGCTAACATGCTAAGGGCACCAAAGAAATCGTGCTATACTTTAAAAGAAAAACTTCAGCTAACATAACATTCTACCTTAAAAGAACGGCCTTTTTCTAAATATAAAAGGAAAAATTAAAGAATAAATGATCTCTTATTACAAAATAGTTAGCATTTAATTAGTCTTAAAAACAGTCAAGGACTACTGCTTCGTCATCCGACATTGGTTTAGTGGCGTCTGCTAACTCGATCCACATATCCATAAGGGATTGGTTGAATTCTCACAGAGTCACAGGCTGACAGAGGTAGGGGTAAGGTACAGTCTGGGAAATAGGAATATTTTTGAACTAGTTCTTGGAATCAGGCCTCAGGGGCCTCAGGGGCCTCACTAGTATACAAATAATAAACTGGTCCTGGGACTTGTACGCCCTTAGTTTTCCTACAGATTTTCAATTAATAAACTGGTCCCACAGACCAGTAACCCACACTTCTTGAATTTGAAATCTGGTCCAAGCAACTAATAAACTTGTTTTGAACCAGAGAAAGTGTATTATTTGGTATCCTGGTAAGATAGGGAGGTCATAGCCAACTCGATCACGCGTGTAAGAGGTTCGATTTAGCAGACGCCACTAAACCAATGGCGGATGGTAGAGTAGTCCTCGTTTTTAAGACTAACTAAATGATAATTATTTTATAATAAGAGATCATTTATTTTTATTTTAATATATTTCCTTTTATATTTAGAAAAAGGCCATTCTTTTAATGTATAATGTTATGTTAACTGAAATTTTCCGTTTAGTTTAAATTTAAGCCTAAATATAAATTTTAAATTGATGTGCACATGTTATTTTTTCTCGCACTATACCATTCAAATGTAAACATAACATTTTTTCAGTCAATTTCTTAAACTCTCTATTTCAAACACCAACTGTCAATTGCCAATTAATGGCAAAGCCTAGTTTGCTTAAAGCCATATCGCTGATATGACTAATGTTTTTACATGTTTTTTCGGAGGATAAACCGATTCCCAAATCAATCTCTTCAGCTTGTCCTTCTGTCACTCCTTCTTCTTCCTCTTCTTCTAGAATTGCCGCAGCCACAGACTTCCTCGGAGCAGCTTTGCGACCTCGGCCCCTTGCCCTCCCACGCCCTCTTCCTTTCCCCTTCAGTTTGGCGGTTATACTTTTTCCAGAATAAAGTTTCGAATTTTTGGAAATTGCAGATTCTTGATTTTCTAAGAATAATGGTAGCAAAAAATTTGAAAACAAAAACACCAGTCGGCTTAGGTCTAAATAATAATAAATAGAATTTAGGTTATTTTATCGTTAGGAATAAACAAAGTTCAACAAACGAAATAATTATTGACATTTACCGTAATTAAATTATAACTGTTAAATTATAATTTGAGCTCACCATTAACATCCAAAATTTCGGTAATCCGACTCTACCTTGTTTCAGCCATTTTTATCTAAAATTTTCTTAACGTCTAATATCGTCTGCTAGTCGGCTTTTGAACTTTTTTTTTTTTTTTGTTTTATTAGAGATATCTGGGCCAAGTGGGATTAGCCGAGAGGCTTTCCTCGGGCCCGTGGCTTTTGAACTTGTTTTTTTGCCGCGTGCACCTATCGGTGTCAGAGTTTTGCACGGGTCGAGTTTTTCAGGCCCCGGCCCGGTATTTAGCATTTCGAAAAAGTCCAAAACCCGGCTCGGGTCCGAGTGTATAGTTGGTTTTCCGGCCCGACCCGGCTCCGCCCGACACATTGCATGAATTGAACAGGCCCGGCCCGTTACACCTAGATCAGTTGTAATTTTATATATTTGTGTCTCCATAAGTTTTGACATAACATCAATAAACTGAATTCATCTTTGCTTTATTCGTGTATTATTCATTTCTTTTGATATTTGTTTGTCACAACGTCACATTTGTTCTTAGAAGCTTATACTCATTTAAATTATCTTTAATTTGGATTCTGGATTAAAGGAGAACAAGTACGGCCCGGCCCGAATTTTGAAAAATGAACATAAGCCCTGCCCGGCCCCTTAATATACAAAATTTGAAAAGCCCGGCCCGGCCCCTTAATTTACAAAATTTGAAAAGCCCAGCCCGGCCCCTTAATTTACAAAATTTGAAAAGCCCGGCCAGGTCCCTTAATTTACAAAATTTGAAAATCCAGACCCGACCCGGCCCGGCCCGATAAACTTTGGGAAGTCCGGCTCGGGCCGGCCCGTGCAGGACTCTCTGCGAGAGATACAGGACATTGAGATAATATCCTAATTTGACTCAAATAGAAACCCTTATCAAAATATTAACCCTAAAACGGTATTGCCTTATCTAATTTATGTTAAGTTAGGCACGGGGAGCTTCACTTTAAAATTTGCCCCCTTTTTATTTTGAGAGCAGATGCGTGATTGAGTGGGCCGTTAATGGGACCATTTTCAAAAAACGTCTGGTTGCTATTCCGTCTTTCTGGCAATCTGGCGGCAATAAAAACCGTTTTTGTGTTATTAATATTTTAACTGTATTGCACCCTCTTTGATTGTAATTTCTATTTAACTTTTATAACAGATTATTAATATTAAATTAGGATTAGATTTATTGTTTTATGTAATTTTTGGAACGATATAAAATTTGGTCAAAAAGGTGCAATGAGTGTAGAAATGACATCTCCTAGTTTGGTTTCAGAGGTGCTCGCTGCAACTGGTAAGCGAAAATTGCGGTTTAAAAGGGTCGTAAAATTATGTTAAAATTGAAATAGATAGAAAAGAAAGTGCATTCAGATAATTTAGACAAATTAATCCAATGTTGATTTCAATTTTCAGCCTCACTGGAAAAAAACAATTTGCAAAGCCAGTTTATAGAAAGTTGCCGTAGAATTGAAGAAATAAAATATGAAGTTTCAAAATCTGTTTCGAACATCAGCAGTGAAATTCACGCGGTTGTTTCCGGTGTTGAAGAGCATTCCAAGGAATTGGAAAAGCTTTCTGTTGAAAGTGATTTCATAAAGAATGACATTCAAAATGTATGTGCAACAAAGCACTAAAAAAATGCGTGAATGAATCTTCACAGATATGACATTGGTCAAACTTAAATTTTGTTGCAGCTGAAACCCCAATTGCTGGCGGTTGTAAATCAAAGTGACAAAGTTGGCCAAGAACTTCAAAAAGCAACAGTTTTGTCAGATATTCTGAAAGTACTCGTGGAAACGAATAATTCATTCTGTGAATTTGATGTTCATTTGAAAAAGGGTAATTTCTACGAAGCTGCCATGATAATTGGTAATTATATTTTATGATCTAGTAGTTGTGTGGGCAAAGGGGTGGAAATCTCCCCTATTAAACATCAGGCCCCTGTTTAGTCAATCAGGAGAATTCCCATGTATAAAGTTCACCGCCATTTTGCTAAAAAGGGAGGAGTCATCTTAAACCACTCCCCTATGACCTCTTTCTATAAGAACCCAGAAACACTGGTGCTGGTTTTGACATCAGGCCCTTGTTTTGCCAATCAGGAGAATTCCTCCATTAAACTTCCCATGTGTAAAGTTCACCGCCATTTTGACTAAAAGGGGAGGAGCCATCTTAAACCACTCCCCTATGGCCCCTTTCTATGAGAACCCAGAACCACTGGTGCTGGTTTTTACATCAGGCCCCTGTTTAGTCAAACAGGAGAATTCCCCCGTTAAACTTTCAATCTGAGAAGTTCGCCGCCATTTTGACTAAAAGAGGGGGAGTCATCTTAAACCACTCCCCTATGGCCCCTTTCTATAAGAACCCAGAATCACTGGTGCTGGTTTTTACATCAGGCCCCTGTTTAGTCAATCAGGAGAAACATCCACTCTGTAAAGTTCGGCGCCATTTTGACCAAAAGGGGCGGAGTCATTTTAAACCACTCCCCTATGGCCTCTTTCTATAAGAACCCAGAATCAATGGTGCTAGTTTTGACATCAGGCCCCTGTTTAGCCAATCAGGAGAAACGTCCACTCTGTAAAGTTTTCCGTCATTTTGACTAAAAGGGGCGGAGTCATCTTAAACCACTCCTCCATGGCCTCTTTCTATAAGAACCCAGAACCACTGGTGCATGTTTTGACATCAGGCCCCTGTTTAGTCAATCAGGAGGATTCCCCCATTAAACTTCCACTCTGTAAAGTTCGCCACCATTTTGACTAAAAGGGGCGAAGTCATCTTAAACCACTCCCCTATGGCTTCTTTCTATAAGATCTCAGAACCACTGGTGCTGGTTTTTACATCAGGCCCCTGTTTAGTCAATCAGGAGAAACATCCACTCTGTAAAGTTTTCCGTCATTTTGACTAAAAGGGGCGGAGTCATCTTAAACCACTCCTCCATGGCCTCTTTCTATAAGAACCCAGAACCACTGGTGCATGTTTTGACATCAGGCCCCTGTTTAGTCAATCAGGAGGATTCCCACATTAAACTTCCACTCTGTAAAGTTCTCCGCCATTTTGCCTAAAAAGGGAGGAGTCATCTTAAACCACGCCTATATGGCCTCTTTCTATAAGAACACAGAAACAATTGTGATGTTTTTACACCAGGCCCCTGTTTAGTCAATCAGGAGAATTCCCCTATTAAACTTCCACTCTGTGAAGTTCGCCGCCATTTTGACTAAAATAGGCGGAGTCATCTTAAACCACTCCCCTATGGCCTCTCTATGAGAACCCAAAACCAGTGGTACTAGTTTTGACATCAGGCCCCTGTTGAGCCAATCAAGAAAATTTCCCTTCCACTTTGTGAAGTTCGTCGCCATTTTGACTAAAAGGGGCGGAGTCATCTTAAACCACTCCCCTATGGCCTCTTTCTATAAGAACCCAGAACCACATTTTAGCCAATCAGGAGTATTCCTGCACTAACCTACCACTGTAAATTTCGCCGCCATTTTGACTAAAAGGGGCGGAGTCATGTTAAACCACTCCCCTGTGAACTCTGCCCATATGAACCTAGAATCACATTTTAGCCAATCAGGAGTATTCCTGCACTAACCTACCACTGTAAATTTCGTCGCCATTTTGGCGCAAAGGGGAGGAGTCACAGAAATCACAGCTTTTATATGTCGTGCAGTAAAATTTAGAGTACCCTATTTTTAAATTTTTGCAGAAAAATGCCTTCAAAATGTCAAATCATTGAAATATTGTTTCACTGAGAGTCTTGACATTATAAGCGCAATAAACGCTGAATGTACAGTAAAAAATGAGCGTCTAAAATACGAATTGGGATCCATGTGGTCCAGAATGTTTCTATGGAATTGTGACAATGACACTGGTGTTTATAAGCTATCAATTTTCGGTGCACACGATGACAGCAAAGCAAAAGCCATTTCTTTTTTGAAAACTCTCGCTAAACTGAACCTTATAGAGCAACGTTTAAAAAGCTTCGGGACCAACTTCCTAAATTATTTAGTGAAACCGATACTTTCCAAATCCGTCTCGTTAAATACCTCAAAAGAAAATGTTTATTTGGAAATTCAAGTATCGGAAAATAATCGTTCCAGAACAGATCCAGAAGAAGTTTTTAAGAATCTGAGTGAACTTTTTGATTTTATGAATGAGAACTTTTTAAACATCGTGGTTTCCACTCCATTGTTTCAAAATGAAGTTCCGTTTGCTCGCATTTTCGGAAAGTGTCTTTCCAATGATTTTTGCGAAGCTTTGATAAGCGAGGGTCTCCTTGAATCCACGCAACGTTTAAGGAGTGAAGCTTACACCACCATCGCCGAATGCGCAACGAATTTACAAAATCAGCTGGTTGATATTGAATTTTTGGATGATGATGCGAATGTTTTTGGGCATGCTCAAAATTTCAACAGCATTATTTCAAACAAAATGTGTCAGGTATGTTCCTACTAAACGTCAGACCTCTGCTTAGACAATTAGGCGCATTTCCTCACTAGTCTTCTAATATGTAAAAGTTTGCCGCCATTTTGGCGGAATGGGGAGGAGCCATCTTAAGCCACACCCCACTCAGTATCATTGCTGGACAAAATAATAAAAATGTCCCTACTAAACGTCAGAACCCTGTTAAGCCAATCAGGCACATTTCCCCACGCCTCCCACTCTGTAAAGTTCGGCGCCATTTTGGCGGAGAGGGGAGGAGTCAATTTAAGCCACACCCCATTGGCCTTTCCCTATCAGTATCATTGCTGGACAAAATAATAAAAATGTCCCTACTAAACGTCAGAACCCTGCTTAGCCAGTCAGACGTACTCCCCCACTCTGCAAAGTTCGCCGCCATTTTTGATGGAAAGGGGAGGAGCCATCTTATGCCACACCCCACGGGCCTTTCCCTAACAATATCATTGTGGCACAAAATAATAAAAATGTCCCTACTAAACGTCAGCCCCCTATATAGCCAATGAGGCACATTTCCCCACTAGCCTCCCACTCTGCAAAATTTGCCGCCATTTTGGCGGAAAGGAGGGGAGCCATCTTAAGCCACACCCCACTGGCCTTTCCCTAACAATATCATTGTGGCACAAAATAATAAAAATGTCCCTACTAAACGTCAGCCCCTATATAGCCAATGAGGCACATTTCCCCACTAGCCTCCCACTCTGCAAAATTTGCCGCCATTTTGGCGGAAAGGAGAGGATCGAGCCATCTTAAGCCACACCCCACTGGCCTTTCCCTAACAGTATCATTGTGGCACAAAATAATAAAAATGTACCTACTATAGGTTAGACCCCCCTGCTTTTCCTATCAGGCGCATTTCCTTACTAGCCTCCCACTCTGTAAAAGTTCGCCGCCATTTTGGCGGAAAGGGGAGGTCCGAGGAGCCATTTTAAACCACACCCTATTGGCCTTTCCCTATCAGTATCATTGCAGGATTAAAGAATTCCCTGTTTCACCTCTATAGATTCTTGATCTTACTCCAAAGGAAACATATCATTTCACATGTGATGTCTATTCCTAACAACGTATTACATTTTAATTTTAGGAAATATTTAGTCTAGCAAGGAAAACAATGAAGAAAGAGCTACATAAAACATTACGAGTTCATCTTAAAGCCTCGGAATCGGTGTCAGAATTAGATGATGACGAATGTTCCGCTCTGTGCGCCAAAAAAATAAGCGAAGTTTATGATTTTCCTGATTGTGTTATAAGGTTTATTATAGTTTTATTATATCATTACAATGCTACTTACACAAGTAGTAGAAGGCGTCCTAATTTCATCTGTATGTAAATTATAACATTTGTAGCTCGTTCATTGAAGAATTGCTCAAACAATTAAAAGAGCTGTCAATTCAAGCATCATGCTGTAAAGCATTAGCTGCCCCACGTCTTTACTTTGCTGCTAGATATATTTGCGAATTGTTTTGTGACATAGTGCCTATATACCATCAACATAATATAGCCATGTTTCCGCAGCAAACTGGTAACTACATTCATTTTCCTTTTCTTTAGCATTATTTTACGTGGTTTTTTTTTAGCAATTCACCACAATAACTGCATGTATTTGGCCCATGAACTCCTTATGTTGTCAGCAACATGGCAGTCTCAAAGTGAACTCAAAGTTCAAACTAGTGCCGATGCGCAATTAAACATTGGAAATGAACTGGTGATATCCTTTGTTGACCTTTCTGATAGACTTAAGTCTATTGGAGCCGCGGCGCTTTTGGCTCAAATGAAACGGCAAAAGCAACAACTTATGGAGTTTTTACAAGATGGTTCAGGTGATAATTGCAACTTTTTATAAAGCGAATCTCGGTTATGGTTTAGTTAAAATAAATGCCACTAGATGGCGCTCCCATAGATGTGGGGGTGGAGTTAACTGTCCCCCAAGCTTAAGAAAGGCTAGTTTAAGCTCCGCCCTCGACATTAACGATTTCTGATAGGATCCTGCCTTTGGCAACGGTATGATTGGTGTGTAGAAGATTTGCCAGCAAGATAGGGGCCCCAAAGGAGCTGACATTTGCTTTCCAGAAAAAATCAATAATTCATTCTGTTGAATTTATTTTTCCCCAAATAGTTTTTCGCAACTTAACTACGATAGCTGATTTCTTACCAAAGGGTAAAAGAGCACTTCATCAGTGTCTCCATCAGTTAACATCTTTAAGGCAGCTTTGGATCGATGTTTTACCACCTGACGTGTATTTAAAAGCAATGGGAACACTGTGTAACTCAGTTATCGAAGAAATGATCTTCCAAGTTACATCACAGGAAGATATAACGGAAAAAATTACCGAACATCTGGGAACTCTGTTTGAAATATTGTTGTCGGATATGCCTCCTCTATTTCAGGTAAAGTGGTTGCAGGTCTCGGCTGTGGTTTAGTTGTGGCCACTAGATGGCGCTCCCATAGATGAAGGGCGGAGTTGACCTGCAGGCTAATTTTAGCTCCGCCCACGTGGTTCCTGTCTTTGTTAATGTAAAATTGGTGTTAGCAGCAGGTCTCGGCTGTGGTTTAGTTTAAATTGTGGCCACTAGATGGCGCTCCCATAGATGAGGGGCGGAGTTGACTTGCAAAGGCTAGTTTTAGCTCCGGCCACGTGGTTCCTGTCTTTGTTAATGTAAAATTGGTGTTAGCAGCAGGTCTCGGCTGTGGTTTAGTTTAAATTGTGGCCACTAGATGGCGCTCCCATAGATGAGGGGTGGAGTTGACTTGCAGGCTAGTTTTAGCTCCGGCCACGTGGTTCCTGTCTTTGTTAATGTAAAATTGGTGTTAGCAGCAGAACCCTGGGACTCCGGGAGTCGGAATTTGAATGCTTTAGAATGTTTGAAATTTGGCAATGTATCAAGTTTCCAAAATTTGCAGGTTAAAAAATATGAGACTATATCCGATTTGAGTCTTTGCCAAAAATATGTCTCAAAGTGGACCAAGTTTCAAGAACTAAAATGGTTAATAGTTTCGAGTCTTCGGGATATTGTTGAGAGATGGGCTGAAGGAGCAGGGCCATTAGCAATGGTTTTTACACCCGAGGAAGTGAAACAACTTATTCGCGCGTTGTTCCAAAATACTGAACGAAGATCCGCGGCATTACATAAAATTGTTAGTTTAACAAATTAATATATGCCAACCATATATATACTTTGCCCAAATTTTATAACACTTAACACAAGTAAAGTAAAACTAATGGTTAATAAAGTGGTTGTTATGTCTCTTCATTAATTTCCTTGGGCAGCTACAAACTTCAAAATATATGGGTTGTTGACATTACTGAGTCAAATAATTTAAGTAACTTATGGAAACCAACCATAGGCCATAGAATGATGATAATTTGTGCATAAATCTTTGTTTTCTAACAATTATGCGACGTTTATGGTGAGTTGGTGACATATTAGCTTTCCAAAAGATCAATAGGGATAAATAGAAGACGACAAATGTATAGTTGGCTCATTTGATATAAGATTATAAATGGGCATTATCTGATAAGGTTGATATCTCGAAGTTACGTGTGTATCCTTTGTGCTTAACTTGAACAACTTAACGCCAACTTAACGCCAACTTTCGCCAAGATTAGAAACAAGTTGCGAAACCAAAATCAACCTCCCCAAGTTAAAATGAGGGTTATCTACCCGCCTAAGAGGTTTTTCTTAAATAATTGAGCATAATTATTATTTTAATCAACAATAATTTAACCGAATTCTGGTGAAGTCGTCTTAAGAAACATTATTCCGAAAATAATTTTAAACATAGCCATTGTTGGTTGAAGTTTGAATTCGAGTTCATGCCTTTTTAACAATATATGGCACTTTTGGGTAAAAGTTGGCTCATTTCGGATAAGTGAAAAAACAAAGTGAACCTTTGGTGGAAGCCCTGCCATTGGAAGGCTAGACTTTTATCGGTACCCTAGCTACTCGCCGCGTTCATCTTGACCCTAACGATGTTAAGGAGTAAAAGCCAATATTGCTTTCTGTGAAATGCGAACGCGGTCCAGAATATTGCGAACAGACACACAGAAATGTATAGTGTAACACCTCTATGACGTCATCGTTATTCAGAGAGGTGCCAATATTGTTTTCTATGAACTGCGATCGCGGTCCAGAAATTGCGAACAGACACACAGAAATGTCTAGTGTAATACTTCTCTATGACGTCATCGTTATTCAGAGGTGCCAATATTGCTTTCTATGAACTGCGATCGCGGTCCAAAAATTGCGAACAGACACACAGAACGTCTAGTGTAATTCCTCTCTATGACGTCATCGTTATTCAGAGAGGTGACAATATTGCTTTCTATGAACTGCGATCGCGGTCCAGAATATTGCGAACAGACACACAGAAACGTCTAGTGTAACACCTCTATGACGTCATCGTTATTCAGAGAGGTGCCAATATTGCTTTCTATGAACTGCGATCGCGGTCCAAAAATTGCGAACAGACTCACAGTAATGTCTAGTGTAACACTTCTCTATGACGTCGTTATTCAGAGAGGTGGCAATATTCTTTCTCTGAACTACGATCACGGTCCAGAAATTGCGAACAGACACACAGAAACTTCCAGTATAATACCTCTCCATGACGTCATCGTCAGACTTAGAAATAAGGATATTTTTTAAACTAGTCCTTAGGACCAGTGATCCCCCTAGTGTCCTAAATAATAAACTGGTCTCCGGAGTGGTCCCAGCCTTTGTTCTCCTATAGATTTGCAATTAATAAACTGGTCCCGAGGACCAGTAACCCCCACTTTTTGAATTAAAAAACTAGTCCAAGCAATTAATAAACTGGTTTTGGACCAGTGGACGTGTGCTATTTCTAAGTCTGGTCATCGTCACTTGGAGAGGTAATGAGGATGAAATCATTATCGGCCAAAATGGATTTGTGCAATCTTAGATTAAGTTTGAAACCCTTACATAATATAAAACCCCCAAATCACTTTGATAATTCCATTTATTTTTCCAAATACAATATTCATTAATTATATATTACTAATACACATGTGATAATTAACTAGAATTGCAAAATGTGAAACCTTCATATTCTTTTAAATTATAATTATGCGTGTCGAGTTTTTAGTTAGACATTTAATCAACTTCAGCTCCGGCAGCTTCGAGAATAGTCTCGAAAGCAAAAGGGCTAAAAATGTAACCGGTTCCCGAATAGAATTTACTTTGAAATTCAACCCTAAAAATAATTGAGAAATTGCATTAAATCAAATCAAACAAAAATTTGCACCTTTTGAGAAGCAACTACATTCGCAACTTACCAGTGTAGACGTAAAGCGTGCAGGAAAGCTGATAACCCTTCCATAATAAGCAGGACACCGATGGTTAGAACACCCCAGGCTGCAAAGATGACGAAAAGAATGATACCGCCAGTCCATCCGGCGCTTTGAAGTCCAATTTGCATGACCATAGTCCACAATACTTCGGAAAGCTCTGCAATAAGTTACGGTTATCATTTAAGAGATTGTAATTTTCAAATGGATGAGGTTAACTTACGGGCATGAGCCAAACTAAGTGCCCACAATCGCAAGTACGATGCTGTGTGAGAGATAGATCCGAGACAGTATTCGATAGTGTGAATAGCTTGATGGATAAAAATGTCTCCAAAGTTGAACTCCTCCTCTTCGTGCGCGCCTCTGGTCGCAGCACCATCTGGGTTGTGAACTATTTCGCCTTCTTCGGCGTTTGACTCATTGGCATGCATCTGAAAATATTCGACTTGCTATAATACTTGTACTTCATTCTTACTTAAAGGGACTGTAAAGAAGGCATCGGCGGGTGGGTAAAAATTATTTGAAATACGTCAGAGGCACGTGACCAAGGAGAGGCGTGGTTCAAAGAAGCTTAGTTCGTTTTATTTCGAAAACCACCACTTCATGGAATTGGCGCTGCAATCTCGCGAAAAACAAGGACTAGATGTCCAGTTCCACTCCATGAGGAGTCTTTGTATCTTGGAATCACGTGATGTCTGTGACGTATTTCAAATAATTTTTACCCACCCGCCCATGCACCCCTTTGCAGTCCCTTTAAGACTAAATTCATTCCTCGCGACTATGAATGAACAGCAAAAGACTAGGTGGAGTACACACTTGTAGAAAGGAAAATCTCTTACCATTGCTGGTCGCGCGAGCCACTGTTTGCGCAGGATGATAGGTTTCACAAACAACATCCATGGAATGCAGAGAACAGCTGTGACGACTAAGATACCTTGAATTACGGGCTAAAAGAGAATCGAAACAGATTCATAAAAGAACCATTTCATAAACGCATCTTTTCTTACCTGTCCAGTATACAATTGTGCCAGATAGCAGGGCTTCTCAGGGTAACTAAACAAGAACATGTTGATAAGAAGAATTAGCAGACTTTTGGCGCAACCAGCTTCGCTAACATCCGAGTGAACCCATTTGGAAAAGATCAGGATGACCAAATATCCGAAAATGAAGAGCAAGAAAATAACTTGCGGGATGAACTCGCAGAAGATGTTCAAAGGTTTGCGGAAATATCTAAAAGAAACAATATATACGAACTCTCAGTATGGCAAATTGCATCTTGCAATTAATTATCTGTACTAACGTGTGATTCCAGAAACTGAGAACTACACCAAAAACCATCTGAGTTACGCCAAGTACGATGGAAACTTTCATTTTGTAAGAGTTCAGGAACAAAATCTTATTTGCAGCCAATTGCCAAACCTGAAAGTAATTGTTGCACAATCTGTCAATCTGTTGTTAATTTTCTACAGCAGATTGCTAGTGATAATTTTCTACAGCAGATTGCTAGTGTTAATTTTCTACAGCAGATTGCTAGTGTTAATTTTCTACAGCAGATTGCTAGTGTTAATTTTCTACAGCAGATTGCTAGTGTTAATTTTCTACAGCAGATTGCTAGTGTTAATTTTCTACAGCAGATTGCTAGTGTTAATTTTCTACAGCAGATTGCTAGTGTTAATTTTCTACAGCAGATTGCTAGTGTTAATTTTCTACAGCAGATTGCTAGTGTTAATTTTCTTCAGCAGATTGTGAGTGTTAACTTTTAACATACCGGGTCGATTCCAATTGGATAAGGATTACCGTAATAGGTAATATTTGGATCCAGTTGCATCAACTTATCGAATGGTCTGTCAGTCTCGAACTTTACTTGCCAAGACGATCCAAAAATGTTGAAAGACTTTGAAAATACATCATTGTAGACAAATCCAGTGTATATAGAGAAAGTCCCCATCAACAAAATGATGTACCGTCCATTGAAGAATGTATTCCAAATCTAAATATAACCCATTAGGAAAAATACTTGATAGTTACGGTAACGGAAAATTCGAACCTCGTTATCAGTTTTTTGCGAAGCCAAGCCTTTCTCTTTCAAAACCATCCAAAGGGCGAAAAGAGCCATCAGAAGTCCGTGTCCGCAATCTCCAAACATCACAGCGAACAAGAATGGGAAAGTGATAATAGTATACGGTGCTTTCGAAAAAAGGGATTAGAGATATAAAACACTGTATAACTGATAAATTTAAATGTGAAAATTCACAAACCTGGGTTAACTTCTCGGTAAGCAGCCACACCGTACGCATCAACGATAGCCTGAAAGCCTCTGGTGAATTTATTGGTTCTGTTGTAAGTTGGTGGCGTTTCTTTGGTGTCCATTCGGTTCAAAATTGATGGTACACTACTGCCACTGCGTTCCTGTTAAAACATAATGAACATTGTGCAGAATATGAACACATCTTTAGACTTACAGTGCCACGACGTAAAGCCAGTTGAATTTTATCCAAATCAGAAACGGCGCACCAACACTCGGCAATAAGACATTTTTGAGTGACATCCAAGTTGAAGAAGTTCAAAGTATGGTAAATAGCCTTGATTTTTCGAACTTTAACAAACCAATTCTTGATATTTTTCGCAGCTGCTACCAAAACTCGATGTCGATGGTCTTGAGTTTGTTTCAAAACCTGAAATTAAATCATATTTAGGTTATTTGTATTTTGTGCACGTAATATCGATAATATATACAATGTTCAAATCCTCAATGCGAGTCATAACACCGTTTGACATCTCTCTACGGTCAGCTGGAGTCTCGGGACATGGATATAATGTGGCTCTAAATCTAATCACAAAATTGAACATAGAAAATCAAGAACATTTACACTAAAATGAACAAAAATCAAACCAAAGTGTACGAAAATATTTACCCTTCACAAATTTTTTTAACACGGGACTTCAATTGCTCTCCTTGAAAGAAAATAATGAAGACTGACTTGAAAACTTGGTCTCCCTGTTTAGTAAAAACCGTAACAGGTCAAATCTCCACGTCAATTTCCATATTCAAAGATGAAATCTTACGGTAACAGGGTCTTCCAAAGGTGCATCAATTTCAGCTTGACGAAGGAAAGCATTGCCTCGGCAGACTCTCCAAAGCATTCTCTCAAATGCTGGTAATCTCTCACGAAGAATTACTCCAGATACAAAACTGTTCAATGATAGTTACAGTATGGTATAATTATCTTGGAAATGGCAATATTAATTCCGGATGAAACTTAATCATCCACCTATGAATTGTCTTTCCGATACATTTTAAAATAACTTGGCTAATGTGACCAAAACAACAAATGTGGTTGGTCTCTGGGTTATAACATAACCTACCCAAGCTGAGCCGGAGTTGAATGTAGTTCGTGAGCAACCAAAGATTTTTGGATATTTTCAGTCTCCAAGGCGGAATGCTCTTGCTATATAAAATGGGATTAGAGTTAATCATGGCAGCACACTTGAGCACGCAAGTTGATAACCATTTTGTACATTTTTGCTTTTACTTTGAAGCATTACTGAGGTTGAAGACACTGAAATCGATTAATCTTAATTAATCGATTAATATTGATAATTCGACCAAACTTTATATCACTGCGAAACTTTGTAAAAAAATAGCAACCCTAATCACCAAGTTACAACGTTGCTGTCGCACCTTAAAAGCGCTCTAATCAAAGATTTGAACAACGAGTTTAAAAAATTGATAGTGTAGATTCATGTGCTGGGAAAGATGACGTTGTCGTACTTCCCTGTTGTGGTTGTGTATGTGTGGGTGACAGGAGGGGTAACATGCACTGGGATGCAGTTTTTGGTGATTTGTAAAATGAAAACTGGACTGGGAATGCAAGAGCTGGCAAGCCATGTTCATGTAACATGTTGTCCCTTTGCGGATTCTATCATCACTAAGGTTTGTTCAATTAAAACTCATAAAACATTTTGGTGTATAATTTTGTTTGTACATCAAAAACAAGTAGTTTTTTGTGAAGGGTTGTAAATTTATTTAAAATTGTGGCACTAGACGCGCGCGTGGAGCACATTTTCACAATATCTTGCAGCGATAGCCTAGTCGTAATATAATGAGTGCTGTTGGTTACAGCGTACTATAATCATACGCAGAGACCCAACCAACTATTCTTAGGAACTTTGCCATATTATCCCAATTTGCAACAGGGAGACATTTGCCTTAAGCAATTATAAACACAAAATTAATTAGCCTACATCTAAATTTAGAGAAAATTAACCATTAGTTTAGCGTGAAGTGTGAAAAATATTAAAATTTATTTGGTTATCAGTGCTGCCATGATTAAAAAAATGTCTAGGTGCAAAACCAGAGACAAAAGGGTGGAAAATAATCCCAATTCCTCAAATTATCCGCTTAATTGATACTTGACGAACACTTCCAAGCACTTGGCGAATGTTTGTCAATTTTCTCTGAGAGATTAAAAATTGTTCGTGCAGAAAATATCATTTATCCCGATGCACGTATTCGCCTTACACATTCTTCGCCAAGCGAGGACATAGACTTATTTCTTTGAGGAATTGGGGCTTTCGTTTTAGGTATAAAATTGACTCGCTAAAAGCTAGTTAAAAACTGAAACACTACTAGGATAAAAGGCAATAGATATACAGAAGGAAAAAGAGGGAAAGGTCAAAAGTCTCACCCTAATTTAAGAGCTTGTCCACCAGCTTTAAGCCCTTCTTCTCCCAGCAACGTTATGTTCTCTTCTTGAACACTCGGATCGTGCATCTGAACACGATTAGAATCCGCCTGATAAACAAATGTTTCTCATGGTAAACAGAAAAAGCATGCAAGACCAAAACAGATCTCGTCATCTCATCAGGCCGAAACCAATTAAAAATAAAATAGTGGCATGCAATTTCTACTAAAAACTAATCTAAGCTTGTAAAAATTTTGCGTTAAAAATATTTGAAAGAGTTTTACTATGTGCAGGATACGAACTGCGATAAAAGACTGAGTTCAAGTGTTGAGAAAGTTACAAATTTGTGTCTTGAGAACCTGCTGCAATTTCCTGATGTCTTAATTACCAGCTAGTTACACTAGCGTGAGTGTTAAAGTCTACATTTTGCGCGAGTTAGTCAATACTAACTAGTACTATTTATCTAAAGCGGTGCATTTGTGCAGACAACAGCTTCATGCGTGTTTATTACAGCCAAAGGAAAAATGAAAATTGCTGGGTTAATTTCAGGCCAAGCTTTAATTGAGACTGCCATTAAGTAATGTTTCCTTCCCCACACTTCAAATTGAAAGCTCTCTATTGTGTTCACAGGGAACGTTCGACGATCTACGCGTCTACATAGCAACTTTCACTGTCAAGTGCCAATGTCATGTATCATCGAAGAAAATCTTCTTTGCAGACCTATCCTACAATCCGTTTTGTATTCACGTTAACATTATAATTCCATGGTAGCTATAATCATTCATATGCTGATATGATATGCAAACGAAAGCTGGCAGGTGATACATGAATTCATGAATACAGCCCTCTCCCCATTTTGCCTTTAAGTTCAAGCATTTTGTCATTAAAATTCAGCCTCAACACAAAGGTGCTTGCTTATATTTAGCACCAAGTATTAAACTGCTTTTCATTTACAACTACAACTTAAATTTGCCTCCGCTTCGCTGCTTGATTAGAATTAGTCTTTGATATCAAGCAGTAAGCTTATGGAACACGTTTCTCCATTTACCATATGAATATTGCTGGTGTACCGCTACAACTGACAGAAAATTTACTTTTCCCCCTGTTAGTTATGGTTCTGTTTTGAAATTCGGCTTTTGAACAGAATATTAACAATTACACTGAACAACGTTAACGTTAGTCTTGTAAAATATGAATTTTCAGTGAACTTCAACCTCTTGTAATGAATGAACACAAATGGTTAACATTCTAATACACCATGCTAAATATTAACCATTAACCACAACACCACAAATGAGCTTGCCGTGCTAAAAACCTAATCTTTTAATTTAAAAATAAACTAAAACACATGGTATTATTTTGAACTAAATAATATTTGAAGGACACAAGTACGTCATAAAAATCTTAATCAACATCCCCATGAATAAAACTTAACTTATAACAAAAGTACATAACACATTTAAACATTATATGACAGATATTGTTATAAATGAACTGTGATGAAGAAATAATGTACCTCGTCAAAGAATGCTTGAGTTTTTCGCAAGATATGTTTCAGTTCAGTCAGTTCTAAGAACGTTTTCTTCAAAGCCTCAGCGTTCGTGTTCACCTCTTTCAGTTCATTTTCAAGTTTTTCAAATGTTGCCTGAAATGAAACAAAGTCTCGCGTGTTTTAGTAACATGACGTATTGATAACTTTTCCCTTGGCGTTTCTAAAATACCTCAAGATCGATCATTTCTCTGGGTTGCGGAGCTTCTGGGTTATCACCAATGTCAAACATGGGAATAGCGTCTTTCTTAATCTCCTTTTCCAAGTAACCTTAATTTGCAGGAAAAATGTTGTTTATGCTTTACAAAGAATGGTTTTTGGAAATTAAAGAAACACTAACGAAGTTTTCTTTCCATTTCATCACAACGACGAACTTCATTAACAAACTTTCTCTGGAAAGCATTGACATCGGGATTGAGCTACAATGAAACAAATAATAGGTTTATAGCCATATTTTTATGTAAGGTGCTAAAAGTGTAAATTTTGTTGTTCTAAAGGCACTCCAATGAGATTTTCTAATAAAAAACATTGCGTGGGCGGCACCAATATTAAAATTAAAGGTAGGTTATGTTCCGTTAAATCAAAATTATTCCTGATGCATGTGCTTATCACGCGACTTTTAACTGGCGAATCCGTTCAATATGATGCTGAGAAGTAGATGACGCATCATTTTGACCTAGCATTGTTAAGGTAAAATCGGGTCATAAGCCTCGGCACACGCATCGGGAATAAGGTGGATGGGGGGGGTTTAAAGGTTGCCATTTTCTAGTCAGATGCGCTTACAGGTGACTCACTATAAGAGCAGAGGCTATCACAGAGTTTGCGCGTCTGATCATGCTTAACCTCTCTAATAAGTATACATCTTCGGCATTTGGGAGAAGGCTTAACCTCTCTAAAAAGTATACATGTTCGGCATTTGAGATTATGCTTAACCTCTCTAAAGAGTATACATGTTCAGCATTTGAGAGTATGCTTAACCTCTCTAAAAGGTATACGTGTTCGGCATTTGAGAGTATGCTTAACCTCTCTAAAAGGTATACATGTTCGGCATTTGAGAGTATGCTTAACCTCTCTAAAGAGTGTACATGTTCGGCATTTGAAAGTATGCTTAACCTTTCTAAAAAGTATTGTTCGGCATTTGAAAGTATGCTTCACCTCTCTAATCAGAGTACATACTCGGCATTTGCGACTATACTTAACTTCTCTAAGTCTAATCAGAGTACATGTTGGGCATTTGAGAGTAGGCTTAACCTCTCTAATAAGAATTTTAATTTTAACTTACATCTCTAAATTGCACCAAACCCAATTCACCGAGTTCGGAAACGCAGGCGTATGCAGCTTCTGACTGCAGAAAGAGTTGACTTAGGGTCATCTCTTCACTTCGGAATAAGGACCCCATGGCTGGGAATTTCTTATTCTAACTTTCACTAAAAGCTATATAAAACGATAAATTAGAATAACTTAATTATTTTCTTGAAATCTTTTTATTAATAATAATAAGTAAAGTTTTAACCTACTTTCACGGCTCTGCCGGGAGAGAGTAACTACCGATACCTATATCTTGAAGGTAATCACGAGACTAAAGAGGGCGGAGGGCGATCGATATCCAGACGCGTTGCCAGATAAAAATTACATAATTATCGTACCAAATCCGAAAAATTATCGATTTCAACCAAAATTATCGTAGGGTCTGAGCGCCTCCAAAATATCGGTAAAACCAATGCGAGTGTACTGATTCACCTTGTATTTACACTAAAATCAGTACAAGGGTTCGGAGGGAGATAGATAAATAACGTCTCCAAACGTTTCTCACATCTAGCCTTTGGCCTTAAGTGTATTATTACAATGGGATGAACATGTATCACTCTCTCCTATTTCGCCTTTTTCTACACCTAGCGAGACTTTTGTGCCAGGATTAGTTCAATTTCCCGCTAAATTCGAAATTATAGTACAATTATCGTACGTTTAAAACGAATTATCGAATTTAGCGTACTACAGCGTCAAAATTATCGTACGCCTCGAAAAAAAAGTACCACAGCCCAATGGATCACGCAAAGGTGGATTTTTTTTTTTTACTGCTCCTATCCTATCTTCTCATTTGGCTCCCGGACCCGGAATCCATGATATTTTTGAATAATTTCGGAGCAGGTGAAGCAGTTTAAAGAAAAATCTCGTTATTTAAAGCAGCTATCATATGGAAAAACATTTCTCGCATGAGTGGCTTGAGTGAGCAAAACACCAAGACCAGTAGCAATGCTTATGTCTGACTCTGTATTAAATTAGACGTCATCATTCATGTTCAGCGGTGCGCATAGCTGCGTGAGTTCGTTCTGACCGCGTTACCAGACGTACGATAATTATAGTACAATCCGATAGTTTTAAGAGTTTTTTTCGAAGCGTACGATAATTTTGAACTGTACCTAGAGGCGGTAATGGTTTTACCGCTATTTTGAAGGCGCTTAGAGCGTACGATAATTTTGGTTGAAAATCGATAATTTTTTGGCTTTGGTACGATATATCGTTGATAATTTTTATCTAGCAACGCTTTTCTGACGTTGCTCAATTGCCAAATTTTACCATCTGCTGCTGCAGCTCTTTAAATTGTTGTCAAAGGCTTAAAAATGATTTGACGTTGGTTTTGGTCATATGATTCGTATCAGATTCGCGAAATTTATCGAGGTGGTGTTAGAAAACTTGGATTTTTGATTAAATGATCTGACACTTATTTAATATAATAGACTGTAAGTGTTGGTATTTTATTATTCTAATGTGTAAACGCATTATTTATCAATTAAATTATAAATATAGGCCTTAAAAATTTTGAATCCTTGTCATTCTAACTAACTTATGCTATAGCAAAACCTTAACATGAGTAAATAGTTTCCTATTAATGGCAAAATAATCGCAATTATATGAAAACTAAGCTCACTTAAACCAAATTTTAAACGTCAAGCCCAATTTCTAGGGGAACACTTTAGCAATGTAAATAGTCTGGGTTGTTCCCAGACCCTTCAAATAGCTCTATCATATTTAAATTTAATTTAATTTAATGTTTAGCTTATTAGAAGTGTGATGTTTTCTGCGTTGAAGAAGCTTGTGGGTAATAATGACAATAAAAACCAAGAAGATGGTGTCAATTCAACTCAAGGAAATGGTTCCAATAGCAAATCCAATGTTCGTCCTGGTGTGCAAACCATGGGGCTCAGTTTACAAAGGAAATTTGCTAGAGGAGTGCAATATAACAGTAAATATGATGTCATTTGTGACGTTTTAAAGCAAAACCACCCCTTTTTTCTTTATTGATTTTTCCTACTAATTATGAGGCCTATCTGCATAGTGAAACATCCAGAAAATACCTCAGAATGATCTTAAAATTCAAAGTAATTTGATATTTCATAGATAATTTGAAATTTGCACAAAATTCTCCATGCATGTTACATGTCAAATGACATTTGTTGATAGATTTAATATCAATTGCTTGTGATGTGACAATCATGGTGCTAGATATAGAATGTGTCACAAGAAGGCAGGGTGTTACATGATTGGTCGGAGGTGCTAATTTCCAATTATCTATAAAATCCCAAACTAACAGAAGAATTGATAAAAATCACTTTATTTGCCTTTTCACCCTCCCTTCAAAGGAAAACGCGGGTCACGTGGTTCCCCTACAAGTTAACTTTCCTTATGAACTCCAGTGGGCGGGATTTATAAATGCACTTATAAATCCCGCCCACAAATGCCTTGGCCAAGCCAAAACTGGAGTTTGTAAGGAAAGTCAACTTTTAGGGGAACCACGTGACCCGCGTTTTGCTTTAAAATTAAATTATAGCAATTATGTTTAATATACTCTATATTGAGTGGCATAATACGAAAAATTTTCGTTTTGTTATATTTTTACATTTACGCCATCTATTGATGTGATTTCTAAATAAAATTTCATTTATTGCTCTGTTTAATTTAATTACAGTGAAAATAATTTTGAAAGGGGATAGAAACGTTGGTAAAACTTGTCTATTTCTGAGACTTCAAGGTCAAAAGTTCAAGGAAGAATACATACCTACTGAAGAAATTCAAGTATGTTTAGTAGTTCCTGTAGTATGTTTCCCGATGATAATATCAGTGTTTCTTTGACCTAAAACCATTAAACACAGATGGACTTACTATTATTATAAGGTAAAACCCCCGTTTTTCTAATGGCATCGTCTGCCGATTCCCCTAGCGGGAAAGTCCTGAAACTTTTCGACTGATTGATAATGTTATGGGCCTATGGCTATGGTTTGAGTCGAAAAAGTTTCAATATTGGTCGCTGTGTGGCGCTAGAGGCGCTGCCCTAAAATAACCACACGCCACCCGTATCTCCATTCCAGTACATCTGTGTTTAATGGTCTTATAGCTTTGACTGACGTTTTATTCATTTTGCTATTCTGAATAAAACATGAGACTAAAGGCTCTTTCAGACGATCCAACTTTTTACTGACTCAACTTTTTAATTTCATTTCTCCAGCCAATCAAAATTAATTACAAAAAAAGCCTTTTTCGCGGTAGGGTTATTTCGTAAGTGCCAAGGTAGGTGGCGCTTAAAAAGTTCCATTTGGCGGTAAAAGTTTAGTCGTGTGAATAGGAAGGATTTACTACACTTTTCCCTTCAAAGATTGGGCAAGTTGATCCAACTTCTTGACCCATCGAGCTGAGTCAAAAAGTTGGATCGTCTGAAAGAGCCTTAATTCTGTTAACAGCTAGTCTGTGTATAAATGCGTGGATTGATAATAGGGAAAACTCCTTTAAATATTCGTAGGTAACCAGTATCCACTGGAATTATAAGGCCACAGATGACGTGGTGAAGGTGGAAGTATGGGATGTGGTTGACAAGGGCAAAAAAAGGAAGAAGATTGATGGCCTGAAGCTTGACAATGCTATTAAAGAGGTAATGTTAAAGAAAGTCTCGGCTGTGGTTTAGTTTAAAAAAATGCCACTAGATGTTCCCATAATCGAGGGGCGGAGTTGACTCGCTCTCTAAGCTTAGCAAAGGCTAATTTTAGCTCCGCCCGGCGTCCTCGACATTAACGAGCTCTGATTGGCTCCTGCCTTTGGCGAGGTAAAATTTGCGTGTAGAAGATCACAGTCAGAATGTTAGGGATGCCACAATAAGTGTTGGAACCTGGATAAGTCGGAAATATAGCAAAATTGGGGCGGGGTCTTTGTTAGCTATCAGGGATTTTCAATAGGGACTTGGCAGTACTACGTCATGCCACGTCAGGCTACCTTCCACTAGTGCTAAAAAACATCCCAGGAGTAGGGGCTTATATAGCTTTCATTCTGTTAAAAAAACATACCATAATGGCGCTAGGGGGCGGAGTTTAGCCCGAATTGCCAAGTCCCTATCCGATTAGAAAATTTTGTGCAAAACCCTTATTATAAAGCATAGATCTAAATTAAAGAATTTCTATGGGTGTTTTCAGGCCCTGGATGAAGAGCCCGCTCTTGATGCAGAATTCATTAACGTTTATAAAGGAACTCATGGCGTCATTATGATGCTTGACATAACAAAACAATGGTATTTAGTAATTACCATTCATGGTTGAAATTTTCCACTTTTGGGTCTTTACTAATAAAATTAAATATATGAAAAGGACTTTTGACTATGTGCAAAGAGAGCTTCCAAAAGTGCCACCTGAAATCCCCGTTTTAGTTCTATCGAATCACAGAGATATGGGTCATCATCGCTGTGTAACTGAAGAACAAGTTAATTACTTTATTGAAAGTCTTGAAAGGTATTTACAACAGGTTGTTTAATTTAGACTTTTTTTTAAACTTTTAGTTTAGACTTTTTTTTTAACTTTTAGTTTAAATTTTTTTTTACTTTTAGTTTAGACTTTTTTTAACTTTTAGTTTAGACTTTTTTTTTACTTTTAGTTTAGACTTTTTTTTTAAACTTTTAGTTTAGACTTTTTTTTAAACTTTTAGTTTAGACTTTTTTTTAAACTTTTAGTTTAGACTTTTTTTTTAAACTTTTAGTTTAGACTTTTTTTTTAAACTTTTAGTTTAGACTTTTTTTAACTTTTAGTTTAGACTTTTTTTTAAAACTTTTAGTTTAGACTTTTTTTTAAACTTTTAGTTTAGACTTTTTTTTTAAACTTTTAGTTTAGACTTTTTTTTTACTTTTTAGTTTAGACTTTTTTTTTTAAACTTTTAGTTTAGACTTTTTTTTAACTTTTAGTTTAGACTTTTTTTAAAACTTTTAGTTTAGACTCTTTTTTTTACTTTAATTTAGACTCTTTTTTTTAACTTTTAGTTTAGACTTTTTTTTTAACTTTTTTTTCAGACTCTTTTTTTTTAAACTTTTATTTTGGACTCTTTAACTTTTAATTTAGACTCTTTTTTTAACTTTTAATTTAGACTCTTTTTTTAACTTTTAATTTAGACTCTTCTTTTAAACTTTTAATTTAGACTCTTTTTTTAAACTTTTAATTTAGACTCTTCTTTTAAACTTTTAATTTAGACTCTTTTTTTAAACTTTTAATTTTGACTCTTTTTTTTTAACTTTTAATTTAGACTCTTTTTTTTAAACTTTTAATTTAGACTTTTTTTTAAACTTTTATTTTAGACTTTTTTTAAACTTTTAATGTAGACTTTTTTTTACTTTTAATTTAGACCCTTTTTTAAACTTTTAATTTAGACTCTTTTTTTAAACTATTAATTTAGACCCTTTTTTTAAACTTTTAATTTAGACCCTTTTTTAAACTTTTAATTTAGACTCTTTTTTAAAGGATTAACAGTCTGTAAATTTTAATTAATTAATTTGTTTAATTTTTTTGTCACCATTTTAGGCCACCTGGGGCGGCTCAAATACGATGCGCCGAATCTTCTATGAGAAATGGCTTTGGTTTGAAGTTTTTACACAAGTTTTTCAATTTACCCTTTCTTCAGTTACAGGTAAGTTCCGTGTCTCTACTGAAAGTTGTCCCTGCTGGTGAAAGTGGTCTATACAGTTTTCATGTACTCAAATAGCAGTGTATCATTTTTCTTTTAGAGGGAAACTCTATTGAAGCAGTTAGAAATCAACACTCAAGAAATTAATGCCACTAATGAAGAGCTAAATGTATTAATGGAGATGGAAGACCAGAAATACGACAAGTAGATTATCTTTTTTTATTTATTCCAATTTGTTTCATGTAACAATTGAGTTTGTAGTCATGTTAGCGGTAAAGGGGATGAACCATTTGAAATTTACAATTAACTATTTATTTTCCTCAGTTTCATTGATAATCTCAGTAACAGGCGGCGGCAGGTTGCCGAGTTTCATTCTCCATCAGCCACAGGAAGCGGATTCTCTCCTGAAAGTGCCACTCTATCACCCCACCAAATTACTTCATCTGCAGGTAAGTCTTGCACATAGTACCTGCGGTTTTAGTAACCGCAAAGGAAACCAATTAACATGTTGCGATTGAAGCTAATGCACAATAAAACATAGTTATGCATTATTCTAAACCTCTAAAATTGCCTCGATTAATCGATTAATTTTCCTTAATCTCCTCTTAAACTAAAACTTTTCCTATATTTGTTGCTTTAGTCGCCTCTAAACCATCAGTCGATTAATTTTCCCATGTTATTCGCCTCAAAACGATCAGTCGATCTTTTCCCATGTTATTCGCCTCAAAACGATCAGTCGATCTTTTCCCATGTTATTCGCCTCAAAACGATCAGTCGATCTTTTCCCATGTTATTCGCCTCAAAACGATCAATCCATTAATTTTCCTTAATCTCCTCTTAAACTAAAAATGTTCCTATATTTGTTGCTTTAGTCGCCTCTAAACCATCAGTCGATTAATTTTCCCTTATTATTCGCCTCAAAACGATCAGCCGATTAATTTTCCCTTATTATTCGCCTCAAAACGATCAAACGATTAATTTTCCCATGTTATTCGCCTCAAAACGATCAATCGATTAATTTTCCCTTATTATTAGCCTCAAAACGATCAAACGATTAATTTTCCTATATTACTCGCCTCAAAACGATCAATCGATTAATTTTCCCTTATTATTCGCTTTAAAATGATAAATCGATTAATTTTCCTATATTAGTCGCCTCTAAATCATCAATCAATTATCCTATATTAGTCGTCCCTAACCTTCAATCGACTAATTTTAATCGATCAATAGATTCGAAATGAGTGAACAGTGAAAGTTTCGAGTACTTGCTAACCACTATAACTTGCCGGAAATGGAAATAGATTTTTTTATAACATGGATGTTCTTCTACCCCGCTATTGTAACAGGTCCAAATAAGCCAGCTGGTATGAGTACTAGTAAATCAGCACCGGTGATGTCATTAAATCATAACCAAGAATATAATAAAATATCGCCTAGGAAAGATATTCCGCAATCTTTTCCCAGCAATGAAATCGCCCCAACTGTTGCTGAAAAACAAAAAACCGTTAAAAATACAGACACCTTACCTCCTTTAACAATTACTTCAGATACCACCGTTATGCAAGTTAGTTAACTTTTTAACTTTATCGGCAATATTGCCAAGTAGTCATTATACTGGTTATACTTATTGTAGGGATCAAACGTAAAATCTTCGAGTACAAAAACGGGAAATACGGGAGGTGGTTTTATGAGCCGAATTTTTAATAGAAACAATAATAGTGAGTCTCCAGTCAACGAAGTCGTCTCAAACGGACCCGAAAATGACGTAGCGACATCGAGTCCTAAAAAAGGAGCTCCAGCAGTGACCGATGTTGAGGAATTTGTACCTGAAGATGCCCTAGATGCAAATTTCGATTCGTTCTTAAATGATGCCGTAGAAACAGGCTCAACGTCCAAAAATATGCCAATTGAAACGCTAAGGTAGGATTATTTTAGTTTTTGGGGGTAAAAACATTGAAGACAGTCCCATTATGTGTTTGACCTAAGACCATGGACTGAAATGGAGATACGGGTAGCGCGTGGTTTTTTTAGGACAGCGTCTCTCTAGCGCCACTTAGCGACCAATATTGAAACTTTTTCGACTCAAGCATAACAATGGGTCGAAAAGTTTCGGGACTCTCCCGCTAGGGGTGCTGCTGTCAGGCGATGCCATTAGAAGAACGGGTTTTTTTAGCTTATCATTCCAGTCCAACGGTTCATTTAGGGCAGCGTCTCTAGCGCCACTTAGCGACCAATATTGAAACTTTTTCGTCTCAAGCATAGCAATGGGTCGAAAAGTTTCGGGACTCTCCCGCTAGGGGTGCTGCTGTCAAGCGATGCCAATAGAAGAACGGGGTTTTTTAGCTTATCATTACTGTCCATCTGTGTTTAATGGTCTTAGGTTTGACTTGAAGTTTATTAATTTATTAGAGTTTCGTTTATAGCGACGAAGATGACGACGATGTCCCCAATTTGGGTGAAAGAATCAATCCGTTAGTTACTGGCTTCCAAGATGATTTAGATCCGGAAGACTTC
The DNA here is from genome assembly GCF_054372755.1 of Phalangium opilio. NCBI lineage: Eukaryota > Metazoa > Arthropoda > Arachnida > Opiliones > Phalangiidae > Phalangium > Phalangium opilio. Next base: position 3,649,908 of record NW_028324166.1, on the reverse strand, counting down.
TTCAAAGGCAGCTCGGACTTTGGGAGGTTGAGTGGGCCAGGGGGTTCAAGTGCAATGGTGCTTCCAATCATGGAAGATTCTGAAGAGGAAGAGTTGGAGGAAAATTACAAGCGTGAAATCTCTCAAGGTACGTGCTTGGACCATAGACAGAAGGAAGCAGAGGGAATAGTCGGCTCCCTATTGAACTCTTTTGAAGTTTGAAAGGGAGAGAATGGGGGTTGGTTCTTTTAGGGCAGTGTCTCTCTAGCGCCACTTAGCGACCAATATTGAAACATTTTCGACTCAAGCAAAGCAATGGGTCGAAAAGTTTCGGGACTCTCCCGCTAGGGGCGACAACAGGCGATGCCTTTGGGAGAACGGGTTTTTTAGCTCATCATTACTGTTCTTATAAGAACGGTGGTCGTGGTCTTAGCTTATCATTCTAGTCCATCCATGGTAAGTGGTCTTAGGCGACATCTTCTCTCTCCTTCCTGGAAACGGGGGGAATTGTAATTTAAGCCTTTTTGGACCCCGCTGTCTAGCATACCATTCAGTAGCATACCAGCTAGTATTGATATTGTACAATCGTTTTTTGTTGCTAGATAATTTCATGAAGGAAGACAAAATAGACATGATTGTAAAGGTAATAATTACAATTTTGAATTGAAATGCAGAATTTTTAGTGTTCAACCGTGCTTTGTAAAATAAAATCAGAAGTTCGTAGATATGAGCTTTTGATAATATCTGCGGCTGAGCATGAGTGTTGCGAGTCGCGCAAACCGAACTTACAAATCATTCAATTGCCATTTTAGAAAGATGACGATTACGAAAATGAAATAAGAGCCAGTGACATAAGTCAGTTAGAAGGTGCTATTGGCGCGAATTCTGACGAAGTGGATGAGACTGTCCCTAGTGAAGGGATTGTTTCGCCTTCTAGTGATAGTGGTTGTTCTTCCGCAAACCAGCCAATTAACAGTGTAGAAACTACATTCATCTCTTTAGATAACGAAGATTTTAGTTTCCTCGAAAGTGCTTACTCTTCCAAAGACAATAAAAATAGCAAAGTTAGCAAGGATTCTTCAGTTTTATCAACTTCCTCTCCAACTCATAGTAGCAGTTGTAGCCCATTTTCCGAAGAAATCTCATCTCAGACGATAGAACACGCTAAACCCAGTAAGGGCTCTGGAAGCTCATCCAGAAAAAAGAAATCAAAGGTAACTTAATTTCATGTGTTAACTATTCTTGCGAAAAACATTGGCAGCGTTGTGGGATAGGTCAAAGGGGTAAAAATTCGATTACTGATAAGTCAAGAGATTTGGAAAATAGGGGGATAAGTCGGGGATTAAAAGTTTTGTCCTAAAATGTCAGGGATTTTGTTTGGTATATCAAACCCTGCTTGGAGCAATGCTAAATATGGGCCATGTGTAATTATGAAGTGGGCTCTGGTAAACATCTTTAAATGGTCAGGGATATTGGCAACATTTGGTCAGGGATATTGGCAACATTTGGTCAGGGATATTGGCAACATTTGGTCATGGATATTGGCAACATTTGGTCAGGGATATTGGCAACATTTGGTCAGGGATATTGGCAACATTTGGTCGGGGATATTGACAACATTTGGTCGGGGATATTGGCAACATTTGGTCGGGGATATTGGCAACATTTGGTCGGGGATATTGGCAACATTTAGTCGGGGATATTGGCAACATTTGGTCGGGGATATTGGCAACATTTGGTCGGGGATATTGGCAACATTTGGTCAGGGATATTGGCAACATTTGGTCAGGGATATTGGCAACATTTGGTCAGGGATATTGGCAATATTTGGCCAGGGATAAGCTGGAAAAGTCAGGGATTTTCAATATTTTCGCAAAACCCTAAGTACGATACAATATATTTTATTAGGATGAGGAGAAAAGTAAGCGACGTTCCAAACACAACAACAGTGACGAAGATTCCACCACCAAAGACTCTTCGAGCAAAAAATCCGAAAAATCCAAGCATAGTAGTAAAAAAACAAAGAAATCTAGCAGTAACAAAAAAACTGTCTCGAATTTTGATAATGACGGCTTTGATTCCAAAGCCTTACAGTCGGAAAATGAACGCTTGGAAGCTTTTCTCGCTTCCGCGGATGACGATGTCCCCCAAAATTCAAATAATAAAGTTCTTTAAATGTTAAAAGGAAAGTCAACGTAAGTGAACAACAAGATTTATGCTGTAAATTTCAGTCTTATCCCCCCTGCCCTTATTATAACTTAAGTTGGCAAATTTTAACCCTTGGTAGTGCCTTTTAATTTAGTTTTAAATGTCATTTAGTTAATTAACTTATATATTCATTGGTTTCTTTTGCAAATAAAAAATTTTATTACAAAATTAAACATTTCTTGGGGTTTTTGTGGTAAAAGTGTTTTACCAGGAAAGCGGGTACTTTGGTAAGCTCGCGACACTGGCGCCATCTTGAACTCGTAAAAGTAAGTCTCACAAATGACACAGCTGTGGTTTAGTTTAAACAATTTCCACTAGATGCTCCCATAGTCGAGGGGTGGAGTTGAGTTGACAGGCACGCTAAGCTTAGCAAAGGTTAGTTTTAGCTACGCCCTCGACATTAACGAGTTCTGATTGGTTCCTGCCTTTGCCAAGGTAAAATTGATGCTTCAAAGATTTGCCACGGCGCCACAGGAGCTACTTTAAAAGGATTTGATACATGTTTGGTTTTTTTTTAAACTTTTGAACACCATTTACAAGATGGCCGTTTATTAGAAGTCTTTGTTAGTGAGCACATACTAAGTAATTTTCGACTAATAATAAAGCAATATGGGCTGATTAATCGCTCAGAACTTGAACTTAAAAGATCAACAAATTGTGTAATAAGGGCTTTATTAATAATTTTAACTATTTTACAGAAAGGTTTGTATAAAAATATTTATTTTTCGGAGGCTTGTGTTAATTAAAACGCAGCTTTAAGGCGTTGATTTTCTTCCCTTAACCTGTAAAGTTCATCTTCTAAATTTTGATGACCTTCACATTGTTGACGTAGTTCTCGGATTTCCTCCTATAGTTTTCAAAACAGAAAGCTCAAAATTAATATTTACGCTTTTAAAGTCTCATAGTTGGGCATTGTGAGCTTCAAATGCCAATTGCGGGCCCAATATAAAACTATACCTTGAGATCAACAAAATGCTTCATTATTTGCGTGAAGAGATACATCTGATTCGAGTGCATTTCTGATTTAGCTTCCTTGATTGATGCAGTTACATGAGAGATGACAATTTGTAAATCATCCTAAAGATAATACTAGCAGTTTAGAATATGTTTACTTGCGCAGGATTTCTATTTAGTACTGTTCTAATAATTGGGCACAAATGACAAGGATCCAGTACTATAGAGAAACCCCGAATTTAAACCTGAGGGACTAGCAAGAGAGAAAATAATACCATTTATGTCTAAAGGGCTGGGCATCAAAGATGCTCCAATTTTGCCTTCAAGTAATTCTTTGCCAACCCACATAAAGCAAAGCTCGGGTCCAGTGGATCCCCTATAAGATGACCTTCCTTGTGAACTCCGGATTTAGCTTGGCGAAGGCTAGTGGGCGGGGTTTCTAAGTGCACTTATAAATCCCGCCCACAAATGCCTCCTGCCTTCGCCAAGCCAAAACTGGAGCTAGTAAGGAAAGTCACCTTGTAGGGGATCCACGTGACCCGTGCTTTGCTTTAAAGGTGCTGTCCTTTTTTACGGACCCGCTATGCTAAGCTCTAAGAGCAAGATCATCACTTGTCCCTTGGCCCCTTTAAATTTTTCCGCATATATGAGAGGTTTTTATTTCCCTAGCTTGCTAGCCCCTTGAACAAGTAAGTGATATAAACCTTCAGTAACGAATTGGAGTCTTTACATTCAACATTTACAGTTGGTTGTTTCGCCAAATGATCACCTCTTTCTTCTTGAAACGCGCCATTTGTTACTGTAAAAGGGAATTGTAATCTTGCGACCATTTAGCATGATAACCATTGCATGGAATGGGCTATAGTTTCTGCATACCCAAATAATTCAGCAAGTCCTCTACTGGATTAGTTGTAATTTGCTCTTTTTCAACTTCCATAGGAACGGGACTTGTATCAGTCTCGGAATATGGGGATTGTGGGATTACAGTTTCCTTGGAATTTATGACAATTGGAAAATCGCAATAGGTTTGGGATGAACTTGAATTGATAGACGTTGAACATTCTGACGCTAAAAAATTGTTTCAAACTCAAAATTTGGCACAAAAACCTAACCTGACCTAACAAAACCCAACATGGGTTGTCGATTTGCAGACATATCTCTGAAAACTGCTACAGAAGTTCAATATTACATTTTGTTTGCCAAGACTTGTCGTGTCTTTCCGATTCCTTATCCATAGATGATTTTCGCGGTTCGTTCATAGCTTTGGCTTTATTTTTTTCCACAATCAAAGTATTTGGCTATAATAGGAAGGTATAATTGTATTGTAATTATTGGGCCAAATTTTTCCTAATAGAGTTATACTTTGGTGACTGCAACGTTTTCGCATTTGCTTATGGCAAGGTATTTTACAGGGCCATTTTGAGCGTGAAACGATTCGCACGGTGCTGTGCTAGTAATGTTGTATCTTTGTATATCTCCTTTACTTCCACCAACAATTATATTGGTTCCATCGTGTAAAATATCAACAGCCCATAAAGGTTGGTTGCACGTGTAGACGCGAGCTTGTCTACAATTACAATTTAATAATGTATTTATGAATTGTGGGGTTATGTTAGTCGCTTGTTGGGGGTTAAAATGTTTTTAAAGCAAAAGTAGGTTACTGTGGTGCCCCTCAAATGCTGGCTAATCTTCTACACACCAAATTTAGGGTTGCCAAAGACAAGAACCAATCAGAACTCGTTAATGTCGAGGGTGGAGCTAAAAGAAGCCTTTGCTAAGCTTAGAAGGCCAGTCAACTCCACCCCCGACTATGGGAGCATCTAGTGGCATTTATTTAAACTAAACCACAGTTCATACTTGCTTTAAAGCAAAGCACGGGTCACGTGGTTCCTCTACAAGTTGACTGACTTTTTTTTTCCTGAACTCCAGGTTTAGCTTGGTGAAAGCTAGTGGGCGTGAATTATAAGTGGACTTATAAATCCCGCCCACAAATGCCTCCTGCCTTCGCCAAGCCAAAACTGGAGTTAGTAAGGTCACCTTCTAGTGGAACCAAGTGACCCGCGCTTTCCTTCAACCGACCATGGTGAAGTTAAGAAGAACTAAAAGCGAGATTAGTCAGCATTGAGGATTTGCCATGGAATACACAAGCAATTTGTGGAACCCTGTGGAACCCTTAATTTCACATGCATTTCAACTCAAAATATCGCCAATGTACTAAATATAATTACTTTTTGGCCCGAAAATCGACTACAAAAATTTTCTTATCCATTCCTACACTGACAGCAGTCGATATATTTGGTAGAATAAACTTGACAGCCATAGCCGGAGCTTGATGACAATTTTCCAAACCGTATAATAGTTTATTGGCATTGACGTCCCAGAGATTAATTCCACCATCATCAGAAACTGAGACTAATTTTCCTTTTTTAAAGTCTAAACTTCGTATGTGCTAAAAGAATCAATTGGTATTTTTAACTACTTTTATCATAAAGCTGAATAATGTCTTATTACATCTGTGCTTTCACCAATCAATGGTCCAGTAGCTACATGACTTTTAACATTATAGAGATATATCTGGCCATTTAACGTTCCAAATGCCAGGTGATTATTAGAACCAAATACTAAACTAGTAATTTCGCTGTCTTTACTCTGAAATTACGCGTAATTTTTTTTTTAAATCTCTCGATTGATAAAATGTTTTTGGCTCCAAATGCTTACGCAAAATGTCTTTTCTATTCTACATTGCTGAGTGTCCCAATACAGAACTTCCCCACCCGAGGTTCCTATCGCTAAATATCTCAAATTGACATTGTCATAACTGGCGCATGATACTTTGACCCCAATATTAACTTTAGAGTTAACAACACTCTGTCTTTTAAACTCGCTGAAAATAATGTTTGAACTGCTTGACGGAAGACTAGCCAAGTTACAGCTTAGCTTATTTATTAAGGAATTTATTTAGAAATTATTATTATATTATAAATTGCGCAATAATAAAAAGGATATCATCTAATGACCAAGAAACGCTGTTAAAACCTGATGATTCAACTGGCGGTAAAAACTCGTGGAGTAATGTAAAGCTTGAGAAGTCCCAAATTTTCACAGATTCACCGCAAGACACGAATTTATTTTCAGCAAAACTCATTCTTAAAACTATCAATTAAAACCACCTTTCAAAAATAATACCAAAATACGGGTAACTGTCACGAAAATGAGTCAACACTGTCTCAAAATAAAAACAGTTTCCGCGCCAAAATGAACATTTTTTTTAACAAATTTGGAGTTTAGTTCAGTTCAAAGGGGTTTTCTTGTGAGCTGAAATGCTCCATAAACTTGACTCCATTCGATGGCATTTAAATTGGCAGCAAAATAACTACAGTGTTTTTATCTAAATCCATGATAATTATCTTAGTTATTTCACTGTTTTCTTTCCAAGCTTTTGTCCAAGACTCAGAAGTTCACAATTCATAATTTTTTTCAATGGCCTCTGGCACCATCGAAGCCAAATCAAAAAAAAAAAATTTAACAAAATAAATAAAAGTTTCCCGTATGGGATTTCGGATTGGGATGCAACTGTTAAAATAGTACTGCATTCAATTTTTACGTTTAAAAAATGGAAGATTCTTTATTAATAAATAGTGATCATGAGGATGAAGAGGAGATTCTAACGACAGTCGAAGTTTTGAATAAATTTCAAGAAGTGAGTTTACAGTTTTGATTTACAAAGCATGAAGCATGTTTGTTTTAACTCGATGTTGACATAAGTTTACGCGCGAAAAATAATTGCTTGTACTTTTGGGAGTTTTCAAGAATAGCTCCTGGTGACGGATTTTAAAAATTTTTTTTTCTTCTGAAAGAGAAAAATGCGACAAAAATTATGGTGCAAAAATTTTTTGGGGCAAACAATTATTAAGGAAGATAGAGCTAGTTTTAATTTTAATTGCCCTGGGTAGAAGATGGCACAATTTATGCTATAAAAAATGTCGACTGCTTATTTTCGGCTAAACCTAACCTAACCTAACCTAACCACACCTAACCTAACCACACCTAACCTAACCACACCTAACCTAACCTAACCTAACCTAACCTAACCACACCTAACCTAACCAAACCTAACCTAACCTAACCTAACCTAACCAAACCTAACCTAACCTAACCTAACCTAACCTAACCTAACCTAACCTAACCAACTGTAAACATGAACGTTTTGGAAAAGGTAATAAAAGTAAGGTAATATAGCTTAAATTGTTCTGTTTTCTGTCCAGAGCAATTAAAATTAAAACTAGCTGTATCTTCCTTAATAATTGTTTGCCCCAAAAAATTTTTGCACCATAATTTTTGTCGCATTTTTCTCTTTCAGAAGAAAAAAAAATTTTTAAAATCCGTCACCGGGAGCTATTCTTGAATTTAGCCGTACTTTTTACGGTAATAGCAGCTCTCTACCCTTAACTACATAAATCTGTATAAGGAAATAACATGGGGTGCCACTAGTCAATTTTATTAATCCAAAATAGAGTCGATTTTTCGGAAATACGGAAGTAGAGACCTAGACCTAATCGATTAATGGGAATAGAGTAATGGCACCTCCCTGCCCTTAGCTACGTTATCTCCTATGAGAAATTAACATGTAGTGCCACTACTCTATTGAATTAGAACTTTTTTTTTTGGAATATCGTTTAATCATTTGATTAATTTAGCCAGACATTCTTATGTTTTCTATGATTTATAAACTAGGAAAGCAATATTTGCTGTTTTATTGAATCTTGTACTCTGTATTAAATTTTTTTTACTTGATTATGGTTTTTAATTTAACATATTGCACTTTGGCTCTAAGATACCTTGAATTTAATCGAATATTTGAAGTTTGATTAATCAAATAAAAATGAAACGTTACGTAGAATATATGCAAAATTTTGCCACAGAATTCCTTGCATATGCAGTTTTTTTTATATTAATTTTCTCAGATATGGCTGAATGAAAAATTTTGCCCGGATCTCTTACCTTTTGAAGAGGATCTTGTTCAATGTTTAACCGATCAAATTGCTCATATGAAAACTAATTTGCAAGGAACGAATGTAGAAGAAATTAGGAAAACAGTTCATCAGCTAGAGGTACAATGTTTTGACCCCTCCCCCTTCTTTGCACATAAAATGAATATAAGTAAATAATTTTTATTTATTACTAGCTTAGTAGAATCACCTACATGTTATCAAATTATCTACAAATTAGATTAGAAAAGGTGATTATTTTTGGTCTGTGGTTTTTGGAATATGAAAACCTTCCAATGACTTCAGGATATATCTTTGAACTTGTTGATTTAGGTTGGAAAACACGGAGCGAATCTAATTCAAAGAGAAAATTCTCAGACTTCAGAGGCTGGGTCTTTAATGTCTGCAGCTGAGAGACGCTATGCTTTAGAGTCAGTACCGCATAATTTTTGTTGTTCAGAATTAGGTAGTGGGAAAGGGGTGAAAAATAAGGCCCCTGTTTTGCCAATCAGGCGCATTGTCGCCATTTTGTCAGAAAGGGGAGTGGCCGGTCATCTTCTGCCGCATCCCTCTGGTCTCTTCTTATAGAACTACATCAGTTGAAAGGGGGGGGGGAACGTCACAGTTGAGCTTGCCTATAAACAGCCGGTTCTCACCCTCCCTCTGTGCGGGCCTCTGAAGACCTCTATGTAAAATTTCGCGCACAATAAGGCGCCTGGGCGGGGACTTGCTAAACCCGGCCCCCGCCTCAAAAACTACCCCTCCCTCCTAATTGAAATAGGGACTTGGCATTACTACGTCATGCAACGTCACGCTACCTTCCACCAGTTCTAAAAAACGTACCACGAGGAGGGCCTTATATAGCTTTAATTCTGTTAGAAAAACACCATAATGGCGCTGGGGGCGGAGTTAAGCCCGAATTGCCACGCCCCTATTGAAAATTTGAAGTGGTTTACTTACTCTTTATCCAAACAAAAAATTTAATCCTGCTTTAATTTATCATGTGAAACATTTGCATTCAGGTACATTTCATTAACCGAGGAATTTTTGAAAAGTAGTGTAGTTGAACATTTTCCGGCTAACTTACAGAATTTCGACCTTTCAAAAACTGGTAATGAGACACCAGTCAATTTATTATTGACCTATTCATTATTGATTATTAAATATCTCCTTTATTATTATTTTAGCATCAAAGCCAAATTTAGATAGCTATATTTTTCTACAAGTTAAACATGACACGGGAGGTGTAATTATCGAGGAACAAGCTGGAAACTTTGTTACGTAAGTATACTCAATACTGGCTCCTGTGCTGAGCAAATTCAAAGATAGTGAGTGCAGAACAAGAATGACCAAATTGTTTTCATGAAAACCTTGAGCTATTTTTTGAATGATTTTCAGTGAAGAGATTGTGAATTTTGAGAAAGGTGGTCAACATATAATGCGATATAAGCCTGTCTCTGGATTATTGAAAAATGGGAAAATTAGGCTGATATAATCAAATATTAACTTTATATACGAGCGTGCTACAATCTCAAGACATTTTTGAACTTTTTTGGAGAGCCTGTGCCACCCACCAGTTTGGTAATCATGTTTTAATTTAATCATGAAGTATGGATTACCACTGTTCGATTATTCAAGAACTATTACCATCAAAAGTGGATACTATTCGTCCTTTTCGATTCGAATAGTCTTAAGTGAATGTAAAAATAAAATTGTTTAAGAAATTTGACTGGAAAACATTAATTTAAACGTGTGCTGCAATTTTTTCGCGTAAACTTGAAAGAACTAGGCGTTGTAAGCAGTTTTACCTCTCCGAGTGACGGCGACGTCACGAAGAGGTATTACAATGGATGTATCTGTGTGTCTGTCACCGCGTTCGCTGTTGGCAAATCCGAGCAAGTAAAAATAAAATTGTTTAAGAAACTTGTCTGAAAAAAATTAATTTAAAAGTTTGCAGCAAATTTTTCGCGCTAATTTGAAAGAGCTAGGCGTTGTAGTAAGCAGTTTTACCTTTCCGAGTGACGGCGACGTCACGGAGAGGTATTACAATGTACGTGTCTGTGTGTCTGTCACCGCGTACGCTGCTGGCAAATCAGAGCAGTGAATGTAAAAATAAAATTGCTTAAGAAACTTGTCTGAAAAACATTAATTCAAACGTGTGCTGCAATGTTTTTTGCGCAATCTTGGAAGAAATAGGCGTTGTAGTAAGCATTTTTACCTCTCAGAGTGACCACGACGTCAAGGAGAGGTATTACAATGGACGTGTCTGTGTGTCTGTCACCGCGTACGCTGGTGGCAAATCGAAGCAGTGAATGTAAAAATAAAATTGCTTAAGAAACTTGTCTGAAAAAAACATGGATTTAAACGTGTGCTGCAATATTTTCTCGCAAACTTAAAAGAGCTAGAAATTTAATTAAGAAAACCTCTTAAGTGGGTCTTGTCTCGACTCGGAGAGGTTTATTTTGCTTACCCAACTTGTCTAGTTATTTCATAAACGCTCCATTATGTATTGGCATATTGAAAATAATTTTGAATTGAAATAAGCAATTTGTTTGAGGAAACTTCTCTTTAAACTGCTTTTATTTTGAAATAAGATATTCGTAAAACATATCTCCTTTTAATGTTTCATTTAATTATGTCACTGTAAGCTGGAGTAAATCTCTTTCATTACAATATCGTCCAAGGGTTTCGACACTGACGAATTCTTTTGTTACAACAGAATAGAAATTCCTAAACCTAATGAAATTTATGCGCGCTAACAATACTGTATAATTACAATGGAAAGAATTCGGAACTATTCATTTTTGCTTAAAAAAAAAAAAAAAAAAAGCTACAACAAATATAATTTCCGAAAAAGCGAAAGGCATTCTGGGTTAAAGGTCCAGTGGCAGTTTTCAACCTGAAAATTCAAATGTGGCTGCAACCGACAATACCAAGTAAATTTAATGGCCGCTGTCTATAATAATAATAATAATAATAATAATAATCTAAGCTTTGTCTAAGAAGGGATTTCCACACCAAGCCTGTGGCTTGTTTACAGGTGGGTCCCTTTACAATGCATAGAGGGGTGGTGGCTAGCCCCTATGCCACAGTTAACCTACAGCGCCCTATACTAACTATTACCGTTAACCTCTGCAAGTTTTGATGGAAAGGAAAAACCGGGTTAGACGGCGGAGGGAAACTCCTTTAACAAGCGGGGAGAGAACTTTTAAACTCTACGCAGAAGGAAGAACGCTAATAAGAAATGCTAAACTCTTCAGGTTTTTCTGGTTCATTTGCGCGTGCGCGGGACCCTTAGAACACGTTGTCGGAGTCCGAAACGTATTTAGAAAAGGCCTTTGAACAAGTTCGGAAACTGTTCTTCATATTTTTTTAGTATAAATCCATTTCAAATTGACAATAATAATTCAAACGCAATTAACGTTTTCCCGGTTGATTTGCGCGTGCGCGGGACCTTTAAAACAAGTTCCCCGAGTCCGAAACATTTTTGGAAACTGTTGTTCATATTATTTTTTATTTTTAAATCCATTTCTAATTGAAAATAAATTTCAAACTCTACTGTACTACACATAATCATAATTAAATCCATTTAGTTAACAATAAAGAATTCAAAAGTGTCGAATCGATTCCCTAGGCCTTTGTTCTTCCTAATTATACAACAAATAAAGAAGCAAATCCTGAATCTAAAAAACTCATTCTAGAAAATATAATCATTACTATAATTTATTACCTTTTTTCAAAAAAATAACTAAAGCGCATGCGCATGTCTAACAAATCCAGGATTGTATAAACCAAAAAAAAAATGTTTTTCTACAAATTGGTTTGTATCTTTTTGTACAAGTTCAAGAACGAAAAGAAAAAAAAAAAAAAAACATGAAATGGAACTTAAAAACACTACTCAAAAATTTGAGTATCAAGCCCACTCACTCTCGCTTCTCCTCTATAATATCATCTATTCTCGCCAACTCTCAAATTTCCGAGTTCTAAAATTGACTGAGTGAAATATTCAGGAGCTATATACTATGTCAAATTAATATTATTTTGTTTTATGTATTCTTTGCGAAGAAAAGTATTTATTACAGTTTCTATCTAGGTCTCGGAGGAAAATGAGGTTCCAGCATTTCGATGAATAATTTATTCATAGAGACTTTTCCTTCTTGGCGAACTTGACACCAAAATGCTCGAATTTCCGTCCCTAATTGCCTTAACAAAGGAAAGCAAAGTAACAGTTCACTGTAATGATGAACTACCGCCGATGCTGGACAGGAAGCTACGACACACTCGTAGAGAGTCGAAAGAATGTGCTGCCTTAAAGTTTGCACAGACGATTGATTTTCTAGTTGTGTGTCTGAAAAATGAATTATTAGATTTCATTTAGCGTAAGTTTTAAATGCTTAGAAATGTGAAAATTGAGCCTAAGATTCGAAAATGAAGCCCGCATAATGGTGGCTCCATCTGGTGGCATATATGGTAACTTCTTGGGGCCGGAGCTGGCCGTCCCCATCCCCTACAGGCACGTCAAACGGTGTCTGCATGACAGGTTGACTGTCATACAAAACCAGCTCTGGCATAACATGGAGGGCCAGAGACAGACAAAACTTTTTGTCAATGGTCCCTGCAGGTCTCGTGCCAGAGACCTAATTTCGCTCAGCAGATGGTATATAAGGCTGGCCACCGATCTTTTGACCGGGCACTGTCGGCTTAATAGGCACCTCCATCTGATGGGTTTTGCCGACGACCCTCTCTGAAGGTCGTGTCAGGAGAAGGAAGAAACATCCGCTCACGTACTTTGCGAGTGCGACTGCTTCGCCTCGCTTAGACTAGAATATTTTGATTCACATACTTTGGAACCCTCGAGGGTCTCCTCTATTACGGTGGAGCGAATTCTTCGCTACGCTGCAGCTACGGGCCTATTCAAGGCCTGAATATGAGGATGCACAATATGCCTTTGGCATCGGTGCTAGGGCGCGTACCCTCCTCAACAACAATAATAATGGTAACTTCTTGTCGGCTTGTACTTACCAGAATTTGTAAGAAGCAAGGCTTTCAGAGCGAGATATTCATCCCGAGCTAAAGAAAGTGTGTCCAGTCTCTGCATAAGTTGAACAACCGCTAAAAATATATCTTCAAGACCACAATCCACAGCTTGCTGTTCATTGAGAGTCCAATTACTGGCAAATGTTAGGGTAACGGGAGTGTTGGAGCTACTTGTATCATTACCGGATGTTTGAAGTGACCTTAAAAGAAACCACAAGGGTTTTGTCCATAATTTATCGAGACAATATGAGCTTCAAACGCTATTATACCTATATGCAAGCAGAAGGGCTAATATTTCAGACCATGATGTTTTCAAGAGTCTCATTTGATCATTGAAAGACAAACGAGTGAATCCGGGGATTTGTTTGGCCCAGCAGATGGCGCCAACGAGTTCGCGATCGATTACGTCGCTCAAAATTGTCATGACTTTAAGGGTTGGATCCATACTTGAGTTGTTAAGCAAATCTTGCCTAGCTTGAAGACTTTCAGGTTCGCAGTTTTGGAGAGCTTCCAACAATTTATCTAACAAAAGAAAATCATGCTTTGAAAAAATAAATAAATGCGGACTATTTAAGCACGAATTTCAACAGCCCAAAAGTAACAAGAAGAAAACTGAACCAGAGATAAAAAAATTTAGTCTTCAGAGTTCAGAACCACAAATTTATAAGATATGTTCAAGAAGTATGACGTACACTTCCTAAACTTCATAATGCTAGTGACTTACAGCTTGAGCTAGTTCGTGAACGAGAGCTAGAATTGACTACACTCTGTGGTTAATTTTGCAGGACTTCCATCTTCCTATTTAGTTTATACTAAGCCTTTGACAGAACCTGAGTCACCAGGCGTCACTTCATGACAAACTCCAGTTTGTAATCAGTGACAAACTTAAGAAATATATCTTATGTCAGAACCTATGCAGGGTTCGTAATGCCCAACTTCCCCAGGTTATTCCTGACATTTTAGGTGTTTAACAGAGCCCACTCGATCACGCCTGGCCCATATTTTATCCAGGTTATGTACCTTCAATATGGAAAAATTCTATAACCTACCGTCTAAAGCTTGCTTCTTACATGGCACCCCAACAGCTGTTGTGAAACTGGAATCTGAAACTTTTCTGTACTTTTGCCGACCACCTCTGACTCTATCTAGACGAACACCTTGTAGAGATTGAATAGCAGTGATAATTTAGCTAATGGCTGCAATTTCTAAGTAATTCTTTTTAGTTTTACCTTCTTTTAGCATTCCCATGGCGAGGCACTTAGTGAACCTGCATGCTTGGCACGCCTTTCGTCGTCTCTTATTGATTTCGCATTCGCCAGAGGCTGGGCAAGTGTATTCGATATTGCCTTGTATCGTTCTTTTGAAGAACGCTTTGCAGGCTTCGCATGACGCGACTCCGTAATGGAAACCCGACGCAACATCGCCGCAAACCAGACAAACCCGCTGACACGAAACGCCCCCAGCATCTGACGTCGAACTGTTACACTTTTGACTGGAACCATTAAGTAGGGACAAACTATCCTCCAAGCTTACGGTGCTTGAACAAAACATGTCATGATCTATTTCGACGCATGCTGGACTACCAGCCGGGCTTGAATGAGAACTGCTCATGCCTTCAGTTCCGTCATAAAACTCCTGAAAACACCAATAAGATTCAATATACGGTGTACAGGGTTCATACGACTTTTGGAAAAAGGATTGCCCTGAGTTTTCAGGTTTATCCTACATATTTCCCCGAGTTTTCCACATTTTTTCCCATATATTTCCCCCGAGTTTTCCAGGTTCTTTCTCATATATTTCCCCCGAGTTTTCCAGGTTCTTTCTCATATATTTCCCCCCGATTTTTCCAGGTTCTTTCTCATATATTTCCCCCGAGTTTTCCAGGTTCTTTCTCATATATTTCCCCCCGAGTTTTCCAGGTTCTTTCTCATATATTTCCCCCGAGTTTTCCAGGTTCTTTCTCATATATTTCCCCCGAGTTTTCCAGGTTCTTTCTCATATATTTCCCCCGAGTTTTCCAGGTTCTTTCTCATATATTTCCCCGGAGTTTTCCAGGTTCTTTCTCATATATTTCCACGGAGTTTTCCAGGTTCTTTCTCATATATTTCCCCGGAGTTTTCCAGGTTCTTTCTCATATATTTCCCCCGGAGTTTTCCAGGTTCTTTCTCATATATTTCCCCCCGAGTTTTTCAGGTTCTTTCTCATATATTTCCCCCGAGTTTTCCAGGTTCTTTCTCATATATTTCCCCGAATTTTCCAGGTTTTTTCTCATATATTTCCCCCGAGCTATCCAGATTTTCCCCCATATATTTCCCCGAGTTTTCAGGTTTTTTCCCTTATTCCATATAAGAGTAAAAACCTGGAAAACGCAGGGAAATATATGGGGAAAAATCTGGAAAACCCCATGTAATAACAATGGGTGTGGTTTTTTATAGTTGAAGCAACCCCTTCAGAGAAATCAAACCTCAGAATTTTTTCCTCAATATTACTAAAAATTTTAAATTCCCCGAGATTTTTGTCAACTATAATCCCCTGAGTTTTCCAGGCTTGTATGAACCTTTGGTATAACTGGTTATATTACACTTAAAAGACCAAGTTTGATATAATAGATATGGTGCCATAAACACAACAGAACTTGGGGTAGCGCCATCTATAAGCCCCCTGTTTTTGATGAATTTTCCCCTAGATGGCGTGCATCAACACAAAGTTTCTCAATAGACCATTTATGGTTTGGTCTATAACAATTAATAATTCCTTCACAAAATAAGTTTTTTGAATTCTAATTCATCACAGTATTGTGACACATTTAAAAGGGTATCACTGGGTATTACATGAAAGGTGTTAGAACAGAAGTTTGTGCCATTACCTTAGGCAAGCCAAGAGTCAGAATATCAGGTTCAGAATTGCTGCTATTGCTCCCAATCCCGCTATTGCTTGTCGAATAGGTTAGAGGGGAAGGAGGTGAATTTTTGCTGAATTGATTAGAAGATGATTTTGCAACTTTTGTTCGCTCTTCAATTTTGATAGTAATCCCATGGGATGATCTAGCCTGATTCATATTTTTCTTCATTTAAGACAAATTCCTATAACGATTTAATTCAAATTGTGCCAATTAATGCCCTATTATCGTGCAATTAAATAGGAAAACATTTTCTTCTGACTAATAGCTTGCCCACTATGTAAATTATTTCCACATTTCTACCACAATTTTTACAAAAACTAATACACATTAGTTATAAAACCGGTAGATTTTACTTTTAATGCACACGTTTCCGATTCACTGACATAGTTTACGCACATTTTTTAAAAAAAGGCCTGTTTTCATTTACCTTAATTGCTAATGTACATACAAATCTAATGTAAATATAAATAACTGATTATGGTAAAATAAGAGTAGACATTCGTATTGCCCCCATTCACTAATAACAACGTATTGACAGGATTTCAAAACAAATTAAAAATCGTTCACTTTACATCTACTTTAAATTATTTAGGACCCAATAAGGCCTACACTATCGTTTGCAAAATGCAAATTGTTCTAATATTGACCGAAAATAGACCAAGGTTTTTATTTTAAGTGATATCCTTGCGTACCTGTTAAAGCCCTCGGATGTTAATTTAAATATATATTTTAAGTAAAACTATGTACATTAATTCAAATTTTTAGTTAAGTAATAATTTTTAAGTTACCCTAAAAGCTGCTAGCACACACGGTTTTTAATAATTACGCACGATAATTGGAGCTGGCTTAGCCTTTGCTTCTTCGAGGCATTAAAAATTTTTAAGCTCGACTGTGGCGCCCTCACCATAAAATCGTCTGCTTCCACCAAAAGTAGAACGGTGCCTCAGCACCCCCACCCATCCTCCTTTCCCATAGCCAGAGTCCCGGGATTCCGGGAACTCTTGTTCCGGCGGTTTTGGCTTCTTGGACTAGATAGTGATCTTGTAGTTTTCAATCATGAAACCCCATAGACTTTGGGCTATTCATACTCCATCCCGATTCCTTCCATCAAATGTTTAGAGAGAAAAGAGAAATCCCTTGAGGTCAAAATATCCTTGAGACGTTCCAAGTCAAATTTTGTCTTAAATCGAGGCCAGGATGCGATTAATTAGGGAATGATTTGGGGTTTAGTCAGAATAGTGGGTCACTACCTAGGAACTCGGGGTATTCAACACCAGATAGCCCAAAAGTCATTTATTCAATAAAACTTTGTGGTTTAGAACTTACAGGAGTGTACCACACACCCCGGGCTTGTGCTCCGCGTACCCGACCGCTCAAATTGGGAATGCAATACACATCTCGTACTTTTATGTGATAATTATTTTAATTTCTTCAAGTAATATTAGCGTATTTTCTTTATAAAAGATCATCAATCATTTCCTTAATCTCGAAAAGTAATTTGTCGGTTTAATTTTAAAAGTTTTAGTAGAGTTTTAAGCAGTTCATACATAATTGAGCCTTACCAACACAACTGTCATTTCCGAAAATGAAACGCGTACAGTCGTCGTCGGTCCGTTTAGTTTTGTGGTGCGTATGCACTTACACGGGAAATAGTTTTGACGTTGGATTACGAATATATTAAAAGGAATCTTTCTTAAAATTTAATAGTAAGTTCCTAACATTTATAATTTTAATATAAATATGTTGTTTCATAAATTAGAAGCAAACTAATTGGATTCATAATAGTTGAAAGTTAGGCCTCGCCTTTGTTAATTGGAATTTATAATTAACAAGGCGGATGCGTCACTTTTCTCATTAAGATTTTCTTACACTTAGTCAATATTTAAAGTAAATATTTATTGAATAACATATTTATCTTCCATTTCGTCTATTTAATACTTGTTTGTGCTAATATAGGCGTAGGAATGTTTATTTATAAGTGAAATTTGCGTCAATCGTAGCTAGGCTTATTGACAAATTTGCTTGTTAAAGTTCACGCAAGGATTTATATAGCATTTTATAAATAAAAAACTTCCTAGTTTGATCCGGAAACTCAAATGTTAGAAAAGTGAGATAAATTCCCTAGCGGTGACAACAAACATTATGTAGATTATGAACGTAATATTAGGAAGCATCCGCTAGGGAATCGATGTTGCGTACCTTGGCATTAGTGAAGCTAGTTTCATGTAGTTTATCTTCGGCGGAGATCGTCCGTAGAAACCCGTTAGGAGAAAATTGTATGGCGTTTTGAAGACCTATGCTCTATTAAATTTTTAGCGATATAACAAGACAGGACATAAGCAGTTACTCTTAAAACGAATAGGGAAGCCCCGGGAAAAACGATTCTGTGTAAAAACCATAGAAATTATAATTATTATGGAAAATTCTTATTAGTAAAATTCATTCTCTCTAGACATGGACAAAATAAAGTTGTTTTTGTAGTATAGGAAATAGGTATTCATTATCCTTGTAGGAAAAGGCCGGGTAACATAACATTATACCTTAAAAGAGCGGCCTTTTTCTGAATATAAAAGGAAAAATATTAAAAATAAATAAATGATCTCTTATTACAAAATAATTATCATTTAATTAGTCTTAAAAACAAGGACTAATGCGCAGCCATTGCTTTAGTGGCGTCTGCTAAATGGAACCTACCTTACCCAGGGCCGGAAATAAGCACATGAGACTGGACATGGTCCAATAAAATTTTAAATTGTCCCATAATTTTTACTGGACAGTTTGACCAATAAATTTTCCGAAGTTTTGATAGCTTGACTATGGAGAAGCGACACTATTTTTGCACCCTCCATTGGACAATGTCCTATAAATTTTCCAGTCAAACAGGGGGGGGTCACTGGACACATGTCCTATAAGACATTTTTCTGATTTCCGGCCCTGACCTTACCCTTACCTCTCTCAGACTGTGAGCAGGGCCGGAAATAAGCACAGGACATTGGACATTGTCCAATAAAAGTTTTAAAATGTCCCATAATTTTTTTTAAAAACTAAGGTCACTTTTTCCGAAGTTTTGCTAGCTTGACTATGAAGATGCGACACTATTTTTGCACACTCTAATAGATAAAATCCCATAAGAAATTTTTCTTATTTCCGGCCCTGCCTCTCTTCAGCCTGTGAGAATCCAACCAATCCCTGTAGGGTTAAGTGGTTCGATTTAGCAGACGTCACTAGACCAATGGCGGATGGCACAGTAGTCCTTGTTTTTAAGACTAATTAAATGCTAATTATTGTATAATTGGAGATCATTTATTATTATAATATTATTCCTTTTATATTTAGAAAAAGGCCGTTCTTGTGAGGTTTAATGTTATGAACCTGACCTTTTCCTTTGAAAATATTTACATTTCTTCAGCTTTTGAATTCTGTTGAGGGTCGTGCGGCTTTAGATTAACATTGTCTACGTTTCATTGTATTTTCAGTACCTAACGATCTGCTCCATAAATATGATAAAAACCACGTGACAATATCGAAGCACTGTCGGGAAAACATTATGGACGCCACTGGCAGAAACCAGACTCAAGGAGTGGTGGTTTTAAACCCAGCCATGAAGCCATTCGTGTGTCACGAATGCGGGGCGGGTTTCCATTGCACGCCATTCCTGGAAAACCACCAAAAGTTTCATACTGGCGAACATCAATTCATCTGCACAACTTGCCATTACACCTTTGACAACCCGAAAACATTGAAGACTCATATGGTGGTGCATAGAAATCAATCGTGTCCAATTTGTTATAACAACTTTAAGGACATTAAAGATTTAGAGGTACACATGCTTCAGGCGCATCAAAATGTCGCGAATATTGTTATCACTAACAACGTAGAGAGCGCGCCGCCATTAGAAGTAAAACAAGAAGTGCTAGACGAAGGTGGATGTTCGCTTCCCGATGACGAATCAACCGGAGAAATATATCAGTGCTCCGACTGCGCAGTCGTCACTCGACACGAGTCCGTTTTCTACAACCATGTTAAGTTCCATCGCGGGGACTTTCCCTTCATTTGCAACGTTTGCAATAATTCTTTCAAGCATTTTATGAATTTTAACGAACACAAAAGATCAAATCCAGGAGAAATGGCTCCGGAGAGCCGTCGAGTTTTCAGTGGTAATAACCTGAAATGCGAATACTGCGGAATATTTTTCAGATGCAAACCTTTTATCGACAATCACTTGAAGTTCCATTTGGGTATACACCCCTTCATGTGTAACGTTTGCTACTATTCGTTCGACGAACTAAAAACCTTGATTCGACACAAGCAAATTCACGGTTTCGAAATGCTTTATACCTGCGGTTTTTGTCCAATGGTCTTTGTAAAAGAATCCGATTACGATAAACACCAATTGATGCATTATCAAGGAAAAGGAGATTCTATGAAATTTTCCGTCCTTCCTGACTCTCACAATGATTTTGTAGGTGATCCTTCGGAAAAATCGAACCAGACATTGACATCCCAAAAAGAGTCTTATTACATTACAAACGTTGACTCAAACTCCGCACCCGAGGAACAGAGCTCAGTGGTAGCCGAGCAGCAACCACAGAATAGTATCTTCTTATCCCAACCGGAAAATTGTAACGGTGAAAGCTTCATTACACCCGACGGCGTTAATATGGTCCTTATACCAGTACAAGCCATAGTAATGGACCCTGAAGGCGCATCGAATGCTGGCGGAGGAATCCATGCTGATAAAAATAACGCATCCACAAATAACGCTAAACCCGTCACAACTACTGGCACTAAGAAGACTGCGACCAAGAAAGGGGCAGCTGCTAAAGCCGCAAAGACCCCCAAAAAGGCTACCAACGATATTAACCCCAACAACGAGGAATTCAAGTGCATCGATTGCAAAGCGGAATTCCGATGTCAAGCCTTACTCGACAATCACATGAAATATCATACTGGTGAACATCCTTTCATGTGTCCATCCTGCCACTATACTTTTAACAACGTTGGCACTCTGACAAAGCACAAGTATATTCATCAAGAAATTAAACCCTACGAGTGTCACAGCTGCCACGGAACCTTCCGGCGACAATTTGAGCTAGACCGGCATATGAACAAATGTCATCGAGCTCCCAGGAAATTGTCCCCGAAAGCAACCAAAAAAACATACGCCACTGCTAAAAACGCGGCCTCAGCCCAAATGCCGACTGAATTTTTTGACGCGTTGAGTAAGGCGAGAAAGGGCCCAAACCAAGAAGGTTCCACTGACAGCCCAGAACCTCAGCAACAAGCCCGTAACACGGAAAACGCTTCCACAAACAGTCCCAAACCGACTGTTGAGCAGCCTTCGTTTACTCAAACCTTTGTGTCCGAAGCGGATGGCAGAGCTGGAAATAAAATGCAGAGTATCCAAAATGTGGTTTTAATTTCAAATTTAATGGGGAATGATGACAATGGTACTGGTGCCAATGGCGTACCAGCTGGTGTCAATTACGTCGTCATGCCGGCGAACGCTGTTGAACAGGGTGGCTGGAACTACGCCGCGTCATCACAAGCTATCGTCGAAGCTACTCAACATAACTTAGTCGGCCAAGCACTTCCCGATACTGTAGCGACTCAACAAGCTCTTTTTCAAAATGGAAATTACTCTTACGTTAATTTGCAACCCGCTATTAAGAACAATGCCTGTGTTGAATGCGGCCTAGAATTTCAAAATGAATTCGACCTCGATAATCATTTACTTTCGCACACCGGTTTCTCGTACATGTGCGAAATCTGCCATTATTCCTTTGACAGCCTGGCCAATTTGAACACACATGTAAAACTTCACGCTGAAGAGCTGTCGAGAAATAATTGCGAGCAAAACTTCGAGCAAGTTACTTACGATACGCGTCAAGTAGCAACGGCGCAGGTTGTCAATCGACAAGACGTTGTTCATCCCAATATGGCCTCTGACCAATTTAAAAAAATGGATATACTTACGGCTTCACTTTTATCTTCGAATATCGTTGGTATGGTATCGGGAGAAGAAACCCGCATCGTTATAAATCACGAGGGATCAGCATCTATCATTCCATCGCAGTTACAAGGAGAGAGTGGCGGTTTTCGAGATAAGGTACAAGCCGCCGCTGCCGCCACAGTTAGCGCAAATATTCCAAGTACAGCCTCTAGTTCTTACTCCAATTTGACCATTTCAAACGGACTCCTGACTCAAACTTACGGGGTTATATCGAAAGGTAATAATAACGAAACTGCTAATACGGCTCAATGGCAATACAACGTTAATTCGCAACGAGCCAATCAGCAACAGGCAGGGTTTAAGAGAGATATGACTGAGACGGATGTCTCGAAAAATCGTAATAATAACGTTAGTGCCGAGAAAGATGGTCGAGAAATGGATAAAGAAGGAAACGAAACGACAACCAAAAATATCAATTTGGATAATTCTAACGTAGAACATCTCGTTCTGAAACAAGATTCTTCGTCGGAACAAGCTTACGAACAAGTCGGAGATAAATCTTACGTTGCACTTCAACCCGCGGCACCTTTACCAGTTAAAGGCTGCAAAGTTGAACTGGAAAGAATTACTTTTGAAAATTTGGAAAATCGCGTACGATGGGGTGACGAAGAAGGTGAGGTCGAAACACCCATCGAAGATTTTAAAGGTCCAGTTACAAATACGAACGAAGATGCCCAGGCAAAACGTAATTTCGCAAGTACTCCACGCGCGGCTGATGTTAATTTTACGGCCAAGAAAGGACCAGCCAAGAAACGAACTAATACCGGTAAACAAAAATCACCCGCTAATAAAAAGAAATCCAAAAATTCGAAAATAAACTCTTGAATATCGTTGGGGAATTATTATAAAAGGGGGTGTATAAATCAGGAACATTTTTTGTAAAGAATTATATTACTAATAATAAATATTTCCTTTGTGGCTTTTGGCGGTATTATAAGAAAAGGTAAATATAGTGAAAATGGCTTCTTTTTTTACCTCATCAATCAATATATTAAGGGCTATAGGGGTCATCATATTTTAAAAGTCCAGTTTTTAATATTTTTTTTTGTGTAATTTAACGTAGATTATGTTCGAACTATTAAAACCCTAAATATATATATAATTTTATTAATTTAAGATTACTGAATAAAAGGTATATTTTTAATTCAAAAAAAAAAAAAACCAATGTTTTACACCACTCGTGAATGAATGAATGAATTTTCAGGTAGGTTGCCAAATAATGTTGCAATTTTTAGCCTATCTACGATATCTTCTGACGATGTGGGTCAGAGGATTTGATTAGGCGCTGCACCTAGCTGGGGGGTCTTATTAGTGCCCTCCAATTGTCGCTCATTGAACCTGCTAACCCGCCGTCAAGGCACACCGCATCGGCCAGAGGGTATTAGTTTCGCATCGGATGGAAGTTGAAGGAATGGGGATCAGGCGGTGGCCCTGGACAAATTAGCTGGGCCGGTTTTAAAATTAAATGTTTGAGGGTCTACTGTCCCTGTGGCCTCTTCATTATTTGAAAACATTCCAAGGTTACCACCATTTTAAGTAGCCAATGTCCAGTTTTTTTTATAAGTGCTTGGGCTCTACTGGCGGCACCACATGTCCAGTTTATAAAAATTCCTTATTTAAGCCTGGCCTCTCCGCTTTTGCGTCAAGCGCGTGAGATACCGATACAATTCTGCCGTTCAAGTTACCCTTCAGTCTTTGACTCTGTTATCTCTACCTCCTACGTGACAAGACGAAGACGGACATGATTCAAAGGTCCGTTTTTGTTGCTCAACTTGTTAAAGTCTGGTCTCCCAATATAAGGTCATTTTTAAACAACGTTTTTAGTTTCCTACAAATAAAAGTATGAAGCTTATTCGTGGTAAATTACATTAGACATTCAGGGAAATCCTGTAGAGTCAGGGAATTTTGAAATTAAATGTTTGTAGCAATACTGTATGTATTAAGTACTGAATTTCATTAGTGTGCCAATAATGTATTTAAGAGATATTTATTCAAAAACACGCAAGCTAAGATAGATAAGAACAAATCATGGAGGGGAAATCGAAAGGAGACGAAAAGTAAGTAAAGGCTTTACCAGACCATAGCCCACTTGATCACGCACGCTGGCTGCACGCGCTCTAGAAGCCCGTCCAAACGATTTTTTTTACATGTTAACTCGCGAATGCGGCGCGTCACATAGGTTCGGTCTAAACTTTCAAACCCGTCTGGTTTTAACATGGGCGTCTATGGGAGGGGACCAGTTTTTTCAACGTTTTTGGCCCAAATAGTGCATCCACTGGTTCAAATCTCTTGAATTTTTAATGATACGTGTATTGAAAGGTTTGATATTATCCTGTAAAATTTAAAGTCTTCAGCTATAATAGTTTTTTTTATAAAAAATAAAAATCATCACATAGTAGAGAAATTGAAGGACGCCCTTAGTTTTTAAAAAAATTATGGGTCATTTTAAAATTTTATTGGACAATTTCCAGTGTCCTGTGCTTATTTTCGGTAGGTAGCGGTTGAATTGCACTCACAAATGACTGGCAACACTGTAGTCTGCATATAATAATATACTTATTTTCCATGAACAAAAAAAAAATTCCTATCAAAAAATTTCCGAATTCGGCTTAGGTCCTGGATAACGGATATAGTCCTCATGATGTTCAAACTTCTAAATAATCAAATCCTCTGATAATAAAAATTCCTTGATTAGAAGGTTACTGACCTCTATCTAGGGTGTTTCTGATAAGTCTGCCATAAATTAAAGGGTGAAAAAGGTCAATGAACATGGGTAATAAAACATTTAGTTTCGGAGGTACGGATCCCCAAACATTAGCCCAAAAACAAGGAAATAGGCACACACTAGGAGTAAGACATATCAGAGTGCTCATCTTGTTTCGACAATTTCAATAGCCTCCAATATAAGAACGTTAATGAGTCTATATCTAGCAGAAGTATTTTTTGAAGGTAGAAGTTTGCTTAAGCTGGTAATGAAAAATAGTTCAAAGTGTAAATAATCATATCTTTTGAAAATTTAATATTTACTGGTCAATGATCAAAAGATAATTTAAAAATTTATTGTTGTCGATTTCACAATGTTTACCAAGCCGGAATTTCAGTCTCTATACTTCTTACGAAAGTTTCGAAATTAAGGACTAATTAACAACCGTCTAGTTTGACCTCTCTGGCTTTAGTTTCAAAGTTCGAGATCTTTTGCCTAACCTGGATTTAAATATCAAGTTTTGTTGACTTAGCTTGTCCTTTCATTAAAGTTTTCCAAGTCTCTCAAAGACTATAATGTTTACTGTAAAATAATAATAAGCAATACGTTTTTCGGATGAATTACACTTGGATTGGTTGCGATTTCACAACATCTACTGAAAAGTTGCAATTTCCTAGAAGATTTTGAATACTTTTGAGCTCGTTTGGGTTTTTCAGTTACAATTTCAAAATTTATGCAACTTGTATCAATGCTTGTATACAATAGAGCCTATTTTCCCAAAGCCAGAATTGTGAATTTCGCCTGGTACATGTTGCTAAGGAGGAAAATTCAATCAAATAATAAAATCATAATTAGCACATAAATGTAAATAACACATAAATTTTGCCTTAAGTTCAAAAGCGCAAAATGTGAATGAATTTACATAAATTGGTTTGTAAAGATTTGTAATTGATATAATCACCAAAATCTAGTTACTTATTCAATTCTAAAATGGTTTATTTTACGATGATTGGGTTCTCTTCTATTGAGTTAATTATGTTACGCCGAACGACAACGTGTTATTTACACCTTTGCTTAAAACAACCCATTTAGAAACGGTGACAATGTGGCAAGATTATTTGCTAGTTATTTTTGAAAACTTTCCCAAAATCATACAAATTTGAAAATATTCCAAGTCGCTCAAGGACTATATGTTTTCTAAAAATGAACCCTTTCATTTCGTAAAGTGTTTACTTTAATATTAACACTATTGTTATAGATTAGTTTGCAGGAAGTACGAAAGATCAGTTCAAAATGAGTTTCGAAATACGATATTAAATTAGAGAGGCTCTAATGATCAAGAAAATATTGTTTACTCTGATAAGACAATAAAAAAAAATGCAGAGTCGTTTTAGACATAGTCGAGAATCATGCACTATAGACCATTCCATTAATGTAACTAAGAGGGGAAGACACTGGGGTAAAATATCGCCTTCCATCTTGCTTTTCTGCGCCCTAGGCGTTTTGGGTCCACAGAGTGCGCGGGGACAGTTATAGGTCAATGCCCTTGTATGATGCGACACTGAGGGTTACCTACCCCTTTTTCATATAAAATAGGCTTAATATAAACCAACACACACAGGTGGCAGACCCTCTAAGGTCATTGACCTTGAGCCAAGAGTCAACAACCTCAGACAGAGCCTGAGTTCACTACCCTCCAGAGTTACCCTACGTACAAGGTCACCAAACAAATATCAAAATGGTGGGCATTTATAAGACGCTAATTGTTTAAGAGAGCGTGAAAAGGTCCAAGCATAACGTGGTACCACGTCCGACCTTGGTGTCTGTGACGTATTTCAAATAAATTTAACGATCCGCTGATGCCTACTTTAATACCCTTTAAAGGCTAGCGAATTCTAGCCCACTCGCACTGCCTCTATCGGTGCTTCTTTGCGCGAGAGAAATAACCCAAGAGGGTGACCTCCCCCACCGCTGTGGTGTTTTCTTCCCTTCTAGAATTAATGGAATAGTCTATTGACCTCGGTGAACTCCGGAAAATATTAATGCATGAACCAGCAGGGAACTAGCGAAAAGACCGCTGGAAAATTACTTATCTTTTGTTTGCTAACTTTGTAGTTCGACTTTGAAACATCGCTTGTGATCTCTACTCGGTTTATATTGATTCTAGCTCTCTATAATTAAACAGCTTTACCACTTTCACTCTTATCATTAAAGGATAATAGTATTAATCTCCCATGGTACCAAAAATTGGATATAAAGGGCGCGAGTTTCTGTATCAGAATCATTCTCGAGCTTGACGTTATTCAGTCTAGTACGACCGCTACCAGAGCAGAACGACAAGATGTCTCCCATCGCCGCTTTTCTTTTAACCGTTGTCGGTTTGTCCGTCGCCGTCATCAGTGTTCAGGCCCTCAAATTCCAAACATGCCGTAAGTTTTCAATAAATCCATTTTAATCTTAAAATTGGTATTTGTTACGATATGTGTCTTTTAGTATATATGAATAGCGTTTTACCATATTGCTAGTTAAAGATTTATTTTTAGTTTTTACGCTAAATTATATACGCGGTAACAATTTAACACGTGTCATAAGTCGACTTTAAAAACCTATTTTAGTCGAGAGCTTTAGATTTTTAGAACCACGAAAATATTATTTTAAAGATAAATCTTTCTAAGAATTCAAAACGTTGTTTCCAAAAAAATATTTTTTGGAATGGGTGCGTGTACAAAAATAGTAATTAAAGCTTTATAGACCCTTTCGACGTAAAAAGTGGGTTGGCAACCATTAGTATCGTGACGCACAAGGGGGTTGATACATTTCCTTCTCTGCGCGCTCTCACGATAAGAAAAAGACTATAGCGCAGGCGCCATAAAGCGAGATGGAAGGCAACGGTTTTCGTTTTCCCCCGCGTCTTACCCTCATCGAAATGGTCTATTATCGTGCATTCCTGATCAGTTTACACTAGTTTTCTTAGTGGTCAGTTTTGTTTAAACCAATCTTATTAAAATCAAGTCCTTTTTCTTATCCATTCTTCTACTTATTATAAGACCAATCTGCATAGTTAAACATCCAGGAAATCTCTCTGAATTATTATAAAATTCAAATTAGTTTGAGATTTCAAGGATATTTTGAAATTTACACCCCTGACCAGTCGCGTAACGAACTGCCGTCTTGTTAAAAGCAAATCATAGATAAAATTTTTTAGAACAGCTCAAAACCATTTTTGGCTTGCGAAGTGTTGGCTATATAATTTTTTGTGTCTTTGCCTTGGTTTGTAGACAATTTTTTCTAAAACATTTTTATTTTTCGTTATTTAGCAAGCGCCGGTGGCACCGTTTTGAGGGTTGACATTCCCCAATGCAGAAGCGACCCTTGCACCTTAAAACAGGAACAAGTAATCCAGATCAAGGCCGTCATCAGAGCTCGTGAGTATTTTACAACAATAATTACTATTCGACCGTTCTTCTTATGATGCAACTATGCAAACCTTCGCCATTATGCTTACCAACGGCGGTCTTGCATCACGAAGAAAATATTGATTCGCTTGCATTTGCAACAAAAAAGAGCATGCAATAGCCATTTAAACTTGTCACGTTTTAAAAGCAAAGGTGCAGCCATTTAAAAACAATTTAATTTTTAGAAAGACCCGCTACTAGCATCAAGACATCCATTTCTGGTACCCTAGAAGGACGTAACTTGAACTTGCCCGAAAACGGCACCGACGTCTGCGCTGCCAGATTAGTGCAACCACCCTGCCCCATCGTACCAGGAAAGGTCTACACTTACACAACAGACTTCAAAGTCCAGAAGTACATCCCAGCTGTAAGTTTGCATTAAATTACTTTTTATCACTTCATCTCTGAAAGAATGGTCCCAGATGTAAGGGTGAATGGGGAGAGTTGGTAAAACACAGGGTATAGTCGATGCTAGAGACTCACTGAGAGCTAGTTCGTGAATGACAAGCGAGAATTGACTACACTTGGTTAGGTTTGCAGTCCATCTTCCTATTTAGTTTGTATTAAGCATTTCACAGCACCTCACCAGGCGTCGCTTGACGAGAATCTGTGACCTACCTCATTCACTTTATGACAAGCTCTCAGTAACCAGTTGACAAACTTATGGAACATATCTTATGATATTACGTCATAGTACTTTTCTACACGACGTTTTAATATTTGTTTTTTTTTTTGCCTGTTTTCAGAAAACCATTCAAGTCCTGTACCAGGGACTTGGCGAAGGTGGCAAGGTCATGGCTTGCGCTAAATTGAACGTTAAAATTATCAAGAAATAATATGTTTTACCTTTTTTGTAAAATCTATGTCAATTAATTTGTGTAACATAGCAAATAAATGTACCAATGTTTGGTGTTTATTTAAATTTTTCTTAAATTACTTTTGTTTATTATCACATTATTCTAAGTTAACCTGGCTTAAGTATGACCCAAATATCCGGAGCTTAGTTCAAATGGTGAGTTCAGTGGTTTGCAAGTCATTCCACGAGTTTAGTTAATAAGCGGCCTCTCTTCGCCCCGATCTTATTTCAAAGGCATTCAAAAAGGGTGGTAGAACCGAAACACTGCAAGTTCTATGGAACACTTTGGGTAGAAAATGTTCTATGGCGTTTAACCGTCTGGGCCACCATTAACAAGTTGCGATAGCACCTTGAATTTTAATTAAGAAATTTAAAGAATGATAACTAAATTAAGCGGTTATCTGTTAAACGATCCCATCATAAATCATTTATTACAAATTATAATTAATACACGTAATTGTAAATAGCACGAGTGTTCCCCAAATTTTCTCTTCAAAATATTGTGATTATTGTCCATTTCTAAAATCTAATGTATAAGTTCTAAGTTGGTTTATAATGTCCAACAATATGTGGTTGATATACTTCAATGCCTAGTTACATATTCAAACTATATTTGTCTATTTTATGCAATTTTAAAATTATTGTTTATTGGGAACTCTTGAATTGAGTTAATTATTTTGTGCAAAACACTCCCGTGTAAGTGAAAACCTTAACTATCATCAGAAGTATATAATACTTCTCTTCGAGAGAAGTGTACTTACCACAAAGCGGAGTATTTTTAACAAGATTCTTCCCAACATCATTTTATATTTGGAGTGCACAAGGTTACTAAACCCAATCACATACGCGATAAATAGTTCCCTCGATCGTCATTACTCTATTAGAGCTTAACTATTTGCCAAGGTGCATGCCCTTGTGGGTTTTTGCCCCACGTCAAGACAATCAAGGTTTGTGGGTTGATTGTTGAGGATTTAGTACCGAACAATTATAGAATTCACCCTATAGCATCATCTGTAGTTTGATGAGCAGGCAGGAGAGCAAACAAAAAGGGCTCCCTAGCCTGGGAAGAATCATGTTACATAACAATAGTATTAAGAGTGTCATCCTTCTTCTATTATCCCCTTGTGTTATAATTAATTTTCCAGAAATCTTCCATTGGACCCTATGGGTTGTCACGTAGCTTTGTGCTAGCATACGTGCATTTTTTAAAACGCACGTCCGTCCGAGAGGCGCTCTTATCAGTCAAGTGTTTACTTAGTTTTATATTAACAATAATGTTTTAAATTTTTTCCAGAAAGTACGAAAGATCAATCCCCCAAAGTTCGAAAGAGGTTTGGAAATACGATCTTAAATTAAATTTAAAGACGATAACTGCGGAACTGTTATGAACAGAGTGAATAAATAGTGCAACACTGACGTCATCAGGCAACGGAAAATATTATTGGGTTAAACTGTAGGCAATTGGCGCAAAAGCCCACTAGAAATAGACCTTTTTGACCTAGAAAAAGGGGTAGACAACCCCCAGTATCGGGACATCAAGGGGGCTGGTTGATTCATTACCGTCTCTGCGCACTCTCATGATACAAAAAGACTACAGCGTAGGCGCCAAAAAGCTAGATGGAAGGCAAAGATTTAACCCCCATGCCTTTCCATCTTAGTTACATCGAAATGGTCTATTTCGACTTTGAATCGATCTCTACTCCGTTTATATTGACTGTATATTGATATATATTAATATATTGATTATATATTGATATAACGAAATAGGTTAACCTCTTTCATCTTATCATACAAGGAGATCAGTATTTATCATTGGACTAGCAAATAAATAAAGGTTTGGAGTTCCTTTCCAGGAATCATTCTTGAACTTGACATTATTCAGACGAGGCTGTAAGAGAAGAATCATAAGATGTCTCTAGTTGCCAGTTTTCTTTTGACCCTGGTCGGTTTGTCTGCTTTTATTATAGGTATTCAGGCCCTCAGATACCAATCGTGCGGTGAGTAAAACTCATTAAAATCTAACAATTAATATTTGCATAAATTGGTAATGTACCATTAAGTTCCCATGTATGAACGGGATCTATAGAAGACTAGTCTGTCCCTCTTCAGCTTATAATCCGTCTCACCCCAACATGGTGTTAAAATATATTAGACACTACCCCCGTTAAAGCCTTCCCATTAGTGTATGAGTGGTGATAAAAAACTCCTCGATTGCCTGCGAGGTTTTCGTTTAGTAATTTTCTCCCCCAAAATGTCTAGACAAGAGCAAGATCGCTTAAAAAAACCATGGTAAAAAAACTCGTTCGTCTTTTGCCCTGTTTTTCTTCAACTTTGCCTCAGCTAGCTGTTGGAGCTAGCGGGAGAATAATTCCACGATACTTAAAGGGGCTGACCGACCCCCTCTCCATTTCTACCCACCCGCTATGTTAAGCTCTATGAGGAAGATCGTCGTTTGTCCCATGGTCCGAACAGCCCCTTTAAACTAAAATTGCACTAACCCCCAAGAGAGTAAGGCCACCCCATATATACGTCTCTTTTGAGCCGTTCGTGCCGTTCGTGGTTTATTGGTGCCACTAGGAAAATAAACAGTCGGATCTTTTAGGCGCCCTATTGCTGCTTCTTGCCCCTTCTCTAAAGTGACATGTTAGCCCATGATAGTTTTATGATTTGACCGGCTCTAAATATCCAGGAAAACGTTTTAATTAGCCGACCATAGTTTCTTAGGTTTGCCGACTTTAGACCGTCTGATGTTTATCCTTGTGCCCGACTGTTAAATGCCCTTCTAAAAGTACTTAAGCTGGCCTAGGGTCATAGGTTTGCCACCTGTAAAACGTTTTCTCTATACATCTTTTTTGTAAATTTTAAAGTCCTTGCCTTGATCTAGAACATTTTCTTCTATATCTAGATGGTACCAATGTTTTGAGTGTTGAAATTCCTCAATGCAGTAGCGACCCTTGCGTTTTAAAACACAACCAAGTAATCCAGATTAAAGCTGCCATCAAAGCCAGTAAGTATAGGCCTAGATAATTTTCAATAAGAATTACTGCTCCAATCGTTCTTCTTGTGGTGCAAGCCACCACCATAAAGGCTTTATGACGCTTACCAAAAGCCGAATTGATCGAGGTTATGGTGATCTAACGCTATGCGAACTAATCGAATCCACATATATTGAGTTTCTTCTTAACTATTTATACATTGATCGCGATTCTGTCGTTCGAAATAGTTTTTTATTCTATAAACGGACGGGTTTGCGTTATAGTGAGACCAATCTTATAGAGTTTTCCATTGGAGTCGCCCGACAGCGCTCCGAGATGGCCCCGTATTTTCTTGTTATGTCAGCGCTCTAGCTCTGAGGATCGCGGATCTAGTTGCTCCCAATGAAAGACGAAAGTTTTTTCAGAGCGGTTTTGTGAAGTCATCAGGTTCTCCATTTCTCACGTCGGGGCGGTTGGGAGCAAACCGGGAGAGAGCGCCTGGGCCAATGGAAGACGAGCTTGGATCACTCCATTGGAAAACTCAGCCCGATAATTTCAGTTTCTACTGGGAAATAAACTTGTCGTGTTCAGAAAGCAAAGCTAGGGGGTATAAAACGTATTTTTTTCTTAAGGAAGTCGCGCATCGAGCATCAGGACCGTAATTACTGCATTGATTGACGGTCGTGTTTTGAATCTACCCGAAAACAACACCGACATCTGCGCTGCCAGGTTAGTGCATCCACCCTGCCCCACCGTACCAGGAAGAACCTACACGTACACAACCAACTTCAAAATTCTAAAGATGATCCCAGCTGTAAGTTCGCAATAAATTTGCTATTATCACCAGTTCACCACCTCTCACAAAAAATGAGTCAGACAGTCACGGATGATCTCTCCATTGCCCCTTCTAATCAGTCCTCCAAGGTCAGGGATAATTAAACATATCGGAAGTCGATTGTTTGAAGTTTGACATTGTTTACTGAAAACCAATGGTGACTTAGTTTAGTTGGCAAGGCATTTTCAAAGTTCTAGTCTCACCCCAACACATTGATAAATTCTATGAGACACTACCGCCGTGAAAGCTTTCTTAGGCGCGGACGTAAACGAAAGGGGCAGGAGACGTTCCACCAAAGACATAATGATGGAAACTTAAAGAGGATTATCCGCTTATGGTACTAGTTCTTTCTCTGCACTAAGTTTTAATTTTTGCTTGTTTCCAGAAACCCATGGAAGTAACTTACAAGGGAATCACCGAAGGAAACAGAGTCGTTGCTTGCGCTAAAATGGACGTTGTAATTAAGAAAAACTAAAATGTTTTTTTCTACAACCTATGTGAATTCACTTTGTAACAAATAAATTTCCCCATTATTTGGGTTGCTAAACGATTTCAGTTACATTTATAAATTTGATATTTTAAAGCTAATTATGTGTGACTCTTTCCTTTTTATTACGGGTTTAAGAGCACATATTTTTGTAACTAAATGTGTTAAACCATATCCACTAGCCATATTTCCTCTTCTTGCTCTTGGACGTATTTAGGAAAAAAACTAAATTGGCATAGTCAAATAATTCAGTCGCTTATATTGTGGCAACCATCAAATTTTTGGTTTAATTTGGTAGAAAGCTGTATCGAAGCCGATATATTGAAAGTGTTTAAAATCGAAATATTTTCTCCAAACTTCGGTTTTGGGGTTAGCCATGAGGGATGGGGTATGCTGCCACAGTAGCGAGAATGAGAGATTCATTTTCAACTGGGCCATTTATAAAGGCTGGGTCGCTGTCATTCATTGTCCTTTTAAACGTTTCTTGAACTTTCTAAAAGGGACTCCAACAAGGGTTTGCAAATGCGATATTAATTTAGAGAGATCACAATATTTTTTTCTCTGATAAGAAAATAAATTATTGCAGAGCCGTTATAAACGCGGAGTCAGGAATCGTGCACCTAAAACGTCAGCATACTAAGGGTAATATTAATCACCCGTTTTCTAGTAGCATGGCCGCGACAAAAAATATAGACCCTATTTTCAAATGCCATACCAAATGCTTAGCCTTCTTAATTTCACTTTGAAACGTCTTATTTTCAGTGGAGATCTCTACTCGGTTTATATTGATACTCGCTCTGTACTTAAATTGATTAACCACTTTCATTCTTATCATGGAAGTATATTTATTTATCATTTACTGGCTATTAAATTAATATGAAGGTTTGGAGTTACTTTCCCAGAATAATTTTTGAACTTGACGTTATTCAGACCATTCAGTAAGAGAAGAAGAACACGATGTCTCCCGTTGCCACCTTTCTTTTGACCTTGGTCGGTTTGTCCGTTGCTATCATCGGTATCCAGGCCCTCAAATTCACCCCGTGCGGTAAGTTTTCAGCAAACCATTACCACCTTACAATCGATATCATGAATTTAGTGTGTATGAATAGCATTTTTCCTTATTGCCATATTATAAAAGATACCACAATGTAGCACGTCCCCCACCAACATAAAAAAAGACCTTTGTCCTTCTCTTAAGTGACATGTTGAACCATATCGTAATTACCTTAACGAGTTTGGTATTGTTCTACATTACGAAACTAATAAACACGCCCTACCCTACCACCAACCACACCTAGCTAATACGGAAATGTTAATTTGCGTGACTTGTTACGTCTTTGCCTTAGTTATTGTCGATATTTTGATCTAAAATCACTTTTTTCTTTATCTAGGTGGTGCCACTGTTTTGAGTGTCGAAATTCCTCAGTGCAAAAGCGACCCTTGCGTCTTAAAACATGAACAAGTAATCCAGATTAAAGCTGTCATGAAAGCCAGTAAGTATAGATAATTTTCTATAAGAATTAGCCTACAACTCAACAGTTGTAGGTTTTGCATAAGCTGATGACTTACGACTTAATAGCTATCTGTGGACGTTTGGCAGAACGTCTCCGCCCGTTTTCTTTTACGGTAATTAAATTTTGATTCATTATTATTATTATTATTATTATATTTTTTTCAGAATATCGCTCTACGAAGATCAAGACATCCATGTCTGGAGTGATTAACGATCGTACCATGAATTTACCCCTAAATGATACCGACGTCTGCGCTGCCAACTTTGTGCAACCACCCTGCCCAGTCGTTCCTGGAAGAGTCTACACTTACGCTACTGACTTCAAAGTCCAAAAGTTCATTCCAGTTGTAAGTTTGCATTGAAATAGATATTATTAGAAAAGGATAATAGAAGAAAGGTGACACTGTATCTAATTCTTAATACTCTAGTTATGTAACATGATTCTTCCCGGGCTGACTCTTTTTGTTTCTTTTCCCGCTCATCAAACTTCAGATAGGCATCGTACCGTGGCGTGAATTTTATAACTGTTTGGTACTAAATCCTCAGTAATCAACCCACAAACCTCCCTCGTCTTGACGTGGGACCGAAATCCACAAGCGCATGCGCCTTGGCAAATATTTAAGCAGCAGTAATAGAGTAATGATGATTGAACTAATTATTGCGTATGTGATTCGGTTTAGTAACCTTTCTCCAAATATTCCAATGTTAGGAAGAATCATGTTACAATTACCCCGCTTTGTGGTACACTTCTCTCGAAGAGAAGTATTATTCACTTCTGATATTATCACCTCTTCTCTCAAAAAATGAGTCAGACAACCAGAGCTGCCCCCCTATTGAAGGAGGAAGGTTTGATTCTGGAGTAGCATACTCTATATCGTATCTTTACTTCTTCCATGATCGCATGATGATGTTACAAACTTACGAACCTCTTTTTATGAACTTTCGTCTGTTTTTAGGGACATATTGAAGTCACTTATAAGGGAGTCGCCGAACGAAACAGGGTCATTGCTTGCGCTAAAATGAACGTTATTGTTGAGAAAAACTAAAATGTTTTTCATTTTTGTACATCCAATGTCAATTTATTTTGTAACAAATAAAAACAAATAAAACTGTGGTTTGGGTTTGCTATAAGTTTTTATTTTGTATGGATGGATATATTTTCTTTGAAAACTTTATTAAATGATAAGAAGTTGAAATATTTATGAACCGAAAAATTAACGACAGTGATAATTTTATTAATACTAACAGACACTTTAATAAGTGTTGCCAGGAAACAATGCCTTTTTTAAATTTTTTATTTTAGAAATTATATTTTCAACGCCATAAAAATCCGTAATATCTAGTCTCTAAAGCGGAATTGCATTAAAATCAATTTAGTTTTAAATTTTGAATTTGAATTTCCCACAAATATTTGGTGTCGTCAGACTCGTCACTCAACTGCGAGCAGGCTGCCCATAAGCCCAGACTGGAGATCTGTTGGTGACAATCCCCACCACAGCTATTGATGTAGTACATAGCGTGATCAAGTAGGCTATGGTTTTACGCATTTTAACTGTCGTCTGCTTAAGTCGTCATTGGGAAAATCATGTGTAATCTGGATTATCTCATCTGTAAAGAGTTTCGTAGTCTTACGTCATGTACTTTAGCCGAATAATGACAGTTTTGTTATTAATTGCGTTGCCTTAAAGATGTTATTTCGTATTTATCATAATTTCGAAATAGAAAGTGATAATCCTTTAATTTGCAGCCTTGGTTGTTTCTACTTTACTACTATTTACACCTAAATAAATCAAAATGTTGGAAGGGCTTGCGGCATGGGTATTAAATACCTACGTTGGAGAATATTTGGAAAACCTAAATACGGATCAGTTAAGCATTGGCCTTCTCCAGGGTAACTATTAAAATTAACTATTAATTTTTTTACTATATGTGTATAGTACAGAGTGTACTGTTTAACCCATGCATGGACTGACCAACTGCACGCTAGCTTTCCATTTCTTAGCCATCTCGGCAATTAACAGAAGCCTTCTTTGGGCATCAGCCCTTTAAGATTGCTATATCTCAGCCTGAACCCTCTGTTTTTCATTAAACTTAACCTAACCTAACTAACATACGTCCCTATTACCTAAATAACAAGATTAAACTACCACACTTAATCATACCTTTAATTAACATCGCGTACTAAATCTAATCAATTTATTTAGAGGTGCCTAATATAAATATAAATATAGACATGACATGGTAGACTATAGTACCAACTAAACTTGATAAAAGGAATATAACCTTTAAGGTGGTCTCTAACCAAGCAAGAACCCCACAAGACCAAAATCCTGTCAAAATTCTTAATTGTTTATTAAACCAAATACTGTAGTGCATTATTGCTAATAAAATTGGTGTGGATTTGTTTTATCTGTGCTTTTATCTAAGCTTCTATAGAGTAGTGGCACTCAATGTTAATTTCTCATAGAGCGTAGAGTAGCCAAAGGCAGGCAGGTGCCATTACTCTATGCAATGGCTGATGAAATTTTAAAATTTCTCATAATTTTTTTTTAAAAAAACTATGGGGATCATTGGACATTTTGACCAATTAATTTTCTGAAGTTTTGATAGCTTGACTATGATAATGCTGCACTATTTTTGCACACTCCTCTGGACGATGTCCTATGAATTTTCCAGTAAAACGGGGTTTTTTTCCCTTATTTATGGCCCTGGTCCCGCTTAATAACTTTAAAGTAAAGCACGGGTCCAGTGGATCCCCTACAAGTTGACTTTCCTCCTGAACTCCGCGTTTCAGCTTGGTGAAGGTTAGTGGGCGTGGTTTATAGGTGAACTTATAAGTCCCGCCCACAAATTCCTCCTGCCTTCGACAAGACAAAACTGGAGTTTGTAAGGAAAGTCATCTTGTAGGGGAACCATGTGACCCGCGTTTTGCTTTAAAATATAACCCATTGATTAATATTTCATATACATATGAAGTGTTAAAGCGAGTCTCGGCTGTGGTTTAGTTAAAAAAAATGCCACTAGATGCTCCCATAGTCGAGAGCGGAGTTAATTGGCCTCCTAAGCTAAGCAAAGGCTAGTTTTAGCTTGCGCCTTGTTTTAGTTACTTTAAAATAACACCCATTGATTAGTGTTTCATATACATGTAAAGTTTTAAAGCAAGTCTCCTCTGTGGTTTAGTTGAAACAATTGCCACTAGATGCTCCCGTAGTTGAGGGGTGGAGTTGAGTGGCCTGCTAAGCTTAGCAAAGGCTTAGTTTTAGCTCGTGCCTTTCTTTAATAACTTTAGAATAACTCCCATTGATTAGTAATTCATATGCAAGTTAATTGTAAAAGAAAGTCTTGGCATGCTGCAGTTTAGTTTAAACAAATGCCACTAGATGCTCCCGTAGTTGAGGGGTGGAGTTAAATGACCCACTTACAGGGCTCCCATCAGGTCCCTAAAAGTCCCTAAAGTCCCTATTTTCCTACAAGGTCCTTAATCTACCCTAAAATTGGTATTTGGTCCTTAAATCACCCTATTTTTATAAACCTCAGAAAAAGTATAAGGGTGACCTGAAAATGTCTTGTCTGAGATTTTAGCAGAGCCCCAAATTTGCGGAGCTCGCTTCGCTCGCTCCGGTTATTTATGATTTACTTAATGTTAAATTTAAACGAATTAATTGGGTGATTTTTATAACAATAACAACTCTTGAAAAAATTATTCGAGTGAATTTAGCTTAGTTTTCATCATGTACGTTATTGCAAATGGTCAGAGAAATTTGTTCAAGTTAGTCAGGGAAAACCTGGAAAAGTCAGGGAATTTCATTCCAAAAATTTTGTACGAACCCTGTAAAGGCCCAAATTCTAGTTCAGTGGATTTTTTAAAAAACAGTAAACATGATAGGAAAATAGTTACTTCTAATCTGAAAACCTTCTTTATACATTAGAGCTATATCAAGTCTAACCTACCGCTCCCTTAGAATAAGAATATAAACAAAAGAAAGTCAGAAATAATATCCTATTTTGTCGAAAAAATAGAAAAGACTAATAGGTTCCTAACTGTTTGTGATATTTTCACAGAATAGATATCATTTTGTTTTACCAGTGGTCCCTTTTTGGTTCCTACTTTTAGAATTTTGGTCCCTATTTTACCCTATTTTTATCGTGAAAAGTCCCTTTTTCCCCTATTTATTTTTGAGATTTTGGTGGGAGCCCTGCACTTAGCTTAGCAAAGGCTAGTTTTAGCTCCGCCCTAGGACGTTAACGAGTTCTGATTGGTTCCTGCCTTAGGCATGGTAAAATTGGTGTGTAGAAGATTAGTCGCATGCTAGGGGCGCCACAGGGGCCGACATTTGGTTTAACGTTGGAAATTAATACTTATTAATCATTATTCATAAAGGCTAAAATATATATTTTAATTTAATTTTTTAATAGGGGAAGTTGAATTGGAAAACTTGCCGCTGAAAAAGGATGCTTTAAAGTATCTAGGTTTACCTGTTGAAATAAAATCTGGTAAGAGTTCTGATCAGGTGGACGCCTACTTTTATTTTACCTTGAAATAATATTAAAAAAAAAATCTGCCCATTTTGTGCAATTGCGTAAAAAATAAGTCATTTGAATCAAAAAATATTTTTTTTGCCTGGATACTTAGTTGAAACAAACTTAGTTCAATTCTAGATTACCAGTCCCTTTTTATTAGGTATAATAACTTATAAATGTGTTTATTTGCTCATCTTTTAAGCATAAGACAATTAAACACAGATATGCAAAAACCCCCGTTCTTCTAATGGCAGCGTCTGTCGTCGCCCCTAGCGGGAGAGTCCAGAAACTTCTCGACTCATAGATCCTGTTATAACTATGGTTTGAGTCGAAAAAGTTTCAATATTGGTCGCGGTGTGGCGCTAGAAAGCCGCTGCCCTTAAAGAACCACTTTTCTGTATTTAATGGTCTTAGTTTTAAGGCACAGTGGTTTCTGTAGAAGTGTTTTTTGACACACAGGTGTTTTTTTTTTGCACTTATTATATGAAATTATTTTCAAAAGGTTTTGTTGGGAAAATTCGTCTACAAATACCAGTTTATAGACTTCGAAGCGAACCATGGGTGATATCGGTCGAAAAGCTTTATTTAGTTGCGGGTCCGTTGGTCAATGAAAAGGTAAGAATTTACCCTTGAACCAAGTTTGCAACTCAGGGTTGCCACAGGTCAGGGAAAAGTCAGGGAAAAATCAGGGATTTTCTAAATTGGTTCGAAAACGTCAGGGAATGTTTAGAATTTGAGGAAAGTCAGTGATTTTCATTAAACTTGCTAAAATCAAGGATGTTGGGGGGAGGTTAAATCGGCGCGCTAACTGTGGAACGACTCAGATCCGGTGTGACGCTAGAAATGGGAGACGAATACTCGGAAAAAACGCGTGGGGTCTACTTCAGGCGAATCAGGATGACCGCCCGCCATTTTTCCGTGTATTCCTCCCCCGTTTTCTAGCATCCCACCGGACCTGAGTCGTTCCACAGTTAGCGCGCCTATATATATCCTTATATATCTGCGGTTCAACCATACAACTGGGTGATGTTTTAAACGCCGTTTTAGCGATAGTCGCGTTTCATAAAATGAGGTTCAAACAGTACCCCTTCTTATATTTAGAACAATGAAAATATGGCCTAAAAACTCTAATAGAAAATTGTAGGAAAGGTCAGGGAAAACCGGTGTTAGGATAAGTTTGGGAATTTTAATCTGAAAATTTCCTCCCGGCAACTCTGCGAGCAGAGAATTGCAAAAATGAAACCAAAATTGCAGAAATTATAATTTATATCTAAGATTTGATAATTTAAGGCAAAGTGCGGGTCCAGTGGATCCCCTATTTGTTGACTTTCCTTGCGAACTATGGGATTAGCTTGGCGAATGCTAGTGGGCGGGGTTTATAAGTGCACTTAGAAATGCCGCCCACAAATGCCTTCTGCCTTCGCCAAGCCAAAACTGGAGTTCGTAAGGAAAGTCACCTTGTAGGGGATCCACTGGACCCGCGGTTTGCTTTAAGAAAAACAGGAAAATTTGTTTTATATCAAATTAAACTTTCTTAGTACGATGAAGAGAAAGAAGAGCAAATTCATCAAGATTCAAAACTAAGCCAACTTGATGCTCTTGAAAATAAATGGAAAGCGGAGAATGAGTCCAAGAAAGAATCATCTTACTACGCCTATTCTTATTCGTCGTGGCTCTCGTACGGAACCTCGTTTGTTTCAAATATTATTGAAAACATTCAGGTGAGAATTTCGTTCACCGATGGATTGAAATTGCGCGTGAAAAAAAGTGCAAAGATTTATTCACTTTGTGGCAAATAATTTCGTTGCAGCTTAAAATTAAGGATGTTCATATTCGTTACGAAGATTGTCATAGCATTCCTAATACCGTGTTTGCCGCCGGAATACTTATAAGTAATTTCTCAGCTCAGAGCACGGACGAAAGTTGGGTGAGTAAAATGGGGTTAACATATCATTCTTCGCTTTGTAATAATAAAGTTGACTGAAAAATTTGAATAATCTTCAGGAGCCAAAATATGTTCTTCGAGATAGTACGGACATTATGAGGAAACTTATGGAATTGGATAATCTGGCAGTTTATTGGGATACTAGCGCCACCATTTTGGGAAACTTAGACGGACCGGAATTCACGGCTGCTATGCAAAAACACACTCAAAACTGCGTGACAACGAATGGATCAGTTATCAATCACGAATATTTATTAGCGCACGTCTGTGCCAAGGCCCACGTACAAAGAAATTGTTCGCCGCAACCTCTAAGGCAGAAAATGTCTCCCAGAATCATTTGCGATTTGCATTTCGAGAAAATACCTCTTAGTCTCACAGAGGTCTGTTATACAATCCCTTTAAAGCAAAGCCCGGGTCACGTGGTTCCCATACAAGGTGACTTTCCTTACGAACTCCGAACTCCGAGTTTAGCTAGTGGGCGGGGTTTATAAGTGGACGTATAAATCCCGCCCACAAATGGCTCCTGCCTTTGACAAGCCAAAAGTGGAGTTTGTAAGGAAAGTCAACTTGTAGGGGAACCACGTGACTTACGCTTTTAGTTATTACAATTTTAGTCAAAAGTTTTTGCATATCAACGTACAAAGGCTTATTATTGTTTATATCCTTATATTTGCAGATGCAATATAAACAAATGGTTGATTGGATGAAAGAATTTAAACACTTGGGAACAGTTCTAAAGTTTAGGAAGTGGAAACCAACCGAAAGTGTTTTTGAAAAGTAATATTTTTCACTGTATTTTTCAAAGCCAAGCAAAGCGCGGGTCACGTGGTAAGGACTTTCCTTAGTTAGTCCTTACGGCACTTTAGTTATCGCTTAGCAATTAAAGCCAGGAGGAATTTGTGGGCGGGGTTTTTAAAGCCACTGCCAGGAGGAATTTGTGGGCGGGGTTTTTAACAGGGTTCGTACGGAACCTGGAAAACCTGGATAAGTCAAGGATATGAAAATTAGGGGAAAAAGTTAGGGATAAGTCAGGGATTTAAAAGTTTTTCCTAAAAAGTCAGGGATACGTCAGGGATTTCGTTTGGTATATCGAACCATGCTTCGAGCAATGCTAAATATGAGACAGGTGTGATCAAGAAGTGGGCTCTGGTAAACACCTTAAAATGGTCAGGGATATTGGCAAAATTTGGTCAGGGATAATCTGGAAAAGTCAGGGATTTTCAATGTAAAAATTTCGTACGAACCCTGTTTAAGTAACAAGAAAGGGTTGAATAGACTA
This sequence comes from Phalangium opilio, assembly GCF_054372755.1. Taxonomy (NCBI): domain Eukaryota; kingdom Metazoa; phylum Arthropoda; class Arachnida; order Opiliones; family Phalangiidae; genus Phalangium; species Phalangium opilio. The sequence continues at coordinate 3,607,257 of NW_028324166.1, read as the reverse complement.
AGGCTTAACAATTGCGTGTTATTTAGTCCGAGGGCATGGTGGAAATTTGCTATTATGACTCATTTGGAAGAAATTCAGAAGAAAAATATGAAGAATACATGGAAATTTGCCGAGGATAGAGCAAAGAAAATTGTAGACTACGTGAATATTTATAAATTTCATCTGACAAAACTGGAAGGATTAACACCCGCCATGAAAGTAAATTTTAAAGCTAAAAACTTGCGTAATGTTTTTATGATAATGAATTGGTTAAAAATACGATTTTTTTCGACTTTATTAAGGCTAGCAAAGACGACCACGAAAGAGATCTTGATTTCGATGAACTTTGCATTCTGCGTCAACTTGTGTTGGATCAATTAGAAGAGGAAACGAAGAAAACGTCACAGGAAAATATGACAAAAGCCGAAAGAGGACGGGGTGTTTTGCAACATTGGTTTCCCGGTTGGTCAGGATGGTATTCCGCCTCAACTGATGAGGCGAACAATGAAAATCAATACAAATCTGAAGATGAAGACTTCCGAAGTCATTTAGGTATGTAAATATGTTGTTTATTCATGACAATATTCATTATTGAATTTGTTTTTGAACAATGTTATGTTTTTTAATCATGTTTTTAAAACCGGGAAAAATTTAATATCTGCCTCTTCAGCCAATCAATATTGTACATTTATCTTTTATTTTGCACGTCTTTGTTGACACAGTAGTTTTTTCTGAAGTAATTTATGTTTTATAATCATGTCTTTAAATCCGGAAAACTATCTGCCACTTCAGCCAATCCATTTTGTACATTCCTCTTCCATTTTTCGAGTCTTTATTCACAAAGACAGTTTTTATTAATCCAAGTGGTATTGTTGAATGCGTGCACTGTTTTTGGCGGCAAGGTATACAGAACTGTGTAGCTATATTATTATTAACTATATACAGCAGGGGATAATAGAAGGATTACACTCCGTGTCCTCTTAATGCTTAAGTTATGTAACATGATTCTTCCCGGGCTCATGGCACCATTTTTGTTTGCTCTCCCGCTCATCAAACTTCAGATGGGCATCGCGAATGATATAATAGAAGAACGATTACACTCCGTATCCTCTTAATGCTTAAGTTATGTAACATGATTCTTCCCGGGCTCATGGCACCATTTTTGTTTTTGCTCTCCCGCTCATCAAACTTCAGATGGGCATCGCACCGTGTTATTAACTATATACAGCAGGGGATTATAGAAGAACGATTACACTCCGTATCCTCTTAATGCTTTAGTTATGTAACATGATTCTTCCCGGGCTCATGGCACCATTTTGTTTCCTCTCCCGCCTGCTCATCAAACTTCAGATGGGTAACTATCGCACCGTGCTGGGGTGAATTCTATAACTGTTTGGTATTTACTAAATCCCCAGCAATCAACTCACACAAACCTTGATTTTCTTGACGTGGGACAAAAACGCACAAGCGGCAAATATTTAAGGTCTAATAGAGTAATGATGAGTATGGAACTATTTATCGCGTATGTGATTCGGTTTAGTAACCTTGTGCACTCCAAATGTAAAATGATGTTGGGAAGAATCATGTTACAATTACAGTCCCCGCTTTGTGCAGTACACTTCTCTCAAAGAGTAGTAGGCCTATTATGTACTTGTACCATGTATCATTGTCGACTGAAGGTGTAGCGCGATCCCATGTGTAGTAAGCTTTATGGAATAGCTAGATCCGTGGTGCGATAAGTAGTTTCTTTGAATTCTAGCTCTGCAACAATTGTACGGTCTAAAAAGTTGGAACTTTTGTTTTTAGAGGGAGAAATATTCGATGTACTGGACACCGTAGAAAACGATACATTACTGAAAAGGGATACCGTATTTGCGCGATTAAACTTTTCCCTTCAACAAGGAAGTTTCGTACTTGTCGGTTGCCCGAAGAAAGATCTTTCCAGAAATTCTCCTAGAGTCCTTGACGATTCAAGTACTTCCGAGGGTATCTCTAGAATAAGACCATTCATAGAGTTAGAGTTCTCCGATGTCAAAACTGTCCTTGAAACAAGACCAAGGAATGGGTCTTATTTATTTGAAATCAAACTCGGGGCGCTATTCCTTAAGGATAAAGTTATTTCCAATCCAATATTTCCTAACATTGTGTTTCCTCAGAGTAAAGTAAGTTTGGTGTACAAGTTAAAGAAAAGCAAGGGTCACGTGGTTCCCCTACGAGTGAACTCCTTCCTGCTGAACTCCAGTTTTGGCTTGGCGAAGGCAACAGGCATTTGTAGGTGGTGCACTTGTAAATCCCGCCCACTAGCCTTAATTTGCCGAGCTAAACCCGGAGTTCGTAAGGAAGGTCAACTTGTAGGGGAATTACCACGTGACCCGCGCTTTCCTTTAAAGCAAAGCACGGGTCACATGGTTCCCCTACAATTGAACTCCTTTCCTACTGAACTCCAGGTTTGGCTTGGCGAAGGCAGGAGGCATTTGTGGGCGGTACACTTGTAAATCCCGCCCACTAGCTAAACCCGGAGTTCGTAAGGAAGGTCAACTTGTTAGGGGAATTACCACGTGACCCGGCGCTTAGCTTTAAGCGTTATGTTAATTTGAACTATGTTTAATTACAGGAAATTGGAGTTAGTTACTCGAAAAATGTATCTTACGGTATTAGCTTCGCGAGTCGGCCATCTTTAATCAAAACCTCCGCTCCTAATCCTTTTAATATGCTTTTGGATTCTGGACTAGCCAGAATGGATAATGAAGAACCTTTATTTGAATTAGTCTACGAATTTAAACCGTTTAATTGTAAAAGCGATCATCGATTAGTTATAGAGACTAAGTCTCTGGACATGATTTACAATCCGTTAGCTTTGAAAGCTTTGGTCGAGTTCTTTTCTTTAAGTAATTTTAGAGATAAGGACAAGGAAACTGTGTTGCTTTCGAACGCTGCTCGAACCCATTACGAAAATATTAAGCAGCAAACGAAGCGCGATTTGAAGTTGAAACTCGACAAGATTTTGGAAGGAGAAGATAAATTTGTAAGTGTGAAATTTAATTGTGTCATTTGCTTAGATTAGATTATTTTTGGAAGGGGGCAAGAATTGGCTGTTGAAAGTTTGGTGGTTAAATTCTAAGAGAGATGAGATGATATTTGACTCTTGCCAATTCGATGCCTAGCTTAGTTGAAATGCTTTCAGTGGTGTGCGAGTACTTGTTAAGTTCGAATATCGTGCCGAGTACTCGACGCGATACTCGATAACAACATATTGAAATACTGAGTACTCGACTCGATACTCGATAACAACGTATTGAAGTACTGAGTACTCGACTCGATACTCGATAACAACGTATTGAAATACTGAGTACTCGACTCGATACTCGATAACAACGTATTGAAATGCTGAGTACTCGACTCGATACTCGATAAGAACATATTGAAATGCTGAGTACTCGACTCGATACTCGATAAGAACATATTGAAATGCTGAGTACTCGACTTGATACTCGATAAGAACATATTGAAATGCTGAGTACTCGACTTGATACTCGATAAGAACATATTGAAATGCTGAGTACTCGACTCGATACTCGATAAGAACATATTGAAATGCTGAGTACTCGATTCGATACTCGATAACAACGTATTGAAATACTGAGTACTCGACTCGATACTCGATTACAACATATTCATATACTGAGTACTCGACTCGATGCTCGATTACAACATATTCATATACTGAGTACTCGACTCGATGCTCGATTACAACATATTCATATACTCAGTACTCGACTCGATGCTCGATTACAACATATTCATATGCTGAGTACTCGACTCGATGCTCGATTACAACATATTCATATACTGAGTACTCGGCTCGATACTCGATAACAACATATTGATATACTGAGTACTCGACTCGACACTCGATAACAACATATTGATATACTGAGTACTCGACTCGACACTCGATAACAACATACTGAAAAAAAAAACTGGATACTTTCCCTAAGCGTAATTGTTAGGCATAAGGCTAAAGTGGTCTATTTATTATCAGCAATAATGTTAGGTTAGTCAGGTCATAAACCAAGGCGCAAATTTTTTCAGCCCGAAGCTGTTCGTTGGGAAATCAGTTTGGACATAAGCGCACCACAAATTATAATACCTGATAATCTACAAGATAAAAACGCAACCGTAGTCATCTTTGACTTGGGACGTCTCAGGTTTTCTAGTTCATCACACTCAATTAGAAATAAAGAAAAACAAGATGAAGATATAGATGATTCCGATGATGGTTAGCTTAAATATATGCGGGAATGACCTTTACCCTAGCGTTTATTGAATAACTAATAACTTTAAAACTTGCAGATGAGTTCAAAACACCTTGCTCAACTCCAGTTAATGAAGAAGAAGATCTAGAGTCCGAAATGAGTTCGTACGTTACGAATTTGACTAGTTCTGTACTGGAAGATAGTCAAACAGGCGGGTCTTCCTCTACTGAAAAATCCATACGGGAGAGGCTATATGAAAAGTAAGATCTATGGTTTGGTTATTGACATTGCTTATTCTACCATCCCGTTAAGAGGTCTTGCCTATTATACGAAATTAATCGGGTTATAAGAAATTAATCTGGTTATAAGAAATTAATCGGGTTATAAGAAATTAATCGAATAATAAGAAATTAATCGAATAATTAGAAATTAATCGGGTTATAAGAAATTAATCGAATAATTAGAAATTTATCGCATAATAAAAAATTAATCGGATAATAAGAAATTAATCGAATAATTAGAAATTTATCGGGTAATAAGAAATTAATCGAGTAGTTAGAAATTAATCGAATACTAAGAAATTAATCGAGTAGTTAGAAATTAATCGAATACTAAGAAATTAATCGAATACTAAGAAATTAATCGAATACTAAGAAATTAATCGAATACTAAGAAATTAATCGAATACTAAGAAATTAATCGAATACTAAGAAATTAATCGAATACTAAGAAATTAATCGAATACTAAGAAATTAATCGAATACTAAGAAATTAATCGAATACTAAGAAATTAATCGAATACTAAGAAATTAATCGAATACTAAGAAATTAATCGGATACTAAAAAATTAATCGAATACTAAGAAATTAATCGAATACTAAGAAATTAATCGAATACTAAGAAATTAATCGAATACTAAGAAATTAATCGGATACTAAAAAATTAATCGGATACTAAAAAATTAATCGAATACTAAAAAATTAATCGAATACTAAAAAATTAATCGAATAATAATGAATTAATCGAATTGTAAGAAATTAATCGAATAATAATTAACTACTATGAACTTAAGTTTCTTATGTTATAATTTACATTATTAGGTATACAATGGAACTTTGCGATATGCAAGTGTTAGTGGGTCGAGCGAAGGACAACTGGAAATTCGCTCAAATAAGGGGAACCAGTACTATGCATATATTGGATAGGTTTTCCATATCAGTTAATTTAGAAAGGTACCAAGTTAAAAATAAATGTACTTTCATATGTACCTGAACTGGAACATTTGCCATTAATGATTTTGATGTGTATCATAGACGACTTATATATTCGTTGGATCCATTATGGCCCGCTATAACTATTTCGGGAAATCTTCCAAAAATGGTGTTACACGTTAATGAACAAAAAGTACAAGCGCTTTTAACGTGCGCTGATATTGTCAGTGCACCCATTTCAAGAGTGTCGCAAAGAAAAATTTCGGAGGTTGTTTTAGACAACCCCATTTTTGATGAGACTCAAAAGGAATCGAACAATTCCACCTCACCTGAAAGGTAATTATAAAATGTTATTCAATTTCGTTTAAGAAGTAACACAAGTCACTTGAGCAATCCATTACATGTTGAGAAAAGTGTACCATGCACAAAGCGGGGACTGTAATTGTAACATGATTCTTCCCAACATAATTTTGCATTTGGAGTGCACAAAGTTACTAAACCAAATCAAGTACGCGATAAATAGTTCCCTACTCATCATTACTATATCTATTAGCGCTGCTTAACTATTTGCCAAGGCCCATGCATGCGCTTGTGGATATTTTGTCCCACGTCAAGACAATCAAGGTTTGTGGGTTAATTGCTGAGGATTTAGTAAATACCAAACAGTTATAGAATTCACCCTAGCACGGTGCCATAGTTACCCATCTGAAGTTTAATGAGAGGGAGAGCAAACAAAGTGGTGCCATGAGCCCGAGAAGAATCATGTTACATAACTAAAGTATTAAGAGGATGCAGAGTCCCATCCTTCTTCAGTTGTCCCCTCCTGATACCGCTAGTTTTGTGGGGAATTGCTCTGAAGTTTGATGAACATAAGAGCAAACAAAATGGTGCCATGAGCCCGGGAAGAATCATGTTACATCACAGTATTAAGAGGATACAGAGTGTCATCCTTCTTCTATTATCAATTCTGATACTGCTAGTTTTGCGGGAAATTGCACTAGTTTTACCCTTACGATCAGCAAGCGACTTGTGGTACCCTTTAACGTTTGTTTGAAGGTCCAACACTTGTTTATTCTTTTAAAAGTGACCCCATTGATGCTAAAAAGGAAGTTTCCGCTGCTACGGTTTTACTACTGACACAGTTTTGCGTCGATCAAATGTCTTTCGAGGTTCAGAGCCGCGGTAAGCTTATATAACTGTTAATGCTGTGTTAGCGATGGATACCTGAGTCTCCTACGTCGCAGTATAGAAAGTTTTACGTAAAATGTTACAGTCATGATATTTGTTAGGCCTTTTTACGGAATTACACTGAAATTTCTTAGTTTTGATGTTGAATACAGCCTTTGATACGTAGCATCAGAGGATTAACAATAATTTTTGGACAATTGTTTAAATTGTTATTCGCAGCACGAAGCATAGCTGAACTACAAGTCACTGGAGTAAAAGCGACGCTGACAAAGAAACCCTTCGAAACGTCGGTGACACTCTGCATTCATTCTCTTCTTTTAGTTGATGCTATTCAGACTTATGGTCCTGATTTTGAGTTGCTAATTGCATCTCATAAAAGAGTGAGGTAAGCTTGCTTGAACTGAGTATTTCTTTATTTCTTAGATAGTTGAAATTTCATCAGTACTTTTTAATGATAGTTGAGATTTCATCAGTACTTTTTAATGATAGTTGAGATTTCATCAGTACTTTTTAATGGTAGTTGAGATTTCATCAGTACTTTTTAATGGTAGTTGAAATTTCATCAGTACTTTTTAATGATAGTTGAAATTAATTCGGTACTTTTTAATGATAATTGAAACTACTTAAGTACTTTTTAATGATAATTGAAACTACTAAAGTATACTTTTTAATGATAGTTGAAATTAATTCGGTACTTTTTAATGATGATTGAAACTACTAAAGCACTTTTTAATGATAATTGAAACTACTAAAGTAATTTTTAATGATAATTGAAACTTCTTCAGTAATTTTTAATGATAATTGAAACTACTTCAGTACTTTTTACCTCTCCGGGTGACGATTACGTCACGGAGATTTATTACACTGGATGTGTCTGTCTGTGTGTCTGTTAGTGTTACCGCGTTCGCAGGACTTAACGGAGAGGTATTACACTTGATGTTTCTGTCTGTGTGTCTGTTACCGCGTTCGTAGATAGCAAACCGTAGCAATGTTCGCAATTTCGGGAACGCCTTCTCAGTTCACAAAAAGCAATATTGGCTTCTTCTACAATATTGTCGTTAGGGTTAAGATGTACACGACGATCGGCTAGGGTTACGAGAAGCGTCTAGCGTCCCAATGGCAGGGCTTCCACCAAAGGTTCACGCAACTTCGACTTTTCTTATCATTTATTGTGAATCAATCGTGTTATATACCCTAAATTTTCAAAAATTGTCAAAGAGGCATACACTAGATTTCAAACGTAGCAATAGCTATGTTGATAATGATTTTAGGAACCACCTATTTTTAAAACGACATAACTAGAATTATGGATTACTGACGGTTAAAATAATTAATATCAATTATATTTATTTAATTATTTAAGAAAAACCTCTTAATTGCGTCTCGACTCGGAGAGGTTTATTTTGGTTTCCCAACTGGTTAATGATTGTTGAAATTACTTCGGTACTTTTTAATAGTAGTTGAAATTTCTTCAGTACTTTTTAATGATAATTGAAACTAGTTCAGTACTTTTTAATGATAATTGAAACTAGTTCAGTGCTTTTTAATCATAATTGAAACTAGTTCAGTACTTTTTAATGATAATTGAAACTAGTTCTGTACTTTTTAATGATAATTGAAATTTCTTCATCATAGTATGGACAGCATGAGTGGCAGCATTAAAGACAGCGAACCCAACTCCCCTACATCCCCCGCAAGTCCAAATTATCAAATATCGCCTCCAACAAACGTGGCTGACCCGGCAGCTTCAACCGCTTTACACGCGGCTTTGAACTCGCTTCAGACTGAGTCTAGAAGAGATTTATCTCACAGACATATTACATTGGAAACTATGGACAACGACGCTTTAATATCCGTCGAATTTACCCTTGTTCACGGGAAACCGGAAGTCCCCGAAACCCTTAAACTAATTTCGGTACAATTTAACAATCTGGATGTTATCGCGAATCAGGAAACCCTCGTTGAACTGGTCAATTTTGTCCGGAGAATTGGTGATTTGAAAGGAAGACAGACCATACTGTCCCCAATTACTCCTGAAGAACGCAAAGTGGTTCAAGATTCCTTAGATCACGAAGCCCAGTCCTCCGGTACTCTTAAAACAAAGACCGAGTTAACCTTCGACTTCCATAGGCTAAATATTCTGCTATTAAAAGCAACTTCTAAGAAAAGAAGTTCATCAGGTTTAAAAATTGCAACTGCAACACTTAGCGGCGCAAAAATACAAGCGTCCCTTGGGGATAATATCGAAATTACCGGAGCTTTAGGGGGACTTCAAGTAATCGATCTTATAACTGATAATACCAACCATCAAAGGATGTTAAGCGTTGGACACGATCCATTAGCTGATAAACCACCTGATTTAATAACCCGACTTCATTCCGAGGTTTATAAATCATTCGAATCGACTTCCAGCAGTACAAGGGAAAAAGCCTTAACGTTTAAAGTTAAACACGAGAAAAATGGCGATAGCGCTAGAGAAACTGTCGCGGTTAATATACGGATGGCTTCAGTCTGTTATACACATTTACCTAAACCATTATCGGAGCTTGCGTCATGCGCAGCTGAAGTTAAGTACTATATTAATTCCGTGGCTAATAGCATCAAATCCGCCGCTACTGAAGTTGCCAAAGGAATTGTCGGACGTTGGCCGGATGTTGGTGGTATTTTGTACGAAACGTCTTTTGATATGGACGAAGGAACGATGAAGAGTGATAGCTTAAATAGTCACACTGCTAGGGATAAATCAGTCGATGTTCGACTGGATATCTTGCTTCAAACTCCCGTTATCGTGTTACCAACATCTCCCCATAATCCCGACGTGTTAGTCGCCCATCTTGGCAGGATTTCAGTTCAGAATGTGAACTCGGGTGCTATGCAAAGTCAGGAATTTTCTCTGTTTAGTTGCGATCCGTATCGTGCTGATACGCTTTTCGTTGAAATACGGGACATGAACCTTCATTCTTTAAACGTTGAAGAAAATATTAAAAAGCATTGCACAGACGAAACGGGTGGCAATCCCAGTCTCTTACCCATTCAGGATCTATATTGTTGTAAGAAATACGGAATTCCAATTCTTCACGACACTATCATCGAGTGTTCTGTCGATAAGATCGTGTCCTTCAATCAATCGTTTAGTTCCGCAACGGGCGAAACACTTTTCGACACATTTGAGGACAATCTGTTCAATAATAAAGAAAGTCATCTACTACAAATAAAGGGGCAGGTTGTAACGCCCTTGAAAGTATCGTTGATCAAGCAACAGTACGAACAAGTTTTAAAAATTTTGGATAATCTTATGGTGTCCGAGAAACCGGCCGAAAAAGTTGACAGTCAGAAAGACATTTCCTCTTTGGATGTCCTTATGGAGGAAGAAAAGGAATCCTTGATGGAAGATCCTGTTCAAAAGACGTTTATTAATCTACCTAAAAGCCCCGAAATTACTACGATGGTTTCGATTAAAACGCTCTTCTCAATTCCTGAATTTACGATACAGTTGTCTAGTGATCTCGGGGAACGCGAGCAGGGTCTTGTCAAGCTTTCTTTCCAAAATTTCACATTGGATTATAAGAAAAAGGAAGAATTTGAGACTCATTTTCAGGTGCTGCTCGTTTATGCTGTTATTAGTGATATAAAGGTTTGGAAGGAACTTATTCATACGTTTAAAAATACTTAGGTGACACTACATGGGCTTATAATGGAAGACCTAATCGAGCCTCTTCAGTCAAAACACCGATTGTTGATGGCATCTGTTTCTAGAGATGCGGTCCCTGCAACCAGTTACGACATGCAGTTCAAATCAGAGTATTTATCCAATTCTTGTCCGGATATGAGTGACCATGAATCTGTTCTTGTCTTATCGCATCTCTCGCTACCTGATAACCTAAATACTCAAAATATGTTTCAACTTCAACAAACGAAGAATAAGCGACACTTTAGTAAGTACTGTTTTGTGTATTAATGTCTTACCAATCATTGTTTGATGGTAACTTGTTGGGGTCATTTCCATTGTTATATTACGAAAAACTAAAACCCATGTTATTTACTCTGTCCGTCTGTTAGTAACACTCTGACAGTGTTGAGTTTGGAAAACATTAGTATTAGTAAGGTTACTTGAACCAGAAGTGAGATGAGACTAGAAGTGAAGGGCTCTAGCATTAATAGTAGATCCTGGCACTAGTGAACAAATTTGAGGATTTTATGCCGCCTCCATCGCGCCTACACTACAGAGAAAAAAATTGGTCGAGTTCCAAAAACATTTCCTACCCCCTTCCCCTCAACCTAAAGCGGCGGAACACGGACGCGGGTGCTTGAATCTAGTTCATATGTCTACCGCCACGAGCGTCTCACGTTTTGGAGGGGAAATTCTAAAACCGCCACCAGAGGGCCAACCGTTGGTGTGTTATCAAGAATATTCACTTTCGCCGCCAAGTGAAGAATTTGGTTAGCTCAGTACTTCTGGTCTCATCTCACTTCTGCTTGAACTAATTGAAATATGAGACAGTTTTTGTGCAAACGCCGTCTTCGTCAAAATGAAACTTACACATTATTGAAATTGGGGGATTGCTGTTTACTGACCGGCTCTTTGATTAGACATAACACACAATCCTGGAAGACCACCAAAGAAGCTAGCCGGAACTGGAAGCTACCCTAGCACCCCTCCTCCATCACCGACGGGAACGAGCCAGAGTTCTACTCGCGGAAGGTCTACAAATACATCAGCTATGAACGCCTTGGTTAACATCAACGTTCTAATGATTGATCCAGCATCACCAAATTTTAAGGATAAATATAAATCAGTAAGTCTGCGAGGGTCAAATGTCATTTCACTTCTTTTTAGTACTACTAATCGTTGTTAACTTATCTAGACTCAAAAATTCATTGAAGTTGATTTCAATTGCTTGGAGACAACTATTAACTTACAAACTTGGGTGATGGTTTTGGATTTCTTTGGAATTGGCGCCGATAGTGCATCAGCTTCAAATTCGTCCGCGAGGGATGAAAGTAATTTGGATAGGTCAGCGTCTATGGACACCATTCACGATGGTAAGACTTACGCGTTGGTGTCTGCATGACGTACGATTTTTTGACAGTGACTTAAGCTACCTTTTGTATGGATTAGAATACATGCACCTCAACTCTGAGATCGAAATAAATGTTTCAAGTTTAACGCTGATATTAAATAAACGGGATTATGAACTAGCCAAAGCTAACATATCCAAGTTTTCGTCGCATATGTCGTTCCGGGATATGAATACGTCAATCCAGGGTCGTATTGGTAGTATGTCACTTTCCGATCTCACATTTCCAAATGGATTGTACAAGGAAAGGTTTCGCACCACTGGCAAAGAAGCGCTACATTTTGATATATTCAAGTGAGTGAACTAAAATAGGTTTTATATTTATTCTTGATTACTCTGAAGAGTTTTAGTAAGTGGGCGACAGTTGCGGGTATTACCAGAAGTATATAATACTGCTCTTCGAGAGAAGTGTACCATAATTGTAACATGATTCTTCCCGACATCATTTTACATATGTAGCAGGGTTATTGAACCGAATCACATACGCGATAAATAGTTCCCTCATGATTACTCTATTAGCGCTTAACTATTTGCCAAGGCGCATGCGCTTGTGGATTTTTGTCCCAGCCGCGTCAAGACAATCAAGTTTTGTGGGTTGATTGCTGAGGATTCAGTAAATACCAAACAGTTATAGAATTCACCCTAGCACGGTGCGATAGTTACCCATCTGAAATTTGATGAGCTGGAGAGCAAACAAAAATGGTGCCGTGATCCCGGGAAGAATCATGTTACATAACTAAAGCATTAAGAGGACATAGAGGGTCATCCTTCAATTATCCCCTTCTGGTATTACTATATTCGTTAACATTATAGGTACGGAGTTGCTGATCCGGAATTAAGAAGGGATTGTGACATCAGAGTAAAGTGCTCTTTGCAATCTGTACAGTATATTCACACGCAGCGTTTTCAATCGGAAACATTAGCTTTTATTCAGTACTTTAGTCAACTTCAAGATTTTATGGCCCGAATTAGAGCCGCAGCTGCAGGAAATATGGTATGTGTTTTAAGTCTTATTAATATCATAAGTCCATAAGATATGTAGGCCATAAGTTTGTCACTGGTAACTTAGAAACTGTAGCTTGTCATTAAGTGAATGAGGTAGGTCATAGATTCAGGGTAAAGCGAGGGAGGCCTGGTGAGGTGCTGACAAAGGCTTAGTACAGACTATGGAACGTATCTTATAAACCTGTCCGGGTTAATTTTATTAACTATTAAAGACATCAGTGGTTTTAATTGCATTGTTATAGTTAAATGCAACTATCTCGAGGGGTTCTAGAATATTATTGGATATAAATGCCGGCTCTCCAGTTATTGTTATACCTCACAGCCACGAATCTAGTAACGTTTTAGTTGCCGTACTGGGGAAATTGACTGTTAGAAACAAGTTTTTGTTTGCTGGAAGTCCCGAAACGATTAGTAAAGTGTCTCGAGTTATATCGCCAGACATAAGGTATAAACATGATAAATGTTTGCCTTTGAATTGTTAAACATGATATTTAAATATCTATATATTATTGCAGTTATTGCGATTCAGAGTTAGATGGCAAACAAAGCGTCATGTCCCAAAGTCTTTACGGAAGTTTCGATTTCGACACTCGTTCTCAAGAATTTGAGCCTGCGAACTCAAATTTTATGATTGATAAATATTTCGAAAAACATGTTCAAACGCCCGATCATGTTTGCTTATTGGATGTTATGTTTGTCGAACTTTCCAACATGGATCTTTATTCCGCTTGCAGAATTTCTAAAAGTGTTGATGATTATAGAGAAGGTGACATTGAAGGAATTGAGTTTCCATCTTTTATAATTCAAAGAGAGGTAAGATACTAGTTTTGTCATAACCCTACTGTACTTTAAATAAGTATGTTATTGTTACGCGTCCTTTGTAAATGGGTAGAGGAGAGGCTTAATTCTTGGCGGATTTGCGATTAGAAGTTGTCATTGTGGAGTTATGTTTAAGCATAGCGTGTGTCCAGTGGATCCCCTACAAGGTGCATGGCTTTCCTCCTTTACTAGCTCCGGGTTTTGCTTGGGAAGACTAGTGGGCGGGGTTTATAAGTGGACTTATAAACCCCGCCCACAAATGCCTCCTGCCTTCGCCAAGATTAAACTGATCTTCGTTAGGATAAGCATAGCATTGTGTCCAGTGGATCCCCTACAAGGTGGCTTTCCTCCTGAACTAGCTCCGGGTTTAGCTTGGCGAAGACTAGTGGGCGGGATTTATAAGTGCATGTATAAATCCCGCCCACAAATGTCTTCTGCTTTTGCCAAGCCAAAACTGGGTTGGAGTTCGTTTGGAAAGTCACCTTGTAGGGGATCCACTGGACCCTCTCTTTGCTTTAATGAGACTTGAACGAAAAGTTTGACTCTTATTGGGAAAAGTAGTTGAAAACCATTATCCTTTGTTGTCTGTTTTTAGTACGAACTCTGGTGCTTATTAAGAAACATTAACTTTCCCATAGGGTGGTGAACTGTTGAAAGAGAAATTCATGTTAAGAGTTCAGGTTGAACGCAACTTAGACTCGGAGATGAGTCATTCTGGTGAGTTTACAGAAATAATTAAACATTAAAGCAATTAAGTCTCGGCTGTGGTTTAGTTTCAAAAAATGCCACTAGATGCTCCCATAATCGAGGGGTGGGGTTAACTGGCCCTCTAATCTTAGCAAATGCTAGTTTTAGCTCCGTCCTCGACATTAACGAGTTCTGATTGGCTCTTGCCTTTGGCAACGGTAAAATTTTTGTTAGGGGTGCTACCACATGAGCCGACATTTGCTTTCGATTCTTTATCAGTCTAAATCAGGGAAACGTGTATCTTTTAGTTCCCGATATGACAATGCAAGGAATGGTCTCTTCAGTGCATTTCGTTATTGATCAGTCCCAACTAAAACTTGTTTTGGGAATTCTAAATTACAATTTGGGAGAAAGTACTGATCAATATACGGGAACGACTGGAAAGATGGAGGAACCCGTCTTCCAAGCCATTCGCGCAGGTCGATCTTGGACCTCTATGGCGATTAATCTCGATCTGGTCAATGTTACCCTTGAATTAGTCAAAAGTCACAGTCGCGTTGATTGCGCAAACTCGGGATCACCATTGGCTAAATTTGATTTTATCAAGTCGAGGTTGTCCTATGAAAGCTTTTCTGATCAGGCTCGGGATATCGATCTAGTGTCGCATCAAATTAGGGTACTTGATACCAGATACCAAAGTAAGAGAATTGAATCTAAGTTCATAAGGTATGTTCCATAAGTTTGTCACTGATAACTTAGAAACTGGAGCTTGTCATGAAGTGAATGAGGTAGGTCATAGATTCAGGGTAAAGCGACTTCTGGTGAGGCGCTGACAAAGGCTTAGTAAGTTCAGACTGAATAGGGACTAGATGGACTGCAAAATTAACCACCTAGTGTAGGACTTCAATTCTCGCTTCTCGCTTGTCGTTCTCGAACTAGCTTGAGCATTACCAATCATAGGAAGTGTTATACTTATGGAACATATCTTATAAACTTATGATTATGTTAATTAATGGGATTGTGGAAAGTTCAAACTGGTTGATCTAACTTTATGTTAGGCGATCCGGTAAATACACGACCAAATGTATTCACGCATATTCTCCAACCTTCTAAAAACGATGATGAGAATTCTCTACTGCAAGTTGAAGTTCATTATCGAAGGACAAAGGACTTAATGCGATTAACTGTCCTATTAAATAATATGAGAGTCATGGGGGTTTTTGATTGGTTAAAGAAAGTCTATGACTTCATAACTGTGTCTCCTGAAGAACCACCAGGTAGTATTTTCCGAGTTAATATATTTGGACAACAATGTAGTTGAAAAGCTGAGTATCTTATGCTTATTGCTTATTTTGTGCAGGGTTTAAGTCTTCACATCTGACTTCCAGTAAGTCGTATTATGGTTCATTTCAGTCCAGTCCGCAAGAATGTCTGTTGGTAAGATAATGTGTTCTTCAAATATCAAAGCGATGTCAAATTGTTCACGCTATTTTATGAACAGCCTCAGAATCAGTCATCGTTTGAGATCAAACTGAACGTAACTGATACCGAGTTAGTTATAGTTGAAGATCCAGCTTTATGGGATACTAATGCGGTTATCCTTAAAGTAATGTTAAAATCTATGAGGTTTTATCGTGTTAAATCGCAACACACAACTAAATTCGTACATATTCGGAATTTTAGGCCACTGCTGTCCTCTCATTTCGTTCTGGCTACGCAGAAAAACCTCTATCGTGTAGTTTACAAAGCCTAGAAGTTTTCTCGGCTATTTTAGGAATTGAAGATGAAACAGCCTTGTCCATTATCGACCCTGTAACTGTACACGTAGAAATAACCGGAAAATCCAGTACTTTAAGTAGGAGTTTGTTAACTGCTGAGAATATCGTTCATACACTCGAGGTGATAATTTTTTGAACGGTTATTTTCAACAAGGATAATTACAAATGTTTTGTGTCCATAGATTTCCATGCCAAATACAAATCTTCGTCTTTCGTACCATGATATCACTATGTTTTTGCAAATCTTTGAATCGTTTAAAAAGCAAACTGGATTTAACTTCGAAAAAGGTTATGATACCACTAGTGCTGTCCTTGATCCCTACTCTGAATATTCTGGTAGGAATTAACAGTTTTAGGTTAAATTAAAGTTATTTCAAGGAACGAAATTTGTATTGTAAGGTTGGATTTTAGAAAGATTACGTTCAACTATTATTAGGTTAACAGTAATAGTTAGAATAGAACTTTTCATAATGTACTTAAAGGGACTGTAAAGAAGGCATCGGCGGATGGGTAAAAATTATTTGAAATACGTCAGAGGCACGTGACCAAGGAGGGGCGTGGTTCAAAGAAGCTTAGTTCGTTTTATTTCGAAAACCACCACTTCATGGAATTGGCGCTGCAATCTCGCGAAAAACAAGGACTAGATGTCCAGTTCCACTCCATGAGGAGTCTTTGTATCTTGGCATCACGTGATGTCTGTGACGTATTAATAATTTTTACCCACCCGCCGATGCCTTCTTTGCAGCCCCTTGTAACCCATATGATATTGCAACCAAGTCCTGTTATGTTTTAAGTAAAATTTCCTACCCTGAAATAACATTAACAAACCATTAACTTTTACTAATTAGTAGAAACATATTTTTAACTTAATTAATTTTACAGTTCACATAATTGATAACCTTCAATCACTCGGATTCAAAAGAGAAGATTGTTTAAGAGCTCTTCAGGCTTCTGATGGGAAACTCGATGATGCCGCAATTTGGCTTACCAAAAACGCTACTGTAGCAGACGAAACGACGTCTCCCCAAGCTGTTACACCCGTTACTTATGTTGAAGAGAAAAGTAGTCTTAATTTGCAAGCCATTGAGGTCAAAATAGAGTGTGGTAGTTTGTGTGTTATTGATGATTGTGACGCTGATGTACCTCTTATTGATATCACTCTTTCAAGTAAGAAATGATTATCAATTTCTTTTTACTTACTTAATTAAATTAGCTTAAATGTTATTTCTATTTTTAGATCTATATGTACATCAAAAATTATCTGGTACTGAGAAAGCATCGACTTCGTTTGTACTCAGCGCCGATTATTTTAATCGATCAATATCAGGCTGGGAACCTTTCATAGAAACTTGGAGGTACGTGTGTTGAATTTTTAAAAATGTATGAATATCAGTAGTTAATACCACCCTGATCAGTTGGATATCCAAGATGGCTGACATGCCACATTCGAAGTGTTAAGTTTATACAACTACCCAAAAATATATGAATATCAGTAGTTAATACCACCCTGATCAGTTGCGTATCCAAGATGGCTGCCATGCCACATTCGAAGTTATAGTTTATGCAACTACCCAAAAATATATGAATATCAGTAGTTAATACCACCCTGATCAGTTGAATATCCAAAATGGCTGCCATGCCACATTCGAAGTCTTAAGTTTATACAACTACGCAAAATTTTAAAAATTTATGAATATCAGTAGTTAATACCACCCTGATCAGTTGGATATCCAAAATGGCTGCCATGCCACATTCGAAGTTTTAAGTTTAATCAACTACGCAAAATTTTAAAAAAATATATGAATATATCAGTAGTTAATACCACCTTGATCAGTTATATATCCAAGATGGCTGCCATACCACATTCGAAGTTTTCAGTTTATACAACTACGCGAAATCTTAAAAAAATATATGAATATCAGTAGTTAATACCCCCTGATCAGTTGGATATCCAAGATGGCTGTCATGCCATATCCAATTTCAAGCTTAGCACACGCTATGCAGCAGAGAATAATTAAGGGGCGCCATTAGAATCCTAATGAAAACTAACTTTACTTAAGTTAGATTACCAACCCTTAGCACCCCACTTAATTCAAGTTTACCGCAAAATGGCCCCGAAACTAATTTACCAAGTACGTTTCTTTTTCAGCTGTTCCGTTAACTGGGAGAAAAACGTTCTAAACACATCCCAGCTTTTACTAAACTTAGAGGCGATTGATACGTTGAACATCAATATCTCACGAACACTCTTAGAACTTTACAGTACTGTTAAAATGAACTGGATTGAAGATTACTATAAATTTGGGTCGAAAAACCAAGAATTGGCATCTTCTAATGGTCATCATCGAAATAGGCATCCTTTTATACCATTTGCACTGAAAAATGAAACTGGTTGCAAGTTATGGTTCAGTTGTCTTACGACATCAAATGAAAAGTATTCGTATTTTAAACACCGGTGATGAATGCGCAAGTACTTATCGCTCTTTGGAAATTTTCAGGCAAGAATCAAGAATTAGAAAAACTTCGCGTTCGTCGGCTTCCGAATCAGAATCTTTATCTTGGACTGAAGTTGCAAATAATGAAACAGTGCCGTTTTCTTTCGAAGGAACCGGTAAAATAAGACACATGGTGAGTTTTAATTGTTAACTTCTTGTAGCGACTCTTGGGCAATGTAGCAGTGACTTGTTTTAATTTTTTGGCCTTTGTACATTGAACTTAGGAATAACTATAATGCGAGCATAACTGCATAGCAGTATAGTGCGAGCATAACTGCATAGCAGTATAGTGCGAGCATAACTGCATAGCAGTATAGTGCGAGCATAACTGCGCAGCAGTATAGTGCGAGTATAACTGCATAGCAGTATAATGCGAGCATAACTGCATAGCAGTATAATGCGAGCGTAACTGCATAGCAGTATAATGCGAGCGTAACTGCATAGCAGTATAATGCGAGCGTAACTGCATAGCAGTATAATGCGAGCATAACTGCATAGCAGTATAATGCGAGCATAGCAGATTTTGAAATCTTCAACGTTTCTTTACTACACGTTTTTGCAGAAATCTCAAGAAATTAAAATCCACCAACTTTTAGTTCGTGTCGACGGTTGGCAACAAGTATCTCCAGTATCCCTGAATAGAATTGGTGTTTATTTTCGTCACGCCAAACCTCAGCTAAAACGTTCTGCATCTGTTGTATGTAGAGACGTGTAATCGTTTTTGGAATTCATTCATATCACCTAGGCCTATAATCACTTTTTTCTTCTTCTATTTTTCATAGTATGTTGAGGTTCCTCCAGCTAGGGTAGTTTTTGACGTATCCTTAGAAGGTAGCGCTAAGAAATTAGTCACTGTGCGCTCGGCTTTACTTTTTAAGAATAAACTTAGGGATACTATGGAATTACACCTTAAAAATAGCTCGGCCTTTGCCGGAGGTAAGTGGTGTCAAAAATAGGTCCTTTTCCCAAAAATCATGGCTTATTAATACACTTTTTACAATTCAGTGTCGCAAACCATCTACCTTATTCCCGATTCTACTTTACCTATTCCCCTAAACTGCGTTTATTCGCACATATGGGCTAAGCCTTGCGATCATTACGTTGCGTTATCGACTAACAATATTAATTGGCAACAAGTAACAAGGCCTAACGAATTAACCGGAGGGATCCATACTTGTCTTCCAACAAATTCAGGGGCAACTCCTTACAAGTATGAACACACATTTTAACGTGTATTATTAACATTTTTTAGGCCTACATAAACACGTCATTACATTTTATTTCATTTTAGTTTCTGCGTCATGGTTAAAAGGGAGAATTACCCAATTGACGCTAATACGAGTAATAATCAGATGTATGCAAGTCCGGGACACAGAATTAGTTTCATTCCTCCGATGGAAATCGTTAATCTTTTGCCTTATGAACTGCATTTTTATTTGCGGGACCCGGAGATTAAAAGTTACATTAAACCGGGGAAAAGCGTTCATCTTCATAATGTAAGTATTTTATTTTAAATTTATTTTTGAAGTTTAGTTCTTATTTAAGGGATAGTAATGTTTAATGCAGAGTTAAAAATACTTGAAAAAAGACTAAAATTTTGCCTTATAAGTATTTTTTTTCCTGTTTTTTGTACCTACTCCTTGTTTTAACCGTCGAAATTAATTTATTTTTAATTTTAGCAATTTAATTATTTTTCATTTTAGCAATTAAATTATTTATCATTTTAGTAATTTAATTATTTTTCATTTTAGTAATTTAATTATTTTTAATTTTAGCAATTAAATTATTTTTAATTTTAGCAATTAAATAATTTTTAATTTTAGCAATTTAATTATTTTTAATTTTAGCAATTACATTATTTTTAATTTTAGCAATTTAATTATTTTTAATTTTAGCAATTTAATTATTTTTAATTTTAGCAATTTATTTATTTTTAATTTTAGCAATTTAATTTTTTTTAATTTTAGCAATTTAATTTTTTTTTAATTTTACCAATTTAACTATTTTTAATTTTAGTAATTAAATTATTTTTAATTTTAACAATTAAATTATTTTTAATTTTAACAATTATATAATAGACCAAAATTAAATATCTTTTATTAAAAATTAAAATTTTAGGGATAATAATGTTTAATGTAGAGTTAAAAATACTTGAAAAAAGCGTTATAAGTAATTTTTCATTATTTTTTTGTGCCTACCTTTTTTTTAACCTTCGAATATTTTCAATAAGTTATATTAATATTAATTCCTCGCAATTAAATTATTTTTAACTTAACCCAATTAAATTAATTTCAGTTGGACATTAGGGAGCAGCTAGTATTTCGTTTTACACTCGAAAATTTCTGCAATTCAGCTGACTTAATCATAAATCGAAGTAGCCACGATTTTACAGTCAGACTGGAAATGTATGACACTGAAGACCGCCTCTTGACATTAACTGCTAAAGTTCTAGTGTTGCAAGGGGGAGCCATGAAGGTAATCTAATACTATTTTATAGTTACAATATAACCCCATTACACGTATAACCCTTTAGATGTCAATTTATGCGAAATTTTGGATGGTAAATCATACGGGTCTTCCACTTGTCTTCCGGCAAGATGGTACTCAAGGTGAAGCTGCTGGCCAGTTTAAGGAGCACGAAACTGCTCGTAGCGTTACTCCTCTCCTATTTTCGTTATCGGATAATGAAGCCTCGGTTATGTAAGTGTGTTTAATTATTATCTTTTACTTTTTACTACAGTTGGTACGTATTTAAACGTATAATATTTAGGTGTAATATGAGGGTCGGCAAAACATTACATCACGATGGAGCTCCACAATGGTGTTCCCGGTTTCATTTGGAACAAGGAATTAGTGTACGTCGACTTCGAGTCACGCCCATGGATTCCAGACCTGACTGGGTGTATATTATCGGTATTGACGTCAAACCTGGCAAAGGGAAATACCGTGATACCCAGATTGTCACGTTGTCACCCAGATTCTACATGAGTAATAAAAGTGAACACAAGCTAGAGTTGGCCCAAAAGTTTGCAATTAAACAAAGGGATTTGGTACGTTATATTTTAATTAATGTCGAATTACTTTTGAATTAATGTTAATGTACGTACAGGCAAAATCACATCATGTAATGCCCAACTGTAGTCTGCCTTTTCATTGGCCGAGAGTGGATTTAGATAATCTGCTATGCGTTAAAATGTCAGATATACCTGATTGTCATTGGTCAGGTGGTTTTGAAATTGAAAGGATTAGTTCATTTCATATTAATATGAGGTAGGATTGCAATTTTATTTACACAAATTGAAACTTGTGCAAGGTGTGCGAACTGTGGTGCAAATATAGTAAATCCCATTTCGATTAATGGAAAATTTAATATTAATGTTAATTTGATTTGATTGCACTAAAAGCGGGTTGACAGGGTTGAGATAAACTTAGACAACTCTTTAGTGCTTAAAATCGAGAAAGGTGAACCCTTAACCTATATACCCAATAAGGAGACTTTAACTTATCAAGTGATAGAAGTGGTTCCAATATGGACTTTTCCCTTTGACCAAGGCCTAGAGACCGACACTTTGAAACCGTTTTAAACCGTTTTGGAAAATGTAAGAAGGAATATTATGCTGTTAAAAGCAGCTGGAGATCTTTCACGATAAAATGTGAATATTCTTTTTCAAAAAAGATTAGGCCTTTGTAAATCGATTGAAAACGGTTCCAAAGTGTCTCGAGTAAACGAGGCTTAACTAACTTAGTCTTAGCTTATCTATCAATAACTTCGCATAAAATTACGTTAGAATGTTATTGGTTGATAGAGCTGCCAGTTCGCGAGCTATATAGAGCTATCTCAGTTGTGACGTCAGTGTCTAGGTAAAACGTCACGGGTTTAGGTTTGGCAGTGGGCGGCCATGTTTCGTACCGCTTTGGTTCTATGGGCAAATAGCATGGGTGACGTCACACTAAGCCTACCTGTTGGCTAGGCCTGAAAAAACTTGCTCGGTTATTAAACGAGTCCCAGCCAAGTCAGCGCCGTACAATTTTTGAATATTCGCACGTCACTATGAAAACTGATGCACATAATTGTCTTATAATAATATTAATTAATATTTTTGTTTGTAGGGATGGACAAGGGCAATCACAATTTTTAAGAGTTGAAACTCTTCTTCAAGGAGCTACATTCTTTATTATTTTCACGGATGCTGATAAAATGCCACCACCTTTCCGTATTGATAATTTATCCGAGGTTTCGGTTACTTTTTATCAAACCAATGTCAGAGAAGAAAGATTAGAATCTTTAATCAAACCTCATACCTCAGGTAAAATGTTCTCATTCGTGCATTACTCTGATAATTCTAATTTTGGTTAAAGTAAAGTGTTCTCATTTGTGCATTACGCTGATGATTCTAATTAAGGTTAACACTTTATTGTAATTTTTAGTTCCGTATGCATTTGATGAACCTTCATTACCACCGTTAATTACTGTGTCGGCTCCTGGAGGGTCAACCGACACTTATAATATGGATGTGTTTGCTGAAGGGAATCCATTGTATTACGAGAACTTTATTTATATTGCATTTACGGCTACATTCCAAAAGTATGTTTTACAGAATATTCTAGAATTATTCTTTATAGGTATTTAATAAGGTTTGTGAAAATTTTGCATTTTTTTGTAAGGAATTTCAGCAATTGCAATGGAAAAGATGATATTTGCGCATTGGAACTTGTGTTAGATGTTCATCAGAGTAGAGTCTTCCTTAATAGAAAGGCAAGTTAATCACTCACTTAATCTTTTAGTTCTTTAAGTGGGCGTTGTATTATGGTTTAATATTTTCCCATCCTTAAAACAAAGTCCGGGTCACGTGGTTCCACTGCATGTTGACTCTCCTTACGAACTCCAGTTTTGGTTTGGCAAAGGCTAGTGGGCGGGATTTATAAGTGCACTTATAAACCCCGCCCACCAGTTTTGGTTTGGCAAAGGCAAGTGGGCGGGATTTATAAGTGTACCTATAAACCCCGCCCACCAGTTTTGGCTTGGCAAAGGCAAGTGGGCGGGATTTATAAGTGTACCTATAAACCCCGCCCACCAGTTTTGGCTTGGCAAAGGCAAGTGGGCGGGATTTATAAGTGTACCTATAAACCCCGCCCACCAGTTTTGGCTTGGCAAAGGCAAGTGGGCGGGATTTATAAGTGTACCTATAAACCCCGCCCACCAGTTTTGGCTTGGCAAAGGCAAGTGGGCGGGATTTATAAGTGTACCTATAAACCCCGCCCACCAGTTTTGGTTTGGCAAAGGCTAGTGGGCGGGATTTATAAGTGCACTTATAAGACCCCGCCCACCAGTTTTGGTTTGGCAAAGGCTAGTGGGCGGGATTTATAAGTGTACCTATAAACCCCGCCCACCAGTTTTGGCTTGGCAAAGGCAAGTGGGCGGGATTTATAAGTGTACCTATAAACCCCGCCCACCAGTTTTGGCTTGGCAAAGGCAAGTGGGCGGGATTTATAAGTGTACCTATAAACCCCGCCCACCAGTTTTGGCTTGGCAAAGGCAAGTGGGCGGGATTTATAAGTGTACCTATAAACCCCGCCCACCAGTTTTGGTTTGGCAAAGGCTAGTGGGCGGGATTTATAAGTGCACTTATAAGACCCCGCCCACCAGTTTTGGTTTGGCAAAGGCTAGTGGGCGGGATTTATAAGTGCACTTATAAACCCCGCCCATAAATGGCTCCTGCTTTCCCCAAGCTAAAACTGGAGTTCATAAGGAAAGTCAACTTGTTTTACTTTAAAAACAGATATAATACGAACTTACCTGAAGTTTAGTAGTTCATTACCTGAGCTAATATTAATCGTAATCGCATTTAGGAACCAGGTAAAAGGTCCCAATTATGGCGAATGACAAGCACTGGAATGATTCAACATGAAGGATCCAGTCCACCGAGAGATTTGCGAAAACCTCATACTGATAATGGTGAAATGAGATATTTGGACATTGCCGAACTTGGACTTCGGCCGGGTGAATACGTTCCGCTTAGACTTCGAAAATACGACGAGAGGCGAAGTTTTACCCAAACATGGAAATTCACGGAAGATGGCCGATTATGCTGCAAACATCCAAATCTCTATGTTCAAGCAAAAGACGGCTTTGCAGGCCTAAAACCTGGTGAGAATATTGTATTTTCTATAATTATGATTTTAATTGGGCCAAATGTTATAGGTGATAGTCTAGTCGGTGATGGTTCCACTTGGAGCTTATGTAAGGGCAAAATTGGTGGTGTTAATAATGTTATGCCAATTAATACTAATCATTCAACCTTAATGAGATAATAGAGTTTAATTTAATTATACGCTATTATCTCTAGAATTTTTGCCATTATTGCTTGAAACGAGCTTCGTTTAATCATAAGTTTATAAAATATGTTCCAAAAGTATGACGCTAGTCCATGTTCCTATTTAGTCTGCATTACTAAGCCTTTGACAGCTCCTCACCATGCGTCGCTTTACCTTGAACCTATGACCTATCTCATTCACTTCATGACAAGCTGCAGTTTCTAAGTTACCAGTGACAAACTTATGAAACATATTCTTTGAACTTATAGTTTAATTAACACTTGAACACTAAACTATTAATAGCACATCCCTAAATTATTTGAGCGTGTTTCCTAAAGTAACCCAAAATTCCGGCGTGACACCATCTTTCAGTTTGAAGCTCATTTTCTAAAGACCGTTTTGATTTTCTTTCTGACAGGTAACGATGTAGTCTTAGGACCACCTCAGCATGTATGCTACGCCACTTTGGAGAATGGCATACCTTTTGAACAAGCAATTTCTAGTCAAAAACTCAGGAAAGGTTCTGGTATGCTAAGTGTTAAAGTCATCAATGACGGACCCACCAGAGTTCTTCAGATTAGTGATAAGATAAATGTACGTATGTTTTACCCTACATTTTTTCCGTTGCCATTCTGTTCTCTCTAGACTGAAACTTTGCGAGTTTCGGCTGTGATTTCGTTTAAAGAAATGCCAGTAGATGCTCCCATAGTCGAGGGGTGGCGTTGACTGATAAAGGGTAGTTTTAACTCCGCAATCGTGGGCCAGTTCTGATTGGTTCCTGCCTTTGGCAACTTTAAGTAACTGTCTAATAGCTGAGGTAGAAAAGTAAATTTAATTAGTGATGACTTAATTTTGGGTAGTTGTATAATCTTAAAACTTCAAATGTGGCATGTCAGCCATTTTGGATATCCAACTGATCAGGGTGGTATTAACTACTGATATTCATATATTTTTTAAATTTTGGGTGGTTGTATAAATTAAAACTTCGAATGTGACATGGCAGCCATTTTGGATATCCAACTGATCAGGGTGGTATTAACTACTGATATTCATATATTTGTAAAATTTTGGGTAGTTGTATAATCTTAAAACTTCGAATGTGACATGGCAGCCATTTTGGATATCCAACTGATCAGGGTGGCATTAACTACTGACATTCATATATTTTTTATTCAACTCTTGCTTACAGAGAAAAGAACCTACAAACAAGGCATTATCTGATTGGGTGATAGTTGATGACAGAAGATCAAGCCTTACAGAGGAAAGGGCTTCAACCAGTTCATCTAAATCAGTCAAAAGTTTGGCGTCAACTCCTGATTTAGAGACTGAAACCGTAAAAAGAAAACTTGTCGTATGTTTAACATAAATAACATATTAAAACTTCAATGGTTTTAAATTATGACTGTATAACTTACACATCAGGTGCTGTTAAATTTGACGGGTGGTCTGGGAATATCTATAATAAATCATTATGGGGAGGAGCTTATCTATGGCTTATTACGCAACATCATGGTCGAGTATTCCACGAGTTCAGCGGGAGACACATTCCAAGTCAGCGTACAAAATGTTCAAATTGATAACCAGCTAAGGGATGCTGATAGAACGGCCATCTTGTATTTAACTCCTTTGAGTGAAACGAATAATATTAGATTCTTGCCCGCTTTTTGTATCGCTGTACAGAGATCGGCCACACCCCAAAAGAACGCGCAGATATTCAAGGTGATTAAATTTATACGAAGATAATTTGTTTGGATTGGGATTAATTTTGTTAATTAATTTTCACTTAAAGCATTTAATTGTTACCGTGAGAAACATTACTCTTCTTATGGAAGAGAAGTTAATGCTGAAGTTGGTCGAATTTTTGAGGCTTCATGATAATTCAGAAACGGAATATCTGGATGAACAAAATATGCTTACCTCAAAGTAAGTATTTTCTATTTAAGGTCGAGCTAAAGCCAACTTGGGAAGGGGGGAGGGGTTTTTCATATGCCTTTAGTTTCTGCTCATTTCGAAGCAAGTGTTTCAATTAAAAAATTTCAAGACTTTACAAACCGAAAGAAAACATTTCAAAGATTACAACAAAATTGTGTAAAAACTTTTATTTTTGAAATTACATTAAGTTAAATGACATTAAATTTAAAGTTACTAATTCCAATATATCTTGTCTTTCCGTCGTTTAAATTGAATAAAATTTTGCATACACGCGCATTTACACCTACGCTAGTGGTTAATTGAGACACTTTTGGAAAATGTCAATTATTTAACTAATTAAGTCACTAATTAAATTAATTTATTCGCTTAATTAGTTACATAATTGACATTTTCCAAAACTGTCTCGATTAACCACTAGCGTAGGTGTAAATGCGCGTGTATGCAAAATTTTATGCAATTTAAACGACGGAAAGACAAGATATATTGGAATTAGTAACTTTAAATTTAATGTCATTTAACTTAATGTAATTTCAAAAATAAAAGTTTTTACACAATTTTGTTGCAATCTTTGAAATGTTGTCTTTCGGTTTGTAAAGTCTTGAAATTTTTAAATTGAAACACTTGCTTGGAAATGAGCAGAAACTAAAGGCATATGAACAACCCCTCCCCCTTCCCAAGTTGGCTTTAGCTCGACCTTAAATTGATGGTGGTTTTTTGGGGTTTTCACTGCGCATGCGTTTTTATTTGGTAAAGGGCGTAATTACTCACAGATACCCCGATACACGATTACGTGTTAAACTATATTACATTTTTAGACTTTTGAAAAAATGCTCGAAAGGTTGAAATTAATAACCAATTTGTAAATATTTTAGGTCCTTATCTATTTCTTGTCCACAAGGACAAAGATATTACTTCAGTACGTTACGATTAAGCCTTCCCCAAGTTCGTTTAAGTTGCGTTACCGCCTCCCTTTTACCATTGGAACTGCAAAGGACAAAGAAGAAAATGGGGTGGACCCTTATCCGCTTTGAAGACGCTGTTGTAAACTTAGGTAGGACTAAAGTTGTTCTTAAAATACTTAGTGTTAAACGCGGCTTACGTCAATTGGTCTTACAATTCTTCTCAGATCCATTTGAAGTATATCATCCATTTGAAACTCTACCATTTATTTGGGACAGCATTAAAGATCATTACCAAAGAGTAAATATTACTTAAAGTAGAAAATATTACTTTAATTAGAAAATATTACTTTAATTAGAAAATAGTACTTTAATTAGAAAATATTACTTTAATTAGAAAATATTACTTTAATTAGAAAATATTACTTATATTAGAAAATATTACTTATATTAGTAGCTATTACTTATATTAGTAGCTATTACTTATATTAGTAGCTATTACTTATATTAGTAGCTATTACTTATATTAGTAATTTTGATAATTATATGAATAAATGTTAATGACATTAATTGTAATTGCAGCAATTAAGAAGCCAAGCAGCTAAAATATTGGGAGCTGTCAATTTCTTAGGAAATCCAATAGGTTTAATGAATGATGTCTCAGATGGACTAACTGGTCTCATTTATGATGGAAATGTTGGTGGACTTATCAAGAATGTAGCTCATGGACTATCCAATTCGGCTGCAAAAGTAATTTATTATTCATGCAGTGTTTAATTTGACAATTGTTATCTCTTGCCTCGGGCTTTGGCGACCATATTGGGTGCATAAGTGGTCAGCTCAGGCCATACAATTTAGATTACCAGTATTGACCTCACGTCCACGTAGCTCCTTATTACTACTCTATTATCCCTTTAGCAAGGAGTAATACTTAATAAGTTAATACTTAACAAAGATACGCGTATTCGTCTTAATTTGCAGGTTACAGGAACCCTATCAGATAGCATTGGCATGGTAACTATGGACGACAAGCATCAAACCATTCGAAATCGAATTAGACAAGAAAATGTCGGTAGTGGTGGTGAACATTTCGTGGCTGGACTTAAAGGGCTCGGCTTTGGTCTGTTGGGTGGTGTTACCAGCATAATTACTCAAGCTTATGATGGAGCCACTAATGAAGGAGTTCCGGTGAGTCCATTTTATTCTTATCAAGGGAAAACAATAAAGTCTAGTTTAGACACGTACTTCTCTTCGAAAGAAGTTTACCATGCATAAAGCGGGGACTGTAATTGTAACATGATTCTTCCCTACATCACTTTACATTTATAATAGTAAGGTTACTAAACCGAATCACATACGCGATAAATAGTTCCCTACTCATCATTACTCTATTAGCACTGCTTAACTATATTTGCCAAGGCCCATGCATGCGCTTGTGCGTTTTTATGCCAGCCACGTCAAACAATTATGGTTTGTGGGTTGATTGCTGAGGATTAAGTGCCAAACAGTTATAGAATTGACCCTAGCACGGTGCTATAGTTACCCATCTGAAGTTTGATGAGCTAGAGAGCAAACAAAATGGTGCCATGAGCCCGGGAAGAATCAATGGTGCCATGAGCCCGGGAAGAATCAATGGTGCCGTGAGCCCGGGAAGAATCAATGGTGCCATGAGCCCGGGAAGAATCAATGGTGCCATGAGCCCGGGAAGAATCAATGGTGCCATGAGCCCGGGAAGAATCAATGGTGCCATGAGCCCGGGAAGAATCAATGGTGCCATGAGCCCGGGAAGAATCAATGGTGCCATGAGCCCGGGAAGAATCATGTTACATAACTGGAGTAGTAAGAGGGAACAGAGTGTCATCCTTCTATCGTCTTTTGGTGGTCGCTAAATGCCGTTTTGTTTTTTTTGACAGGGTTTTTTCACCGGCATTGGCAAGGGCTTAGTCGGCACCGTTACCAAACCAACTGTGGGGTTTCTTGATTTTGCTTCTGGAGCCGCGAGCGCTGTAAGAGATACCAGCAAAAGAAATAAATACGCGCCACCTCCAAGATGTAGGAAGCCCAGGGTTTGCGTGGGTAGAGGGGGTCTGATTCAAAGGTATTCTGATCAACAGTCAAGGGGTCAGGAATTACTTTACACACTGAACAACAGGAATTACGAGGAACTGTAAGTTAATAAGACGTATACTTAAAAATTGAAGCGACACGGAAAATTGTCAACTTGTCCGTCTGCTTCAGTATGAAATTTCGGGATGTTGGAGGGTATTTTAGTATGCTGGTGACATTTAGGCCATGTTGATTGGTACTTTAGTAAGTTGGTAATGCGTAGGCCATGTAGGCCGGTATTTTACTAAGCTGGTGACGCTGAGGACATGTTGGCGGGTATTTTAGTAAGCTGGTGACGCTGAGGACATGTTGGCGGGTATTTTAGTAAGCTGGTGAAGCTTAAGCCATGTTTGCGGGTATTTAACTAAGCTGGTGAAACTTAAGCCATTTTTGTGGGTATTTTTGTAAGCTGGTGAAGCTTAAGCCATTTTTGCGGGTATTTTTGTAAGCTGGTGACGCTTAAGCCATGTTGGCGGGTATTTAACTAAGCTGGTGACGCTTAAGCCATGTTGGCGGGTATTTTTGTAAGCTGGTGACGCTTAAGCCATGTTGGCGGGTATTTTACTAAGCTGGTAATACTTAGGTAATGTTGGCGGGTATTTTACTAAGCTGGTAATACTTTGGTAATGCTGTCGGGTATTTTTATGATACAAGCCCCTCCCAGATCTAGAAGTATCATTGCAGCACAACTACAATTTCCCGTGTCACATCCATTATTCCTGGTTTGACCCATTTCCGCAAACACTTGTTATATTATGACTTTGTCTTAGGTGTATCGCGTACGAACAACTTACGTCCGATTTAAGAATTCTTATAACAAGTCACCAAATTCATATAGTCAGTCTAAATCCTCCATCTTCAAACGTAACGACTCTGGTAACAACGGCTCAGTTCTCCGAGCTGATTTGTTGTCAGACAAAAGAAGTGAATTTGGGCGAGAAAAACTATTATTTGGAGCTTGTTATGAAAGCCGATAGTATGACTAGCGCCGCCCTAACCTTAACGGGAGATTCGCATAGTAAGAAAGCAAAAGTAAAGTGTAATTCGGAACAGATTAGTCAAAAGGTGAGACGCATATGCCGTTTTTTGGTGCAAGTTTTAATTGGTTTTTTTACACCCAATTTTAGGTCACGCAACTTATTAATTATGCGAAAAATCTGTACGAAGAAAAGAAGTGTACCGTAACGGTAGGCGACGAAGCTCAAGAAAAAGACGAGCAATAATGTGTGTTAATTGAATTATTTTTACTATGAATACTTATTGCTTCATGTGTGTAAAAAATTTAAGAAATATTGTTTTGATCGACTGATAATATATAAAATATGTATAAATTATAGATATTTAATTTTATGAACAAAACCAAAAAAAAAAAAAAGGATTTCAAAGCTTTAAATTTCATTATTTCGCAATAAATATACAGGATTTTATTGAATCTAGTAAAAAAAAACCTTTGTTTTACATGAAATTTTTCAGTTATGGAACATTGTAGGCTTTCCTCGTTCAGCGTGGCCAACATGAACGGTAGGGCATTGGCTAACACCTAATATCATTACTGTTATCGTAAAGTAAATGTCCGTGGCGGTTTAGTTGAAACAATTGCCACTAGATGCTCAAATAGTCGAAGGGTTGAGGCGGAGCCTCCGAAATGAACTAGGCCCATGCGTGTTGTGAAGCGAGAATATTTTTTTAACCAATTTAGTTCGCCGTGGTTTTACGCTTGGGAGCGCTTATATTACCGTAAAATAAACAAAGTTCCACCCCGTGACCCTGTCGACTGCTTAAGTATTTGGGCCAAGGTCGCGGATTGTAAGTGTACGTTTTTATTACTCTTACTGAATTATTTTAATTGAAATAATTTATTTTGTGGTCATCAATACAATCTAACCGAAATATTCAATAAAAAGTGAATAGCCCAAAAACATTTACGTTAATTTTAGGATGAAACTTTTCTCTATCATAAAAATTTTATGACTGACCCCGAAAATATCAACGATAATTTAAGGAAGACCCCTGTCACAACGGTAATATAAGCGCCATCTCGTACACATTGTAATCGCGCGCTATCGCTGATTCCCGAAAACACACGACTACGTAGTGTCACTTAATTCAATAAATTTATTAATATAGAAAACCGGTTAATTTATATATACAAATAAATAACATTTAAACAAGTAAATAAAGCTAATTTATATAACAAAAGGTATTAACTGATCTTGATCCCGGTACCGCTCCAACTGCCCTGATTCCTGGGCTACCTTTGAATTATATCAAAAGCGGATTATGCTTCACACATAAAGTACGTAAGTCCCACTTTTCCATAGCTTTGGCCATTGATTTCATGATATTCCCGAAGTAAAAACTAAGCAGACGAACAAAAAAGCTTTTAACCAATCATGAGCCCCCTAACCATAGATAACCTCTTTAATGTCAGACCAATAGGCGACGGATATTACTATTTTCTTGCATGGGACCTCGACTCTACCTCGCCGTCGCCATAACCGGGAAGCCCGGGAAGGCGAGTTTGCGGTATCGTTCGTAGTCGTTATAAAATATTTAACGTTTTAAAGCTCAAGTTTCGAAATTTTTTGAGACATTTACTAGGTCTTCAACTAAATATTATAAGATTTTCATTAAATTTCAACAGAAAAATAGCTCTGCGAATAAAATTAGACACGAAAAGTCGAAAACTACCCTAAGCCTTGGCTAGATATCAGCGGCTGAGGCCGAGCGGCGCATCTCGAGCCGCCGGCGGCCGGGCTTGCCGTAACGGCGAGAACAGAAAAATACCTCGTTAAAAAACAGATGCACGGAGTCTTAAATAGTCCAAGCAAAAGCTACCCAGATTGATAACAACTAAATATTATAAGATTTTCTTTAAATTTCAACATAAATATAGCTCTGCGAATAGAATTAGACACGAAAACTACACTAAGCCTTGGATAGATATCAGCGGCTGAGGCCGAGCGGCCCATTTCGAGCCGCCGGCGGCCGGGCTTGCCGTAACGGCGAGAGCAGAAAAATACCTCGTTAAAAAACAGATGTACGGCGTCTTAAATAGTCCAAGCAAAAGCTACCCAGATTGATAACATTTTAACGCCTTACTCCCAAATAATCTTTGATATTGTGAATAGTTTTATCTAAAGAATATTTTAGACACCCTACTCAGTCTCTATAGTAGTTCTCGAATTTAGGTACGAGGTAAATCGGTTCTTTAGACGGAAGGATCGAATGGATCCGAAGGAGCCGCGTTACTGAACTATTTCCCTCCGCGTAAGGGGAGGTTCTTTCCTAGGAGCTCAGAGAATATCGTGTAGTTCCCCCAGGCACATGTTACGTACTTCATGTGTAAAGCCTAATCGGCTTCTGATTATATCCCCTCGGGCCCCCGGTGATCGGCCAATCCCGGCTCTCGAGCAGACGACAGGTCTAACGTTTAGCTTCCTGGGCCGTCTAGCGGGAATCCCTGGTATCGATTATGTCGCTCCCCCTAGTGGTGAACTCTTGTAACGGGCTCCCCGTTACAACATTATTATTATTATAAATTATAAATTATTTTCCTTAACAAACTGGATATTTCCCCACATAAAATTTGACATGCATGGGCCTAGTTCATTTCGGAGGCTCCGAGATACCACAATGGCGGCCTCACCCCTGTGTATTGGTTTCTCAGTATGTAATTTCCGAAATGGCCAATAGAGAGAGGCCAGGGGGGTGTGGTTTAATATGGCTCCTCCCCTTGGCGGCAAACTTCACAGAGTGGAAGGCTCGTGGGGGAATGTATGTGATTAGTTAAGCAGAGTCATGACGTTTAAAGGGGGATATTTTCACCCCTTTGTCCACTAACTATAAGGGACGCCAACAGAACCACACTTTGCCATGATACTCATGGATACTAGCCTTAAAAATTCGCCAGTAATCAAGTAATATAAAATTGACCAAGGGTTTATTATGATTTATTGATTTTAATGGGTTGTGATTACAGTACAAAATGCATGAAATATGAACACCAATTTATTATGTTTGCTCCACACCACTAGTTAAGTTTTGCGTAACATCAGTACATTCTCTCTCTTTTAAAAACACTCGTTTAAATTTAATTTTCTTGGTTGTCTGATCGTAATACTCTAGTTTTTTGGAATCTTCGGATTCTTCCGAGACTTCTTTCAATAGAACTAAGGTGCCAACACTTTCATCATGGTCACCGGAAAAGAACAAATCTCCAATTTGCAACATTGGTTCTTCGGTTTCTAATCCCAGTATTTTGCAAATTTGGTTTTCAAGATTTAACATTCCTTTGTCAATTATTCCTGAAATTTCTGCTACGATAAGGACTTCTTCTTCCTCAAATTCTTCGCCATCTTCATGATTATCTTCCATGGAAGTCATTGTTTTAACACACCTATTTAAGAAGGTAATGTTTAGGTTGCAATGATATGAATTGATTGTTTAATCGTGTAGGTGTAAGTAGAGGGACAAAAAATTTATCTCAATAAGGGGGTTAAGATAAGTTCAGAGAAGCCTCCCATCTCTATCTATATAAATCAAAGTCCTGACTGACTGATAATCAACGCCCAGCCCAAACCGCTTGCCCTAGAAGGCTGAAAATTTGCAGGAACGTTACTCATAAGTAGTAGGCGCGTACTAAGAAAGATTTTTCCAATCCACCGCCATCTTAAAAAATGGCGACCAGAAATGTAAAAAATCTTCTCTATGCAACAGAGTCCGCGCGTTTCAAACGATTTCGCCAATATTTAGTACACTGGTTTCCTTTGACCTATAGGCGGGTAGAATATGGTCTTTCGGGTTCGATTTGTTGCCATCTTTTTAAATGGCGGCCAAAAACTTAAAACCCTTCTTCATAGAATAATGTCCGCGTGAAAAATAATAAAAAATGCATCCCGACGGGCTGACGGGCAACGCCGAGTGCCCTCGCTCCTAGGGTGCTACAAAAATATTAGTCGTCGGTAAAATCTACCCATTCTTTATATCATTTTGATGGAAGTACTTATTACACGCGAGCGACGCCGCGGGTAACAGGCAGCTAGTGTAATCATATATCTAAAGAACTCTCGCTAGATGGAGATATAATATACCTTGCTAAAAGTTTTAATTTTTCGCTATAAACAAACAGTTTTAATGCTCTTTGCAAAAAAAAAATACGAAATTAGTGCAGACGACACTGTGTCTCTAACTTACAGCCAGCGTGATCCAGTGGGCTATGATGTGAAAGAGCATGGGCTTGGTATTCATTTACCCAACTGGTAAGTGGTAAGTAGTGCGAGAACTCCAAAGTTCAAACTTAAAAAATATTAATATTAGGGCATGAAAATTTCAAACTATTAACCTTTGTACTTTTCCCACAAACTAGTAGTAAAATGTACTCCGTTCTCCACAGCACCATGGTCAGCGCCACACGACAGAATGAAACATTCGTCTGCATTAAAATTTCAACCAATCAAATTGCAGGCTGTTGTTTTCAAAATTTTTTGCTGCCTTGTGAGCGGTGAAGAGAGTCGACATTCGACAGTCTACGATATGGATTTAATCATTAGATTAAAAATTAGTTTAACTTAGTTTAGTAATAATCGTCCAGCGAGCGTGAACTCCTTTTATACTTTCGCCGTAAAATGTTCCCTAAAGCCAAAGTAAAACGGTTTAATGAGAATATCGGTAATATAACTCTTTGAACCATATCTCTTTGTTTGTATTTATTTATAATATTATAATTTAAGTTTAAGTTTTATTTGTCGTTTTCCGTGTATCTGTCCCGGTAACCACACTTTACAGGCCTAGGCCTTCTGTGGTTGCCTGTAACGTCTGTTACTAAATAAAAGTATTATTATTATTAGTTTGTTGAACTTGTAGCCCATAGACTTGAAAATGTCTTAACCTTTGTGTATGATTGATAATTTTAAGGAGTTTAGAAAAGCCAGGTTTTAAAATTTTGCCTGCAATCTAGACTGAGGGCACTGAATTTAAATTAAATGCCGAATTGGCTCTATTTCTAATATTTTTAACCCTGTATAATGGGCCCATCATTGCCTAAAGCCCTCCGTTTTCTGCCATTACCTTAAGGGGGTGCTAAATGACTGAAATCTGGGTACCCCTTTATGTGTGGCTATAAATTGGCAATATTTAAGGTTAATCTGTTTATAAAGAAGGCAAGTAATGTTCTGGTCTAACCCCAAGCTCTAGCTTGACAATTGGTTTGACCCATTACTTTGAAACAATCATCATATACCGCATTCGGTTGAAAATTATTGATAGTGGTTTGTTTATCAAGACCCTCTTCGTTTTTTCTCAACCCAACTAGAGCGTCTATAGACAGAGTAGAGGCAATAGGCCAAAAAAAAGACTTTAAATTCCGTTGGTTTTTTTTGGGGGGGAAGGGGGGACGGAAACGAATCATGTTTCCGTTTATTGGCGATAGATGGCGCTGTTTTAACCGCTTTATGTCGGCATAGAACCAGTTTCGGAACCAGTCTGGGAAATAAGGATA
The DNA here is from genome assembly GCF_054372755.1 of Phalangium opilio. Classification (NCBI taxonomy): domain Eukaryota; kingdom Metazoa; phylum Arthropoda; class Arachnida; order Opiliones; family Phalangiidae; genus Phalangium; species Phalangium opilio. The sequence goes on along the minus strand of NW_028324166.1, from coordinate 3,571,010 downwards.
TTTTTTAAACTAGTCCTTGGGACCACTGACCCCCTCTAGCGTCCGAAATAATAGGGCCTTTGCGCGTGACGTCAAGTTACCTTCCCCCTTTCCTCTCCCCTTGCCGGCTGCCCGCTCTGGCCACGATAGGACGCAATGTTGACACCCCCTGAAAACCGGTTTTTCGCCCCTATTTCTTCCCCCTTTTTACTCTGGCGGAAACACCCTATAAACTGGTCTCCGGAGTGGTCCCAGCCTTTGTTCTCCTATAGATTTGTAATTAATAAACTGGTCCCGAGGACCAGTAACCCCTACTTTTTTGAATTAAAAAACTAGTCCAAGCAATTAATAAACTGGTTTTGGACCAGAGGAAGTTACGAAACTAAGTTGGAAACGCTAATAACGCCACCTATCGCCAATAAACGGAAATATGTTGAGGTCGTAAGATTTTCTTTCCCATTTAAATAAATTTTGACGTCATTTATGGCCTATTATTATCTCATATTACGTATTATACGCTTCATAGTGAACGCCTGGAAGATTTTAGGCTGTCTTAAAGGAAAAAGTGTCGGCTGTAGTTTAGTTTATACAAATGCCCCTAAATGCTTTCATAGTCGAGGGATGAAGACTGTGGAGTTAACTGACAGCCGAGACTTTCTTTTGAATAAAAGACATCTTCTATGTTGGGCATTTCATTATCAGTATCATCTCGCAAAAATGGTGTATACGAAACACTTAAAATAAAATACAGAAATCATTTGTCAATTACGGGATACTTCATTCATTTTAAAATTTCAAACAGGGTGTGCTCCAGGTGTTGGATCGTACGACCCTAAACTAGAACCCAAAGTTCCAGGCGCTGTTTTTGAGAAAAGTGAACGGTTTAAAAGCGTTCCAAATGGTAGTGAACTTAAATTATTTGCAATATGGAATTAAGCCTTTTTTTAATGCAATGTAATATAATATTAATTTCTGAAGAACCTGCAGAAGTTACAAGTACAACTCTTTCGCGTTCTTCCCAACGAAGTCGCAGCTCAAATACGTCTTCCGTGTCCTCAATTTCCAAATCGGCTAGAAAGAAAGTCAAGGTTTGTTGCCTCGGATACAAATTTTGTTCGAATCAAGTTGCTGTAATTTGCTAGTAGTGATCATTTAATTTTTAGCAGTAACATCAACAGGGTTCATACAAACCTGGAAAACCGGGAAAACCTGGAAAAATCAGGGAAATAAATAGTTGACAAAAACCTCAGGGAAAATTCAGGGAAATTTGCGTCAAATAGGGGCCGCGGAATGTTCATAAACATACCCTTCATAGGATTAACATTACACTAAACTTTGGAGGCTCATAACTCTGGTTATATTAGAGATACGGGGATGTCCTTTGAGTATGTTATAGTCATATTTCCCCTCCCCCTCCTTCGTTAACATTTGCTCCATAGGAAAAACCTGGAAAATTCAGGGAAGTATATGGGGAAAAAATCCGGAAATCTCAGGGAAATTTGTTTTCCCAAAGTTGTATGAACCCTGTAATCAAAATGGGAGATAATATTTTATGTTGAACGCGTTCTAGCAAACTTTCAAAAATAAAAGTTTTCAATTTGCCATTTACGATGACAGCTTATATCCCTAATATCTTGTTCTTTCGTACAAATAGGAACGATTGCCTTCGGACTATGAAAATGTACCCGTTTTTGATGAACCGTCCAATGAATTGATAGAGTAATTACATTTTTACTCGAAAGAATGTGTTGTGTTGAACATTTCAGTTGCTCTATCATCAATGATAAATTTCGCGTACTGATTGAAACGTTTCGATTTTCCCAAATTAGGAAACTTAAGAAGGAAAATGCCGTTTTGCGAGAAAGAGTGAGAAATTTGCAGTCATCGCTATATGCAATGCAAAAGTAAGAAAATATGCAGGGTGGTTAAATATTCTGCATTTTAAAGTACGGTTTAGGGTTAAGGTTGTTATCATTTGAAGTGGAGGGTTTGAATTTTAAAGTTCCAATTGATTTCTTTAAAAATCTTGGACCGAAATATTTTTATTCCATTTTAAAATAAGAAAGTTTTAGATGTATGCGTGTCCTTTGTTAAAAGAAATAATTTATAGGCACAAACCTATATGATATTGGTATCTGTGACTGGTATGGCACCTTAACAGCTATATTGGTTTGAGGTACATAATTTCGGTTCCAGTAAAACTTCAATATCGGCATTGGTATTGACATATCATTTAAGTAACGATATCGGCCATAACTAAGAAATATCTATAGTGGTTTAAATTATATCTGGCAACATCTTGCAGGAAGCCATACAGTTAAAACCCCCATGCTTTTCCTAAGGTGAATTTTATTAACATTAAAAGAGTATGTGGGTACCGATCCTCTAGGATATGACGACGTACCCTTTAACTGCTGTTTCAATTGAGCAAACGCCTATCGCGAGTCGCACATACTTTCAACCAGAATTCAACCCCAGTAGACAGTGTGTCTATTTTACTTTCATTTTGCGATATATTTTCGATTTTCAAATAACAGATTTAAGGTGTAATTCATAAACGTCGGACGCAACGCAATTTAGTGCAGGCAAAGGCAGGGCGTCGTGCGCAAAAGACAGGACTTTGCGCACGACGCCCTGCCTTTGCCTGTACTAAATTGCGTTGCGTCCGACGTTTATGAATTCCACCTTTAGCTTCTTGGGCTGAATTTTCATATTTTTAGTATTTAATTAAAAACTAATTCATTCAGATTTGTTACGATAATTCTAAGTATTTCAAACGTTTCGAAATCTTATGTTAGTCCGAACTAAACACTGACTGCACTGTCTTGAATTTCCAAATGATTGCTAAGATTTTAAAATGATTCCTATGATTAGTAGTTTAATTGATTTTGTAAACCATAGTTCAGGCCTTGCATACTGCTTAGTAAAACCCTAATTATATCGTCTTTACCGTGACCTTTGGGTCAAAATCTCCCATACAACTATTCCACCATTTTTTGGAAATACACTGTATAATAATAAAGAGTAGAAACATTGTTCATGTAAGTTACTAACTCCCAATATAATTTTTTTGTAGGCGCCAGTCTTTTTCATCTCCCCCGAATTGTTGCTCATCACCTTTGCTCAGATTCTTTAGTCCATCTCCGTCACCTGTCCCAAAGGTTAAGCGTATCAATAGTAGGTCAGGCTCAGTCACAGCCATTGCTGGTATTACCAATAATGCTCAATCCATAGCTATTCAACCAGCAGAAAAACATGTAATTATTTTAAAGGAGAAATTATTACTCGTATCTAGAGATGTGAGTCGGTAATTTACCGTCCGTAAATTACCGGTAATTTACCAAATACCGCGTAAATTACCGATTTATATGTTACCGTAATTTACCGAAAAATTACAAAATTACCGAGGTAATAAGCCTGTTAAAAGATAAAATACCATAAATTACGGTAATTTTTGTAATTCCAAAATTTTAATCGGTAATTTACCGGTAATTTTAATCGGTAATTTACCGGTAATTTTAATCGGTAATTTACCGGTAATTTTTCGGTAATTTACCCGGTAAGTTACCATTTTTTAAAAATTAGTGTAATTTCACATCTCTAATCGTATCAGTAGCTGTTACATGGATTTCTAAGTAGCAATTTATTTAAGGTATCCATTACAATTGATAAAAGTCCCGTAACAAAAGATCAAGTGTGTTCGACAACGCAACAGTTAACTCCTGAAAATCGCGAATTTATCGAAGCTAAACATACCGCGTTGATAAAATTATCAAAAGCCGATGACGAAATTTATAGGCTTATGGAACAACTTAAAGATTACGAACAATTTAAGGAAAAATTCGTGGTTTACGAAAAAGAGATGTTAGAAAAGGAACTAAAAAACCAGGAGTTAAAAACTGAACTCCAGGAAAATCAGGCGTTTTTCAGTACGCTGAAAGAAAATTTCCAGGAACAGAATAGTGTTTTAGAGATTGAAGTTTCTAAGTTGAATAAAATGGTTTCTGAGCTTAATGAAGAGATATGCTCTCTGAACAAAAATAGTATCGTTAAAGACGAAAATATTGAACAGTACAAAATGAAATTGGAAACTGAAGTTCAAGAAAAACAGTCTTGGTTCGATGCTTATCATACGTTGAAAAAAACTTTAGATGACCTTACTGAAAGCGTTCAGAATGAAGAAGCCAAATTTAGGGACGAAATTCAGTCTTTAAGACAAGTTGTTGCCGAAAATATCGAAAGCGTTGCGCAGTTAAAAACGCAAGCAATCGAGGCTGAGGTGCAGCTTCGAACAAAGCAGTCTTCGCTTCATGACTTCGATCGACAAACTACCTCCCTCAAGGAACAAATTTCTGAACTATATGAAGAAAATCATTCATTAAAAGAGGCACTTGATCTCGGTAGTGAAAATATTGAACAGTTGAAAACTAAGGTGGTCAACACTGATTTAGAACTTCGTGAAAAGCAGATGTCGTTCGATGCATTGAAAGAATCCTCGGAGTGTCAAATTTCTAAACTCATGGAAGAAGTTTCCCAAAGTATTGATGAAAGACATTTACTAAAACAATCCGTTGAGTTCAAGGACAAAGAAATTGAGCAATTGAAAAGTCGTGTTATCAAGTCTGAAATGGAACTTCGAGAAAAGCAGTCCTCGTTCGATACGTTGAAAGAATCCTCGGAATGCCAAATTTCAAAACTCCAGGAAGAAGTTTCCCAAAGTATTGATGAGAGACATTTACTAAAACAAAGCGTCGAGCTCAAAGACATAGAAATAGAGCAATTGAAAACTCGAGTCATCAACAATGAAATTGAACTTCGAGAAAAGCAGTCTTCGTTTGAAGTGTTGAAAGAATCTTCGGAAGGCCAAATTCTAACCCTCGAGAACGAAGTTTCCCAAATCAATGATGAAAGACATTTACTAGAACAAACCGTTGAGCTCAAGGACAAAGAAATCGAGCAATTGAAAACTCGAGTCATCAACAATGAGATTGAACTTCGTGAAAATCAGTCTTCGTTCGATACGTTGAAACAATCTCTGAAATGCCAAATTTTAACCATCGAAGAAGAAGCTATCAAAATTAATGATGAAAGAAATTTACTAAAACAAACCGTTGAACTAAAGGACGAAAAAATTGAGCAATTGAAAACTCGCGTCATCAACACTGAAATTGAACTTCGCGAAAAGCAGTCGTCTTTTGATGCGTTGAAAGAAACAGTTCAAGAACAAATCAATAAGCACAATGACACTGTTTCAAATCTTCGTAACGAAATTCTTACTTTAAAGAGTAACCTTTCGCAAAAGTGTGAAAGTGAAGAGCAATTGATGATAAAATATGTTGCGCTGAAAGAATCAATTGCCAAAATGAAGATAGAACAAGAAGATAATGCTCAAAAAGCCAATGATGAAATTGAACTTTTAACAACTGAAATGGAAGATTATCGTAACCAAATTCGAGAAAAGATTGATTTAGAAGAGGAGTTGAAGCGTCAACTTTGGGAAGTTAAGAAACAGCGCGACGATACGATAAACGAGATGAAACAAAATGAAACATTGGCTGAGGAAAAATACGCAAATTTGAAAGAGAAATTTGAAAACTCTTTCAATGATCGAAAACAAATCGAGGAGAAACTTAATCAAGAAATTCAAGATTTGAACTGCCAATTATTGGAGCTCGAAAGGCGCTGTTTAAATCTGAAGCTACAGGCTGAAACAACTCAACAGCTTCAATACGAAAAACAGGAATTAGAAGAACAATTTTCGATGGCGAACGATGAAGTCAATAAATTACAAGAAATGAAAGAACAATTAACACGCGAAAACTACGAATTACAAAACGAAATAACAATTAAACATTCCGATAATATAACATTAAAAATTGAGTTGGATAAACAAGGGGATCTTATTAAAGAACAAGACGATTGTTTGGTTAATTTAAAATTAACCCTTGAAGAGAAAGACCGTGAAATTGAAAAATTACAAGCTGATATTGAAGTTTCGGTTAATAAATATGAAGAAACCTTGAAACACTCCTCGAATTTGCAATCGACGATTGAAACCCTGAAAGAATCCGAGATTTGCCTGGCAACTGAAATTAACAACCTCCGTTCTGATCGACAAACATTAAGAGACGAAAACACGGAACTTATTTTAGAAACAAGCAATCTTCAAGATGTAGTATCGCAGAAAGATGTTTTAGGGAATTGCTTATTGGAGGAGATTGACGCCTTGAGACGAAACGAGAAAGAGCTACAAAGATTCGTCGTTGAAAATCAAGTATTGAAAGATGAGCTCGAAAAGCAAACTGAGAAATTTGCAAAACAGATGAATGAATATGAGGAAAAAGTTAATGACACGTGGAGGAGACTAATTGAGAAAAATAATGAAGTTAAACACAAGTCTGTTGAAATTGAATCTTTGAAAGATGAATTGAAGAATGCCATGGAAAAGACCGGTGACTTTGAAAAGTAAGTGATACTTTTGGGTTGCCAATAATCTGTGAGTGAGAGCATCTCAGGTTTTTGAAATAGAATGAATTGAATAATAAGTTTATAAGATATGTTCCATAAGTATGAAACTACCTATACTTAATGCTAGAGACTTAGGCCTACAGCTCGAGCTAGTTCGAGAACAACAAGCGAGAATAGACTACACTCGGTTAGTCAACTAAGCCTTTGACAGCAGCGCCTCACCGAGAATCTGACTTTACCTATACTTAATGCTAGAGACTTAGGCCTACAGCTCGAGCTAGTTCGAGAACAACAAGCGAGAATAGACTACACTCGGTTAGTCAACTAAGCCTTTGACAGCAGCGCCTCACCGAGAATATCACTTATGTCATTTCATGACAAGCTCTCAGTAACCAGTGACAATCTTATGGAACATGTCTTATGATTGAATCAAATAGAACTACAACCTTTTCAGTCTGTTGTAGATAGAGGTTGAATTGCACTCACAAAAGACTGGCAACACTATCTTTCGATTCAAAATAGTTCATTATATTGTAGATCTTATAATTTCGTAATTTGTTTTTAGGTGGAAGAATCTGTATGAAGAGCTTTTGGTAAAAGTGGAACCATTTAAGGTAACTTATCACAGAAAGAACAGCAAATACTAAATATTGGATTTAAATAAATGTATCCGCGTAATTGATAATTGAATATGATACTACTATACTTTTTGATTACAGGACCAGCTGGATGCTTACGCTCACGAAAGAAGTTTGTTAGTCAATGAAACAGACCAGGCTCTTAAGCAATTGAACGAACTCCAAAAGAAGTATTCGGAATCAATGGGACATAGTAATCATAAGCAGAAAATTCAATATCTTTGCCAATTGCAAAGTGAAATAAGGGACCTACGAACCGTAAGTCCAATGCATTTCTACCTACTTCTTTCTAAAAAGGGGATTAGTGAATCTTTGAAAGTTTTATGAACAATTTTAGTTTACCATTTTTAAGTTAAAATTCTTAACTATAATTAATTTAAAATGGCGTGGTTTTTTGCAGGAAAATGTAAAATTGAGGGACATGAATTACAAACAAAGCTTGATTATTCAAAAATATAAGCCTGCCGAATCGAGTGCCTCTGCCAAATCCAAAGCCAAAAAAACTAATGTACCTCTAAAGGAGAATACTCCCAGTGCCTTTTTTTAATCTGAAGAGAAACCAAAAATATTTTAATTTTTAAGTCTGTTTTTATAATGTCTTCGTAAAATTTTTTGGCATTATTTTTTGTGTGTGATTTTGTTTTATATCTAATTCGTATTAGCGAGAAATTTTGTTTTTTAATTAGAAGTGACTTTGTATTTAATTAAAATTTAATAAAGTCACTCCTTCGGGAGTTTTTATCAAAGTAAATTTTGATTGAACTAAAATGGCAGTGATTAATTTTGCAAATTCACGCATTGCAATTGCAACTTGAGACGAGTTAAAATTAATAATGGTAAGAAAACGTTTTAATTTTGCACAAGTCAGAAGTCCAGAACCGATCAAATATTTTTGAAAACCTATTGGACATGGTTGTGCGCAGATCAATAGGATAGAGGGCGCAAAGCCGTTGATCACGCATTCAATATTGAACGGCTTTTTGTACTCAATGATGATAAACAGTATTATGAACAAGGCAAAGAGGCTATGCACGAAATAATACGCACTTTCGTGGTAGGGTAGCCGTTACCATGGTAACCGTGGAACAACAGAGCACGGTTTCTATTTTTTTCTTTTTTTTTATGTTTTTGCGTGTCTCCGAAGTACTCAATAGTCACTCATAACTTATCTATAGCTATATAAGTCAAAGCCCAGCCCAAACGGCTTTACCTAGAAGGCTGAACTTTTGCAGGGACGTTACATTTAAGTAGTAGGCACGCACTTAAAAAAATTTTAAATTCCACCGCCATCTTGAAAAATGGTGGCCATAAATGTAAAAATAAAGTTCTTTGAATATCGCTAATATTTAGTATAGGGGTTATGGCTTTTGGCCTTCGATTTTCTATCTATAAGTGTTCAGAATTTTCCGTCATTTTTGGAAATGGTGGGCAGAAACCAAAAAAAATGTCCCGACGGGCTGACAAAACACCGGGTACCTTTGCTACCAGTAGCCCTGTGTATTTCTGAAGTGGAAAAGCAGCTTTTCACTATTTTGTGTTTCTTTTTTTTAATCCTTATTTTGTCTGTCATACGCCATAGGGAATAGTTGCCTACATAAAGTTCATATTTTGGCGGGGAAAAAGCAGAGATCAAGGGCTTTCTTCCCTCCCGCGAAAAGAGTTTATAGATCTCTCTGTTGCGGCATTTGCGTTAAATGTGCTTGTGGCCATATACGGGACTTACGAGGTTACCGCCCCCTTTTTGGAGAGTTGTTCTTCCAAGGCTATGGAGCGCGTTCGACGACAGGGAATGTCAGCCACAAACTAAAGGCCGCCGACAGGTTATGGCAGCGCCCACAGAAATACCTCTCGTAAATCCCGTATACCTTTTCAATTTATATGTTTATTTACATTATACATACAGAAAGCTCATTATCTGCGAAGGAAAAGATCGCAATTTTTAGTTTATGTAGTATGTCCCTCCTTAGCATACTGGAAATATTGACGATTGTAATTACTTTCGCAAAGAATGCATTCAATTCCAAAAATAATAGTTAATTTGACAAAATGAAATTGATAATGATATAAAAACTACATTTGTTACGCTACTTAGCTTTACAGACTGAAAAAGAAAGCCTTGGTTTTGAATTATCGTCATATTGCTCCGCCATCTCTAGAACAAAAATTCAGAATATGGGCGGGAATATTCGCCTCGTCGGCCATGTTTCTTACTGATTTAAACACACACTGATAGTTAGAGGCCAAAGGGGTGTGGTTTAAAATATCTCCACCCCTTTCCGCCAAAATGGCGACAGAGTGAAGGACAAGTGGGATAATGCGCCTGATTGGCTAAGCGTGGCCTGACGTTTAAAAGTGGAGATTTTCACCCCTTCGCCCGCTCCCTTTTTATCAGAAGCTAAGGCTTTGTTTCTTAAGAAATTACTGGAGTCTTTTTACAGTCAATTCTAAAATTTTTCTAGGCATACATTGATTACTAATCACATTTTGGAGTGTTAAAATTGCAAAGCTTGGGAATTTTTTTAATACTCCTAAGACAAGTACTTAATAAACAAACTCTGCTCATATTTAATTCATTAACGCTCTAGCTACCGAAATTAAGGGGTAAACTATAATCAAAATTTCATAGATGAAAAAAATATACTTCGTTCACAACTCCCAGCATTTGGCTATAGATGCCATCGATGCCATGTATAATGAGAAATAATTTTCATGGGATAATGCATGCAACAGGAGAATCGGGTTATTTAGAAAACAGACACGTTCCTTTATTATCGTTATGAATGTAGCATGGCAGTTAATTGCGACAATAGATGATTACTTAAATTGTAGACGGTCACTTTCAACGGATTTTAGTCGCGTTGTTGGCTGCGTTCAGCGAGAAACACGCATCACATACCTGGCACCTTTATGAAGTTGACATAAACATTAAACCCATCGTAAAACAAGTTGATTCGTTCCAAGATAATTTTAGAATCCATCTATTCGCCCAAATGCAGCTGAAAATGATATAATTTTATTGGACACCGTCCAGTATCATAATTAAAGTCAAACACGAAATGGGCCGTCCACTTATAATATTCGAGAAAGAAACTATGGTAATAATTAGTTTATTGTAGCACTATCGATTAAACCATGAATCTATACAACCAAAATACAACACAGAGTCACGATTAAACGCAGCGCGCGTTATGCTAAAACAGTTTGGAATTCAACGTAGTAAAACATTTTGAAATAGTGTATTTTCAATCCCAACCATTCTCGACAACCATAACTCGAAGGTGTTATTACCGAACCAAATTTCTACTATTTGTTCAAGAATGAAAACAATTCGTGTTTCCTTTATCGAGGTAAAATAAAAGTATGTTTGCGCTAAAACTATTTTATTAAAGTGTTTTATTTGATCGTTTAGGAAGCTTCTATTTTAGATTATTCGCAAGCGATTATTGATTTCTTTTTACCGTTTATTGAACGTTCATCGAATGTTTCGTAAGTTAACCGTACGTGTTTACAATTGGTCTGTTTTACAAAATTGCGTTTCTTGGGTTGTAGCATTAAATTACTTCTCTTTGCTCAAACCGATATTTTTGACGATAACGGATCATTGAACGATCCAGAGGTGAGGAATTTAGCTTGTTAGCCACGTTATTACCTCCATTTTTAAATTCTTTATGTGTTCAAACCTTCAGAAATTGGACAATTCGCATATGGTATATCATGGAGTTTCTTTACAACACATAACTAACTTTGAAGGATGGTTTCCATCCACGGTCATGTTTGAAGCGAACGTTTTCATTTTGAGTTCGCCCCCGCTTGCCAGTGATAGCTATTCCTTTGATTTTCTTCAAGGCGATACATTGGTAAAAATCACACGCCTGTTACCTTCTTTACGGTTTAAGGCAGTTGCGTTATAAATTGCAGGTGTTGGAACTTCTATTCGGTTTCATTATCATCATTGCGCTTATTACGACCAAATGGGGCGGGATCTCTATCGCCAAAGGAATTTGCGCCATGTTGATACAAATGTGGGACCTCTTTTTCATTTATTTTTACGAGCGTAAGTTCAGGCTTTAAAATATTCGACAATATTTGTAAATATTACTATCCATACGTCAGCAATCGCGAAAACCTCTAGAAACATATCTTGGAGATTGGCTTGCGGTTCCTGGATTTTAGGAGCGTTATTTTTGGGGGCCGTTATCTCTTGTACTTTCAAATCGGACGTTTACTCCGTCAACTACTTGTTCATTGATATTTTGGACGATTGGAGATTGAAAATCAAGACACCCATGTGGGTTTTGAGTGGATCGAGCGTCTATTACGTTTTGAAAGAATACGTAAGCGCTTGTCTATATCGGTCTGGTCTCTTCTTCGTTTCGATAACCGAACACAGTTTATCAGCGTAGTGACCTCTAAGCTTGATTTGACCTTCAATAAAGTGACCGATAATTTTTCCCATAAATTGCATCTATCCCTGCATGCCATGAACTAATTCTAAAATATGTTTCACTATGTGTGACAGGTGTCCAGATTTTCCGGTGACGAAGTATCGAATCGAGTGAAACTCGGAAATTATATCGATTGTGTTGGTTCGGAACTATGGGAAAAAGTAGTGGCGGGGGATTGGACTTTATTTGTTGACGACTTCATCTTAAAGTTAGCCCATATCTTCATAGATACTGAAGATATTGCAGAAAATAAGATATTTTATAGCAAAGGCGACATTTTACCAATACCAATGTTCATTTCAATGAGTCGTGCGGCCAAAAATGACCCACAGATTTCGGAAATTATAAATTATCAGTAAGTACTGTCATAATTACCCCTATTAGTAATTATGGTACTGTAGTACGGGCGCTCGAAATCGACGATATTTCAAATTATTTCTGGTAAATTACAGCACGTCTATATTTTACGAAACTAAGTGTGTGGAAAACACTTTGCTGATACCGTCTTACAAGATGTCGAAATCGAAATGGGTCAAACCTCTGCGAGATATAGCTTCGGTAACCTTGATGGACACTCAACTTGCCTTTCGGTTGTTGGCCTGTGGTTACGCGTTTTCTATATTAATATTGATACTCGAAATTCTGCTGCCACATTTTATTAAATCGTGCTTTGCAAAAGTATCGAAACATTAAAGGGACTCTAAAGAGGTCTGCGAGATATAGCTTCGGTAACCTTGATGGACACTCAACTTGCCTTTCGGTTGTTGGCCTGTGGTTACGCGTTTTCTATAGAGTGCTGTCAGTTGTGACGTCAGATCCAAGGTTAAACGTCACGAGTCTGCCTTTAGCAATGGGCGGCCATGACAGTTACCGTTTTTTCTTTATGGGAAAACAGCATGGGTGACGTCACACCGGCGCTTCTGACAGCACTCTATATTAATATTGATACTCGAAATTCTGCTGCCACATTTTATTAAATCGTGCTTTGCAAAAGTATCGAAACATTAAAGGGACTCTAAAGAGGTCGGCGGACCGTTGAATTTCTTTTTTTAAACAAGTTGGGAAAACCAAAATATTACCTCTCCGAGTCAAGACGACTACTTACAAACTTATTTACCCAGATGTGGAAATGTTTCTTAAGTTAAAATTTATGAAATATTAAAGCAGTATACAAAGCATAGCAAATTTACTGTAAATCAGACGACATTTTACATCCAATAATGATATACTTGTACACATTAAAATCATCCGATGGGGGAAAAACGGGAAATGAAGAGATAAAACTTTGGAGGGATATTACCTTTACCTGTTTGTAAAGGCCCAATTTTCTACTCCTCAACTGTATACCCTCTATGTTCAAAGCCATATTCACAACAGGGTTGGCATGTAAACACTATCCTCTCGTTTCACCTCAACGATTTTCTTAGTTTAACAACATGACTGTTAACGTTACATAACACCAAAGCTTATTTGTGGCTACACACACTGAAAGTAAATGCGTACCATAAAAAGCATGAAAACACGAAGCTATTATCCGATTACGATCAGACCTTTCACTGGTCTGGGCTGCGTTCAGCAGAGCTCACCAAAAAAGACAGCTGATTTTGGAAATGTTTACCGGTGAGCTCTGTCGTCATAGCTTTTCTCCGGTCATCGGCGTTTTATAAATGACGCTAGCGCAATAAAGCGTGCAAGGTACCAAGGCTTAACAAAAATTGTAGGATAACATATTTATAGAGATAGATAACAACTTTTATAATTAAAATTAGAAAATAACATATCTCTTAAAATTCTCGCGTGATCAACTGGTTTCACGCCAATTAAATAGCTATAGTCCCATAAAGCTATTTGTATTAATTACTCCATGGTTTTTTCGCCAAGCTGAGAACTACGCGTATTACGTCACGTTATCCAAAAAGCCGACTATTTTCTTTGAAGACCGCGCTAGCTCAGCGCTAAGCCTAATTATTTAAAAGTGTATTTAACTTTCGGCTCACTCTGAACCGTTAATGTCTCTGCATACAGAAACGAAAACCAAACCCAAACCCAAACGTTTACTTTTTGGTTCACTAGGCCTATTGACAAATAAAAGTTCATTTGACCAACATAGCAGCGTTGTGCTTGTATTCACTGTGACTTTAGAAAGGATTATGCTATAAACAAATGTAGTATAGCTTAAGTAATATATAAACATCCATTTTAAATAATAATATTAAACAAAATCTTTGGAATATCAAAATGAAACGGAGCTTTAAAGCTACAAAAGTACTAAATGCATCATAATTACGAAAAATATTTCCACATATTCATTTTATATTATGGAAAACGGGAATATTAAGGTTCTGAAGGATTTCTTTACACATCAAAACAAAACGAACTTCTAACGCAGCGCACTAGTGTTACAACGGACGGACACATATAGACAAACACATAGACTGCTGTTTTACCCTTTCCGTATTAATTTTGAGTTGAGAGACATGATTATCTTAAATATTAAAATAAATATAATTAATATTAAATATTTTCTTCGATAGTTGTTCGCCTTATTGAGCGTTACATCGTTTTGAAAAAGAACAATTAATTATTCTTGAGAGACTTGACTAATATTGGCGTTTGAAATGAAGCATACGCCGGTTGCTTCGCCTTCATCAAATAGGTAGTATATAAGGGTGTCGAATCGCAGCTATGGATAAGAACAGCGCAATTGCGTGAACCTTTGGTGGAAGCCCCACCATTGGGAGGCCGGACGTTTCTCGTAACCCTGGCCGATCGCCGCGTATGTCTTAACCTTAAGGAGTAGAAGCCAGGTGTACAGACTGGTGTCCATGTGGGATGGACAAAAACAAAGACCAGAAGATGGTGGTGTTAGAAGCCAGGTGTACAGACTGGTGTCCATGTGGGATGGACAAAACAAAGACCAGAAGATGGTGGTGTTAGATGCTAGGTGTACAATCTGGTGTCCATGTGGGATGGACAAAAACAAAGACCAGAAAATGATGGTGATAGAAGCCAGTAAGTACAGACTGGTGTCTATGTGGAATGGACAAAGACCACAAAATGGTGGTGTTTGAAACCAATAAGTACGGATTGGTATTCATGTAGAATAGACAATTGACTAGTCAGATGAAGTAATAGTGGCCAGTTGATTTGGGGATAGATTCGAGTTTTGAAATTTCCGGGAACTGTGAATACGGTCCGGAAATAGCGAACACATTTGCTTCAATTCGGAAACTGCGAACACGGTCCCCTGGGGTGTAAGTCAATAACAACAGACAGACACACACACACACGCCCCCACACACACACACACACACACACAGACACGGCCGTTACAGAACCTCTCCTGGACTACGTCACACGGAGAGGTAAAAATCTCACCCGACCCATCCTCCCCTCTCTTGTGATTGGTTGTGATCCGCCCTGCTTCGGCTTTTCCCCAGTTCTGACCCGCGAGAGTCCGAGACCCCCGCTGCGTTTGCTAGAAGGAAAGACTTTCGTTTTGCTCACCCCCCCCCCCGGATTGTGACGTCAATAACGACGTTTTCAAAAAATATTTCCAACGGTCCGCCGACTTCTTTAGAGACCCTTTAATTATACAATTTAGAAACTTTTTTGCTGAACTTTCCCCGCAATTGGAAAGGATACTTCACATGTTTGGAAATTGTTAGATACAATAAAACGAAATGTTCATGGAATCGTTATTCTTTTTATTTTTGTCAATTGTATGTTTATAAAATATATTTTTCCATAACGTATGTCCTTTTTTTGCTGAACTTTCCCAGCATTTGGAAAGGATATTTCACGCGTTTGGAAATTGTAAGTTACAATACGACGAAATGTTCATGGAATCGTTATTCTTTATATTTTTGTCATATGACAATGAAATATATTTTCCCATAACGTGTGTTTCTATAATTAACATTCAAAGACACTGTTTTTATAAACAGATCGATTTTAACGACGTCGAAAGTCCATTCATATCGGAAGTTTTTGAATTGTTAATGGAACTTGCCTTTAGCAAAAAGGGGAAGAAAACGGTGGGGAGGGGGAGGAAAATTGATTTACCCTAGCCTATCGCCGATTCGCCGGTGATCGGTGGTACTTCTTAATTCTAAGTATGGGAGTAGAAGCCAAAAATTGCCACACACACAAACACACAGACACGTCCAGTGTAATACCTCTCCTTGACGTCATCGTCATTAGGGGAGGTAAAAAAATATTTTGGACGGGCTTCTATAGTCTATAGAGTGCTGTCAGAAGCGCCGGTGTGACGTCACCCATGCGGTTTTCCCATAAAGAAAAAACGGTAACTGTCATGGCCGCAGACTCGTGACGTTTAACCTTGGATCTGACGTCACAACTGACAACACTCTATACTCCATAGTGTGCTACCACGAAGCTAGGGGGGAAAAACTGTGACGTCAATATTGGGTCCCGAATTTGTATTGCCCAAGCTGACGACGTCTCGCGACTGCCAATATGGTCGCCTGAAAATAAGGTAAGAGATAAGAGCATGTGACGTCACTACAAAGTTCGTGGTAACACACTATAGCGTGCTGTCAGAAGCGCCGGTGTGACGTCACCCATGCTGTTTTCCCATAAAGAAAAAACGGTAACTGTCATGGCCGCCCGTTGCTAAAGGCAGACTCGTGACGTTTAACCTTGGATCTGACGTCACAACTGACAGCACTCTATAGTGGGAGTAGCCAGTGTGATCGAGTGGGCCGTGTCTAAAATAACTCATTTTTATCTCCTCTATCAAAATTCAAAAGTCGCTGATTTCTACGTCAGAAATTAATTACAACTAAACGCGAGCGCAAGATCGATTGGGCTATGATGAAAACCAAAAGTCCGGGACTGCCAGTGCCAGCTGAGAAAATGTAGTCTGCTAAATTTACCGCTGTGTGTGTTGTAAAGCCGTTTTCGCGGACGTTACGTATTTCGAAAGAACCGGTGTTTAAAGTTAAATTTTAAGCAAATTTAGTTAAATAATTCATCATGGCCAGCACAAGTAGTGCCAAACCTCAGAAAATCCCGAAAGTTGCCAAGGTGAGAAATATTTTTTTACTTAATTGCTAATTTACCTATGAAGACAGGCATGATGTACCCTCATTCTGGACTAAGATCAATGAGAAATAAACTCTTTTGATAAACTAATTAGAATTCCAGGAGTAAACCCCTTCGGGGGGTTCATTACATGACCCTCTGCATATACTTTTTCCATATTATTTCAAGATTATAGACTAATATAACCTAACTAAAACAAATGTAGAAACAATAATTCGTTAACATCATTAGGAGCAGTGGTGTTTCATAACCCACTGTTTCGTTGTTGCATTTTTTTAAGTTTTGCTCGTAGGTTCTTGGAGTAAATAACGACTAGATACCCTTTTATTCTAAATATCCAAAATGGATTTAAAAACCATTTCCCTTAGCACTATAGAGCTATCTCAGTTTTGACGTCAGTGCCTAGGTAAAACGTCACGCGCTTAGCTTTGGCAGTGGACGGCCATGTTTGGTACCGCTTTGGTTCTATGGGCAAATAGCATGGGTGACGTCACACTGTTTCTGATATAGCTCTATTTTAGTTCATCTTCACAAACTAAACCTGGCCATTAAAGCAAGTCTTGGTTGTGGTTTAGTTTAATCAAATGCCACTAGATGCTCCCATAATCAAGGGGTGGAGTTGACTGGCCCTCTAAGCTTAGCCAATGGCTAGTTTTAGCTCCTCCCTCATGCACAATCATGTTCTGATTGGCTCCTGCCTTTGGCAAGGTAATATTTGTGTGTAGAAGGTAAGCCAGAATGTTAGGGGTGCCACAGGAGCCAACATTTACTTTTTAACAAAACAGTCACATTGCTCAAGCTGAACAGTAATTTTTATGTGTTTCACATTGCTCAAGCTGAACAGTAATTTTTGTGTTTCACATTGCTCAAACTGAACAGTAATTTTTATGTGTTTCACATTGCTCAAGCTGAACAGTAATTTTTATGTGTTTCACATTGCTCAAGCTGAACAGTAATTTTTATGTGTTTCACATTGCTCAAGCTGAACAGTAATTTTTATGTGTTTCACATTGCTCAAGCTGAACAGTAATTTTTATGTGTTTCACATTGCTCAAGCTGAACAGTAATTTTTATGTGTTTCACATTGCTCAAGCTGAACAGTAATTTTTATGTGTTTCACATTGCTCAAGCTGAACAGTAATTTTTATGTGTTTCACATTGCTCAAGCTGAAACAGTAATTTTTATGTGTTTCACATTGCTCAAGCTGAAACAGTAATTTTTATGTGTTTCACATTGCTCAAGCTGAACAGTAATTTTTATGTAATTCACATTGCTCAAGCTGAACAGTAATTTTTATGTGTTTCACATTGCTCAAGCTGAACAGTAATTTTTATGTGTTTCACTAGAAAAAATAAAGCCACCAATATTTACATTAATTTCCTCTTTATGAAGTCTAATTCCTCAATTTTTTTCATTTAGGTGAAAAATAAGACACCAGCGGAGATCCAAATCACAGCTGAACAACTCTTAAGAGAAGCTAAAGAAAGAGACCTTGAGATTTTACCTCCAGTAAGTTCGTCTAACCACAAAAATTAGTAAAGATACAAGACATTTGTATTTACTAAAACTGTATTCAAATTAGCCTCCGAAACAAAAAATCTCGGATCCTGAAGAACTCGGAGAATATCAGCTTAGAAAAAGAAAGGCATTTGAAGATAATATCAGGAAAAATAGGAACGTTATAAGTAACTGGATCAAATATGCGCAATGGGAAGAGAGTCAAAAGCAAATTCAGCGGTATAAAATAAAAAGCAATGCAACAAAAGTTGTGCAGAATATTAACTATTTTAACAACCCAACAGAGCTCGGTCCGTTTTTGAAAGAGCCCTGGATGTGGATCACAGGAACGTAACACTATGGTTGAAATATGCCGAAATGGAAATGAAGTAATTAACTTAATTTAATTTAATTTCGTCTCGGATGGGGGTAGTATTATATCAGCTGAACTATTTTTAGGAACCGTCAAGTTAATCATGCCCGTAACATATGGGATCGAGCCGTTTCAATCTTGCCAAGGGTTAACCAGTTTTGGTACAAGTATACGTATATGGAAGAAATGCTCGGAAATATTCCCGGTGCTCGACAAGTATTCGAGCGTTGGATGGAATGGGAACCAGAAGAACAGGCCTGGTATACCTACATCAATTTTGAGCTTAGGTACAAGGAGATTCAACGTGCCAGAGCCATTTATGAAAGATATATCCTTTTTATTTGGTTTGGTTTATGAATAATGAACATGAGTTCTTTCTGGGCTCGGTGGGAATTGTTTTAAAGGTCCTGGTTAAACATTTGGGGTATTGGCCTTGGTTTTTGGTGTGATATTATAGAGAGCAGCATCAAATTGGCGTCATTGTGTGAGTGATTTTGGTAAGGTTAACTGACCATAGAATAGGCCTTGTTGAAAAGGTTTCTGAACTCTGGAGGACTTGTTTTAAAGTTACCGTGTACGCAGGTCTCAGCCGGGTAAACGTGAGGGCCTGAGGTTTTGGGCCTTGGTTATTGGTGTAATATTAGTGAGAGAAAACGGGGTTTTATTGGTCATTATGTTGACGTGACTGTGTGACGGAATTTGGTAGGATCGTCTGCCTTAAGAGTTGAACTGATACTTGTAAAACTGCCATTAAATGCACCTGGATAAGTCAGGGATTTGGAAAATGTGGGGATAAGTCGGGGATTTGGAAAATATGAGGATAAGTCAGGGATTTGGAAAATGTGGGGATAAGTCGGGGATTTGGAAAATGTGGGGATAAATCGGGGATTTGGAAAATGTGGGGATAAATCGGGGATTTGGAAAATGTGGGGATAAATCGGGGATTTGGAAAATGTGGGGATAAATCGGGGATTTGGAAAATGTGGGGATAAATCGGGGATTTGGAAAATGTGGGGATAAATCGGGGATTTGGAAAATGTGGGGATAAATCGGGGATTTGGAAAATGTGGGGATAAGTCGGGGATTGGGAAAATATGGGGTTAAGTCGGGGATTTGGAAAAATATGAGGATAAGTCGGGGATTTAGAAAAATATGAGGATAAGTCGGGGATTTGGAAAAATATGAGGATAAGTCGGGGATTTGGAAAATATGAGGATAAGTCAGGGATTTCGAAAATGTGGGGATAAGTCGGGGATTTGGAAAATATGAGGATAAGTCAGGGATTTGGAAAATATGGGGATAAGTCGGGGATTTGGAAAATATGAGGATAAGTCGGAGATTTGGAAAAATATGGGGATAAGTCGGGGATTTGGAAAAATATGCGGATAAGTCGGGGATTTGGAAAAATATGGGGATAAGTCGAGGATTTGGAAAATATGAGGATAAGTCGGGGATAAGGAAAAATATGGGGATAAGTCAGGGATTTGGAAAATATGAGGATAAGTCGGGGATTAAGAAAATATGGGGATAAGTCGGGGATTAAGAAAATGTGGGGATAAGTCGGGGATTAAGAAAATGTGGGGATAAGTCAGGGATTTGGAAAAATATGGGGATAAGTCGGGGATTTGGAAAATATGGGGATAAGTCAGGGATTTGTCCTAAAACGTCAGGGATATCAAACCATGCTTCGAGCAATGATAAATATGGGCCAGGTGTGATCAAGAAGTGAGCTCTTAAAATGGTCAGGGATATTGTCAAAATTTCGTCGGGTATAAGCTAGTAAAGTCAGCTGGTATTTTCAATATAAAAATTTCGTCCGAACCCTGGTATTTGCATAATACATTTCCTTAATGAATTCACACTTGTGACTGTTCACCCTCATGTGAAAAACTGGACCAGGTTTGCTCGATTTGAGGAATCTCACGGATATATCACTAAAGCGAGGCAGGTATTCGAAAGGGCTGTTGACTTTTACGGAGAGGAGTATATGGATGAGAAGCTCTTTATTGCCTTTGCCAAATTTGAAGAAAATCAAAGAGAGGTAATTGTTCTGAATAATGTTACTACTACGTCATGCAACGTCAGGCTACCTTCCACTAGTGCTAAAAAACATACCAGGAGGAAGGGCTTATATAGCTTTCATTCTGTTAAAAAAACATACCATAATGGCGCTGGGGGCGGAGTTAAGCCCGAATTGCCAAGTCCCTATAGGCCAGACCTTTCACGTACTTATCATTGTTATTTAGCACGATAGAGTGAGAGTCATATACAAATACGCTTTGGATAAAATACCAAAAGAAGAAGCTCAGGAACTGTTCAAGAATTACACTATACATGAAAAGAAATACGGAGACAGAGCTGGCATAGAGGATGTCATTGTTAGCAAGAGGAAATATCAATACGAAGAAGTAAACAGTTCTTTCATTAAAAAAATGCCATATCAAAGAGAATTTCACGAAATCCTGAACTCCAGGCGAGTATTATTTATAATTGTAATATGTTTTTATTTCAATTATTAATAGGAGGTTAAAGAGAATCCGCATAATTACGATGCGTGGTTTGACTACTTGAGGTTGATGGAAAGCGAACAGGATGTTGAAGCAGCCAGAGAAACGTATGAACGAGCTATAGCCAATGTTCCACCTGCAAAAGTAAGTGAATTAACCTTTTTAATTGTAATTTTACCTCTCCGAATGACGATGACGTCATGGAGAGGTATTACACTGGACGTGTCTGTGTGTCTGTTACCGCGTTTGCAGTTGGCCAAAAGGAGCAAATCTTTTCGCAATACTGGTTTTCTTATCATTTACTGTGAATCAATCGCCTTATATACCCTAAATAATATTAAAAGAGGCATACGCTAGAATTCAAACGTCAAAAATAGCTATGTTTAAAATTATTTTAGGAATAAAGTTTCTTAAAACGTCTTAACTAGAATTAATGTAAAATACTGGCCATTAAAATAATTAATATCAATTATCTTTATTGATATTTAATTATTAACGAAAAACCTCTTAAGTTGGTAGATAGCCCTCGTCTCGACTTGGAGAGGTTTATTTTGGTTGCTGCCCAACTTGTTTCCATTCGAAATATGGAAGTTTACTACATTGCCGTTCTTTCTTTCTTACTTTATTCTTTAGGAAAAGCGATATTGGAGACGATACATTTATCTCTGGATAAATTACGCTTTGTACGAAGAGTTAGAAGTTCAAGATTATGAAAAGACCCGGGAAGTCTACAAGGCCTGTTTAAAACTAATACCTCATAAAGTATTCACGTTCGCCAAATTCTGGTTGTTAGCGGCGCAGTTTGAAATCCGACAAAAATCTCTCACCGCTGCTCGCAAACTTCTTGTAAGTATCTCTAGGCCTACATATTTAGCATATTATAAGTTTTGGGAAAGAGGTGCTAGTTAACATTAAAAAGTAAATGTCACGCGTTTGTTAGCATTATTCAATTAAAGGGAGAGAAAAGTAGACAGTGACGTGTGGGTTATGATCCTTTAAAGGGATGTACAATCCGTTATGTATGGGCGGGGCCTATATCAAACTTATCTTCCATCAAATATAGCTCTACTGAGCATGCGTGAAGTTCGTAGCATTATCAGTGCATTGGGAATAGAGTAGTGTCGGCAGAGAGGGGCGTAGACTGTTTATCCCTCCCTCTAGGCGCGCTTTTGTAAGAGGGGATACTGTACGCGCCTGGTAGGGGGGATGACACTGAGCTAGAGCTAGATGTCAGTTCTACGTATGCAAACGTCATACCCTTCTATCTCTTAGCTAAGTGTCATCCCCCCAACTAGGCGCGTACAGTATCCCCTCTTAGAAAAGCGCGCCTAGAGGGAGGGATACACAGTCTACGCCCCCCTCTACCGACACTACTCTATGGTATGACGTTTGCATAGTAGAACTGACATTACTCTATGGGCATCTACCGTAGAAACAGACGTTCAAGCAGACGACAGCCTAATCACTACTCCAGGAAATAGTAACGCTACTACTAAAAAATATAGTTCTTGAGTCTTATAGACACGCCCATACATAACGGATTGTACATCCCTTTAAGATGCATTGTCAAAATTTGTCACAAACATTTTGTGCTATTCATTTAACATTAGAATAAACATTTTTTTCAGGGAGCCGCTCTTGGCATGTGCCCGAAAGACAAAATTTTCCGTGGCTACATTGATTTAGAAATTCAGTTACGAGAGTTTGATCGATGCAGAATTTTATACCAAAAGTTTTTGGAGTTTGCCCCTGAAAATTGTACAACATGGATGAAGGTAGTGAACATTACGATTATCTTGACACTAAAATGGTAATGCTCGTTTTTCATTTTAGTTTGCTGAACTGGAAACCATTTTGGGGGATTACGATAGGGCAAGGGCGATTTACGAGATTGCAATCCAGCAACCTCGTCTTGATATGCCGGAAGTTATATGGAAAGCTTATATTGATTTTGAACTCGAACAATCCGAGTTCGATAGAGCCAGACAAGTTTACGAGCGACTGCTAGAGAGAACGCAGCATGTTAAAGTTTGGATTAGTTTCGCCCAGTTTGAGTTTACTTACGGTGGTCAAGGTTTGCTGCAAGCGAGAAATGTTTATGAAAGAGCCAATAAAGCTCTTCGTAGAACTGATGAGAAAGAAGAAAGACTAATGCTTCTTGAAGCGTGGAAAGAATTCGAGGTAAGTGTGTTGTTTAATAGTTGAAATTTAGTAGCTAATAAGTTAGTTTTGTTCTACGGAAACGGAATAATGAAATAGCAGTATAACTAGGCGATGGTGTCGCCATCTGGTGGGAAAAATTTGTAGCTCGCCTAGTCTGTCAAACGAAAGAAGAGCCCTGAGAAATTTGTCCAAATTGGTGTCGCCACCATCGACGCCATAGTACTTTATCAACTTGTTTGGTTTTGTCAATAGTCGTCTGTAATATAGTCTGCTATATACAGATGCTTTAACTTATGTCATTAAAATATATTGCAATGCTAGTTCATCAAAGATAAAACTGGTGTCTTGTCGTTAATTTTGTTTTATATTCTTTAATACTCGATGATCGTAAAAAACCATGAAACATAAACGTATTAAATATATATTGCAAAATGTATTGGTTCTATTGCGATTAAGCCTATCTGTTTATAGCAGACTATATTACAGACGACTATTGACAAAACAAAACAAGTTGATAAAGAACTATGGGGTCGATGGTGGCGACACCAATTTGGACAAATTTCTCAGGGCTCTTCTTTCGTTTGACAGACTATAGTTAAAAAAATTATAACGTCCTTCAAGGTGTCGCCAGAGATTATTTAATAGATATTTTCGTCAAAATATACTATTTTTGAGCATCCAGGACCCAGATTTATTGAAAATTTTAACAAAATGAAAGTGTTGAGCAGAGAAATTTAAATAGTTTTTGAATATCTCTTAATCCAGATGGAATATGGGGATGAAAAATCCTTAGAAAATGTTGAGAAGCAAATACCAAAGAAAGTTAAGAAGAGAAGGAAGATTCAAACTGAAGATGGGGTAAAATACTTAATCCTTATCTTTCTGGTATTTTAAAGCCCGAGTCTTTATTATAAATTAAACATACATTTATTTATTACAGAGTGACGCTGGTTGGGAGGAATACTTCGATTACATTTTCCCATCGGATGAAGCTGCTCAACCTCATCTCAAACTTCTCGAAATGGCCAAGAAATGGAAACAAACTCAGGAAGATAAGGAGGAAGTTGAAGAGGAAGGAAATGAAGAGAAAATGGATCAAGGGGAAGATGGCAAGTACAATGACAGTGACGACAGCGATTCTTCTAGCAGTTCTGATGGTGAAATGGAACAAAGTAAACCCGCATTTAAAGGTGCGGATATTCCGTAAATTATTGTCAATCATGTTGTACAATTATTTTTTAAATAAAATCTGTTTTAAAAGAATAAATTTAATAATAAATGTGTCATCGTTATGATTTTGTTCTTAATTTTATATTGATTTTGTGAAATTTAAATAGTGCAAAAGCGCTTGGCAGACAGTCCGTGAGTTGGGTCTGAAATATAGCCATATCATTTACTGCACTACTGGTCTAGAGTTACTACTACTTTAACGTTTTGTTCAGTTATGAGCAGGAGTGGAAATAAGCAGAGGACAGTGGACGATAAATTTTTAACAGGCAATCGTTTAGAAAGCTGGGGGTTTACAGCAAATTTTAAAGATACGAGATGGAATTTAATAAATGTGTCATCGTTGTGATTTTGTTTTTAATTTTATATTGATTATGTGAAATTTAAATAGTGCAAAAGCGCTTGGCAGACAGTCCGTGAGTTGGGTCTGAAATATATCCATCTCATTTACTGCACTACTTGTCTAGAGTTACTACTACTTTAACGTTTTTGTTCAGTTATGATTACAGGAGCGGATTGCGGAAATAAGCAGATGACACTGTATGATAAATTTTTAACAGACAATCGTTTAGAAAGCTGGGGGTTTACAGCAAATTTTAACTATACGAGATGGAAGGCAGACTTTTAACACCTTGTCTTTCCCACTTAGTTACATCGAAGAGGCTTATTTACCAATGATGATGGAGGGAATTATATATAGTATTCTCTCTGAGGTTATAAGCCCGGAGTCCCGGAATTGTAATAATGTGACGAGAAGGTAGTGTCTACGTCATAATCCTCTGATCGTAAATTTTCGAAGATAAATTAGTTCATTTCATAGCACATAAAGTGTGGAGAAACGAAAAAAATCAAATCTCTGCTTACTTAATATTAAAATTTTTCTAAAAAAAAAAAACAGATAATTCATATAGGCCTTGGCTTTTTCGATAATGCGGTTTCTGAACAATGACTTTACTGATTTCAATTTTTACGTGTCGTGACTAATCTTCATTTCAAAAAGTCGACTTATATATAACCTGATATATTTGGGGTCAACAGGGTCAACCTAAACGCTTTTTATATCGCAATTAAATCAATTATTTTTTGCGCGTACTTCGGAAGGCAGCTTGCCACAGTACCTGGGAATGGTGGGAAAATTTGTTGGATAAAAATTACTTTAAACGGTCAGGAAAAAACCTGCGAAAAACTGTAAATGCAATTGATTCCAAATTATGCTTTTTTACGAAATGAGCTGCAGTTTAGAGCATGGGCATCACAGCTAGAATAGACTAGTGACGGCAAAAAGAGTAGTAAACTTTGTACCCTTTTCCAGTCACGCTTTTTTAAGATACCGTTGGCGCACAGCGTGCTTATAGCTATAGAAAGTTGTGACGTTAACGTATAGCCCTAGCTTTACTTTAAAATCGAAGCAAACATCGTCATTGTTTTTTAGAAAAATAATTAGTCACAGAAGTTATCGGGGAGTTCTTGGGTTCGGTCTATTATACGTGGATAGCCAAAATAGTTTGAGACTTGTTTCGCCGCACGTTTTACGACTACGCTCGGGAATTAGCGTAGATACTACAATTTTACGGACATTAAGGAGATTATGGCACGAGGAAATGTTCCTCGAATGAAAGAGATGGAACTCAGAGACTTGACTGATTTTGATCGTCTTCTTCAACCCCAATGTATCTTGTACATAGATACCACGTCGAATCATGTTAATGAGGTTGTACGCGGTAAGTACCGTTTATTTTCAATATTCGGTTTCATTGAAAAGTATTGCTTTTATTGATTCACAAAGCTTAACTACTACGAATGTTTCTCAGTACTAACTAAATGGTTTTAAGCTTCGAAAATTGCTTTACAATTGTTATCGGAAGTTTTGATATAAAAAGGGCACAATTTTAAGTTGCTTTAGAATTTCGTTACTTTAATTGAACAACGTTACTTATTAGTTCCATACAGTGATGTAGAATTTTTTCGTGTTACCAGATAAAATTTTTATCGGCCGAGTTTTGGTTGACCCATATCGTAAGGAAGCCATTACTTTCGTGGCAGAGGATCCCAAGGGAAGACGAACCATTAGAGTTTTGCTTTACAATAACCCCTTCGCGTTGTCAATGTTTTACGTTGGCGCTATATTTGTAATTGCTAATCCATGTTTCAGAGCTTCAACAGAAGGAATAGCTCAGGTTAAGTTGTTAATTTACTCTTAATCGTATGAAAGTGAGAATGAAGCCCAAGATGAAATTGTTTTTGATGATACCATATTGCTAAAATTTTTCATTAAGAACAGGATGTAATGATATCGGTTAATTCACTCAGATTTTAGCGACCGAAGTATCATCAAGAAATTACTGGCTTCATCCTCAATTTAAATAATTTGAAAACTTAATGATGATAATGTTTTTATAGTTGGTTAGTGACGATCCTAATTACTTTACTTTCATATCGTACCGAGAGTACGATTACCGATTTCCCGATTTGAAATGGAAACCCATGGAAAACCAGAGCCATGCTGGTTACGCTCCTGATTATCGTATGAAACTAGAACTACAACGTCTACGCGCCGAGGGCAACTCGCATTTCGCGTCGAAAGAATACCCGTATGCCATTATGAAGTACACTATGGGGCTTCAACTGAACCCTAAGGACGAAACGTTACTCTGTAACCGCGCCTTATGCTACTTTCAATGCTGCCACTACAAAAAGGCCTTGAAGTTCGCGTCGCTATGTTTGGAAATAAATCCTCGCCATATCAAGGCGATTTACACAGTGGCCAAAGCTTACACCGCGTTAAAACGGTACGAAGAAGCCAGGGAACTCCTGGAAAATAAGTTGAATACGGGCGACAGCCCAAATCGGCATTTAGAGAAACTTCTGGTATTTATTAAGAAGCTGATCGCTCAGAGGGATTTTGGAAAATACGATATGGTGGAATTTCTCCGCTCGTATATAAGAAGCGAAACGACTTTTCACGAAATCGCCGATTACGTTGGACAAGTTGAAGTGAAGGACGTTGACCTTAATAAGGGGCGTGGTTTGGTTCTAACGGAAGACGTGAAACCAGGAACGTTACTGCTCTGCAGCAAACCCTACGCGATGGTTTCGGGACCATTATCAAGATCTTATACGGATGCCATTGATAAATTGTCTAACCATATTGCTAAGATAGTTAAAACCGATCTTGAGTCTGCCCGGGAGCTTTACCAATTGTCTGCCGGAAGGCAATTGGGATACTTAAAGCCTAATGATGATTTAAAGGTTGATTTGGAAAGAATCAAAGGTATGCTATAGTCCGCTACTACGAACTTTCTCGTGACGTCCCCTATCTTTTGCCTTGGTTTTGGCGACCATATTGGAATTCGTCATTTTAAGCCATACAATTTGGACTACCAATATTGACGTCGTGTCTAATTTGAAGCAATATTACTTGTGTAAAATTGTTATAATGTTCAACGTAGAGGGTAATATGATATTAATTTTCACTATGGCTATCAAATCTAGGTATCGTTACTATCAACATGACCAATGTTACTTCCGTCTACGACGTAGTTAGCGTCTTTGGTCTGTGGTTGATGAGATCCTACATCAACAGTGATTGTTTCAACTTCAACTGTTCTTCTACCGTATACGGAAATGTCCTTCAAATTCGGAGTTTAAAACATTTAAAAAAGGGTGAAGAGCTTCTATTACCCTACAATAGGATGTTGGAATCGTTGTCTAGTCGTAATCAACACGCGCTGAATCTGGGTTACGTCTGCGATTGCGCCTTATGCCAATACGAAAGGCAAGAACCAATCAACAAGCTCGAAACGCGAGAAAAACTATTGTCATTTTTTCATCAAAGTTTTTTCGAGATTAAAAACACTGAGGTTCTCGACGATATTATTTCGAAGGTTAAGAATTTGTCCGTAAATTCACCTTTCTTAGATCATTACTTGTTCAGACCCCGTTTCCGCCTAGCCGAAATTCACTATCGAAACTCAAATTACGATAAAACTATAGAAGTGCTCGAGGAACTCTTGAACAGCTGGGAGAAATCTGGTATCCATGACTTAGTTGAGGTTTGCATTGCCAGTTTGAAGCTGTTCGAGTGCTATGTCTTTAAAAAGGAATACGCAAATGCCATCCAATCGAGGAAAAAGCTATTTGAAAATTTCAATCTGGCTTTTGGTACCACCGATAAGGCCTTGATGGAATTATTGTGTTCAGAAATTGGCCGGTTGTTGAACTTGCTTGACATTCACAGCCGCATTGAGGAACTCGCTGGGTGATCCGCTGATTTTTTTTTCATTAACTTCGTTGTAATCTACGTTTTGTTCGTTGGGGGCAAGATATAATTGAATTATACTGAGTTTAGTGAAATAAATATTGGCAGTTAGATCAAAGGTAAACAGTTTTATTCTCATATTGGTTTCATTTACTTCATTAAGTATACAGAGTGTTCGTGAAAGTTCTGAAACAAATTAATGGGCGGGGGGAGTTTCTGAAATGTCTGGAACATATTAAGGGGCGGTGTTCATTTGATAAAACCAGAAGTATATAATGCTTCTCTTCGAGAGAAGTGTACTGCACAAAGCAGGGTAATTGAAACATGATTCTTCCCAACATCAGAATTAACATTCGGAGCAAGGTTACTAAACCGAATCACATACGCGATAAATAGTTCCCTCATCATTACTCTATTAGCCCTTAACTATTTGACAAGGCGCATGCACTTGTGTGTTTTTGCCCCACGTCAAGACTAGGTTGGGGTGATTGTTGAGGATTTACTATCAAACAGTTAAAGAATTCACCCCACGGTGCGATAGTTACCTATCTGAAGTTTGATGAGCAGGAAAGCGAACAAAAATGGTGCCATGAGCCCGGGAAGAATCATGTTACATAACTATAGTATTAAGAGGATATTCTGTTATTCCCGTCTGATAAAACTTAGTAAAAACCGTCCAATGAATCATTGCCCCAAAGCGCGTCGTTTCAAAGTTACTGGCCCTCAAAAAGTGGTCCCAAGAACACGGAAATAATCTGAGATGTAAAAGCGTAAGAGCGAAAAGTTGAAAACGGTCAAACGTGGCTGCAATGAGAACTTATATGTTTATTTAGCGAATTATTGCTGCACTGTCAATTGTCACTCTTTAAATCGCGTGCCAAGCTATCCGACCTTATTTGCCGTGAATTCAAATTTGCCGTAAATGTTTGTTTCCGTTTCCGCCTTTTGCTGGATGTTCCGGAACACGTGGAACTCACTGCGGAAGAACTTATGGGTACGACAATTCTGGCAGTGTATCGCGTTCGATATTCCCGTCTAGAACACGGTAGGAATTCTCCAATAAACATTTCGGATATGAACGCGATGATGGAGGTGGATATTCCAAAAAACCATAGAACGAACGGCCCAGTAACGTTATCAATAGACAGCACTCTTTCATGATCATTTTTGGGCTCTGACCAGGAGCATTTAGACGCGTTAAGTTCCATGTCCCGCACAAATTTCAAGACATGACCAGCGTCCATGTAACGATGCATTCTGAACCAAATGAAAGAGAATTTTGCATAGTATATTTATGAATTACATTTATGAAACTACTGAAGGTTTTCATTAACCTCTCTAGTACCTAATTACATTGTTATTACGATTTATTATTTTATAGTAATTTGGGTTAATTTACCTGTAGTTTATTTCCTCTCCAATCCAGTCAGGTAATCCAAAACGTAAGCTCATTGTCATCATCCTTTCAAAGTAGTGCTCCCGGGAAAAGTGAACTGTTCCGGGTTTACAGACTCTACCAATTTTTGACTTCAACGCAAACGGTGGGCCAATAATCACCGCTTTTCTGTTTAACATTTCGGCGATATGATCTGGATTCGCGTGAATCCTCAATGGTACCAAACCGCCAAGGCGTTCTGCTTGTTCAAAAATTAAGCGAGGTTCGCTTCCCGGGTCACCATACTGAAATGGCAAACGCAATTACCTATTATTTATACCAAGAACCCAGAACTATCAAATAATTTGGGGGGGGGGAGCGTGTAGTTGCGTGACCGCTGGGAGCCTCTCACAATAAATTTTGCTACCGTCAACTTATGTTCATAGAACCAAAAAATGGCATATGCTACCAGAAGGGGATAATTGAAGGATCACACTCTGTAGTCTGTATCCTCTTAATACTTTAAAACTTTAATTATGTAACATGATTCTTCGCCTAATTTGTTTTGCTCCTGCTCATCAAACTTCAGATGGTTATCGCACCGTGCTAGGGTGAATTCTATAACTGTTTGGTACTAAATCCTCAGCAATCAACCCACAAACCTCGTTTTGACGTGGGACAAAAATCCACAAGCGCATGCGCCTTGGCAAATAATTAAATGCTTTCTAGAGTAATGATGAGGTAACTATTTATCGGGTATGTGATTTGGGTTAGTAACCTTGCTCTAAATTTTCTGATGTTGGGAAGAATCATGTTACAATTACACCTCTTTGTGGTACACTTCTCTCGAAGAGAAGTATTATATACTTCTGATGCTACTTACTGCGAAAAAGTACGCGAAAGACGTTCTTGCCATGATTATTGGCTTGAGATTCTTGAATTTTAGAACGTCCGCTAAACTATCCATCTTTATGTACTCGTTTGAAATAGTCATAGCAGCGGTCAATTGACCACTAAACAAATTCATGAGGACCATCATAGAAAACGTCCAAGTGGCTAGCAATATTCTCCAACTGTCATCGGGATTTGAGAAAGGCACGGCTGTGTGGAAAAGTCATTCATATATTAATTTTATACCCACATTCTGTTATTTCTGTTGTCTTTGATTACAAGCACTTACACTGAAAGGCAAGGGTTCCGAAGAAGGCGAAGATTGTCCTACTGACGTTGTAGGCCTCTGCTTTTTTATTTATTGGCATCATTCTCATTGAATTCAAACGAGCTTTTCTCGTTCTTTTCCTCCAAAAACGTTCACTTATCAACGAAAGACTCGTAACTAAGATAAATGCCGCGACGAAAGACATCCAAACCTGCAGATTCAAAATATTCAGGTTAAACCAATAAACACAATGACTATCATCTGCAGTTTCAAGCGAAACTCTGGGTCCATTGATGTCCCAACAATATGAATTCCCTAGTGCACAGCAGGTTAGCAGGCTATAACTCCGCCCTAATACACTAGGTCTCATTGGTTCCACCATGGTAGGGGTGCCAATGGACCCACGCTTTGCAATAAACTTCGAACAATTTGTCGAGATCGTGTAAACACCCTTTTTGATTCCATAATTAAACAACAGTCTTAAACGATCTGTGACTGTAATAATTTTAATACGAACATGGTTTTGAAAGTGATTAAGCGCCGCCAAGGAGTTGACGCTGACTTTCTCAGGTTCTCCCGACATCATGATTAAATCAGCATTGACTAAAGGTGCGGTCGGTATCGATATTTCCATGCGTTGAGGCGAAGGTGCCGCTGGCATTAGGAACAAATCAATTTCCTAATAGATTTCGTGTTATTTTATTTATGATTGGACAAATGAAAGTGATCTCACTTTTCTCTGTATCATTCCTAAGCACCCAGTCCATTTAGCACCGTTCCAAAATCCCATTTGAGGGTCATCGCACTCGAAAAAAATATAACTGAAATAAAATGTATAGCTTTATGCTTTATGACTAACACTTATACTGGGTGTTTCTGATAAGTCTGCCGTAAATTAAAGGGCGTGTCCTTTGGGTCAGACTGAGTGAAAAGTGTGAAAGAACATGGGGTCTAAAACATTTATTTACGGAGGTACGGGCCCCCAAGCATTGATTGGCCCCTAAAACATGGAATCTGGCACACATGGGGAGTAAGACATATCAGAGTTCCCATCTTGTTTCGACAATTTCAATAGCCCCCAATCTAAGAACGTTAATGAGCCTTCTTTTGCAGAAGTATAGGGAGAGGGCGTTTGTCAGGGAGGGAAAGAACATGCGACGTCATTTTATACCTCTACTTAGGGGAGCGTTTGTAGGCGCGAAACTGAAATTCCCCCGTTAGGGGGAAGGAATCGAGGTAAGAGATATAAGCCTATGACGTGGCAAGAATGGGTTTGCCCTCTCCCTATATGTTTAAAGGTAGAAGTGTGCCTAATAGACCTAAAAATAAAATAAACAAGCTGGCCATATACAGGGTGTTTGTGAAAGGTCCATCAATAATGAAAGGGCGTATTTATTGGGCCATTTTGAGTCGAAAATGTTCTATGACATTTTTCCGTTCGGGCCACTGTTTTCAAGTTATGATTGGAGTAATTTACGGATGACCCCTTAAATTTAATTAAGAAATTGAAAGACAGCGCTAATTTAATGAAGGGGTCATCCCTAAAATATTCAAATCATAACTCGAAAACCGTGGCTCGGACGGCAAAATGTCATAGAACATTTTCGACTCAAAATGGCCCAATAAATACGCCCTTTCATTATTGATGGACTTTTCACAAACACCCTGTATATACGCCCGTTAAGGGGCAGATTGAAAATGAAGCAAGCGCCATCTAGTGAACAGAAATACAAACTCAAAGGTGGCATTTTTTCATTGGCTGAAAACATTCTGACACTAAAATTTTGCCTCTGCGCATTTCTAAGCGAACCAATAAGATTACCCCTCATTCGTGAAAGCCCGGTTTAGAAACTCGTAAGGCCGTTGTAAATTTTGAATGAATTTATTTTTAGGTGTATATTAGCTTTTCCCTGCTAGCCCTGATTTTTAAGTTTCATATTAATACGGAAAAATGCTGTAAAGGTCCGTGAGTATTGAAGTATTATTTTATTAGTATGTGATATGAATTTCTTTATCGTTTATTTACCTTAGTTTCATAACTCTGGTTAGATATCTGATCATATCGACGACTAAACCTTTCAATTTTCCTGTCGGTCCCTTGTGCATCATTGGTGCTGACTAAAAAAGATAAGTTGAAATAGATTACTGCTTAGTATTTTAAAGTGACTGTAAAGAAGGCATCGGCGGGTGGGTAAAATCATTTTAAATACGTCACAGGCACGTGTGACGTCAAGATACATAAACTCCGCATGGAGTGTGACTGGAACGCCCAGTCCTTGTTTTTCGCGAGCTGACAGCACCAATCCCCCGAAAGTGGTCGGTAGATTCGAAATGAATCGAATTAAGTTTCTTTGAACCACGCCTTTCCTCGGTCACGAGATTATGACGTACTTAATTTTTACCCACCCGCCAATGCCCTCTTTATATTCTCTTTAAAAAAATAAACTGAACATTACTTCAATGCCACCTATTCTGAGGACAAATTCGCTGCCTCTAACAGCACATTCAAAAACTTTCGTCACATTCTTAGGTAAATGCGCGTTCTGGAAAAATTAAGTAACGCTGATTATAATCTAGGTTAATTTTCCGTAACTAACAGACATTCAGTTGCGCGTTACTTGTTAAAGTAAGCAAACTTACGAAAATTGTAGCGCATATGGAATTTTGACATTGGTAACAGGCAGGATATAACACCCCTTGTGTAGTATAGTTAGATGGTGATTGCATTTTACGAAATTTGTGTGATCTTCACCATTTGCATAGACCTAAAAGTAAACGCGATTGTTGCAGTTTAAGCTTCAAACATCAAGGACTGATTGTTAAACCTAATGTACACATTTTATTTGTGATACTAACATTTATTTTAGTCTTTAAATCGCGATACTGATGACGAAATAAATCGGTATACCAAACTACAGATCTTTGAAATCGAATGGACAGTTTGAAATAACCAAGGCGGCTTTAATTTCACCAATAGTTCTAAATTATTTAATTAAATTATTCATACTAATTACAGATAATAAAAAAATAACAAAAATTATTTAAGTTATATTTACTTAGCTCGGGTCTGAGCTTTAATTTAATTATCAGAAAAACTACTTAATATCTAATAGATAATCTGGTGAAAAATGGAGTTTTTCCTATTTCATATTTATTTTTATACCTTGGTTTCACGAATCTGCAGTTTAGTATACCCATTTGTTCCGTCGGCATTCTCACGGCTTACAGATAAGTTAGAAATGTTTTGTTCTCTTCAATACTGCGCAATACTAAACTCTATTTATTTAGTTGGTAGCATGTCGGTGCGACAAAGTTCGCGGAACTGTTGGTCCACAGACAGTTACTTACCCCAAATTCTAGCTAAATCCTCCACCACTTGTACCAACCTCACACACTTCCCTGATTGATCGCACACCTCAAGGGTCAACCCAGTAACTAAAAGAACTATTTTCTTACTTTAGCCAAACAATTATTTCCATATTTATACGCTATTTCAATTTACGATACCATTGCCTTTTCTTCATGAACTGGGGACATTTTCTAATTCATTATAACGGTTATATAAAAAACCTCAAAAATTAAAACTCGTTAACTGTGTAGCACTTTATTAATGACTGTCTATTGCTACTATGTGGATAAAAATCCGAGTTTTTTTGTGAAGGTAATTCTACCTCAATTATTGGACGCAAACAACGCGTTTGCTAACTTCATACTTAAACCATTAAAAGTTTTTACTATACTAACCAGCTGCTGGTGCTTCCAAACCAACAACAATGAATATGGGATGTTTCGTTTAATGCATTTTGAAGGTACGAGATACCAGAAATTTATAACTTAAAACACTACCTAGAGTTCGAGTGTGTTTTGGTTTCGGATTCTCATTACATGAAATCGAAAGTGAAGTAAGTGAAACCGATCCTTGCGACGCAAAATCAGGAAGTCTCGCTTTGTCTCTAGGTTCTTTGGTCGACCAATCAGCGCTCTACTTTAACATTAGGTTATCTTTTTGTTACTTCCCAACGAAAGTAGTTTGGCTTTTCTTTTGAGCCATTGGGTCCATTTGAATATTTTTAGTTCTTGAATATTATCATAGTTTACGGAGTTCAAACCTATTAAATGTTATTTGGTTTGCTCTTTCACTCGTGCGAGTATTAAAGGGAGGGTGAAGTAGAAAATCAAGTGATTTTTTTTATCGATTCTTCTTCTAATTATAAGACCAGTCTGCTTAGTGAAACCTTCAGGAAATACTTCCGAATGATTTTAAAACTCAAATTAGGTTCAGATTTTAAATAAGGACCTACGACCAATAGCGTAACGCCCTGCCTTTTTATTAACAAAATTCACGTGGCACACTCCATGTCTCGTGCCACGATTGTCAAGTCGCGCGCAAATTTTATCAAATCTCGTGATAAATTTCATTCGACACGGAAAGTCCCATGAGAATTTTGTTAATAAAAAGGCAGGGCGTTTCTCGATTGGTCCTAGGTCCTTATTTAAAATTATCCTTAAAATCTGAACCTACTTCGAATTTTAAAATCATTCGGAAGAATTTCCTGAATGTTTCCTTTTTCAGATTGATCTCATAATTAGTAGAAGAATCGATTAAAAATCACTTGATTTTCCAGTAAATATTTTATGCTTGGCTCAGAGACGACGTGGTTACGCTCTTCTTACTGCCTCAATAATTGACTCAATTCCTTCAACACTCGTGATTATTTTCAGCTCAGATTTAAATGTGGTTGCTGTAACACGTATGCTTCAAAATGTAGACTTCTGGCGATTTAACGTATCGAATGTTTTCCTTTTATTATTTTGGACAAACAATGAAGTCACGGTTAACGACTATAGTCATGCTAAGTTCAGATAACCGCAAAGGTGTTTGTTTGAGCAAACTCGATTTCGATATACGGATCATATTTTGAAAGTTCCAGACCGACCTTTATATTTTCCTTTTAACGGTAAATAAAAAGTTCCAGACCGACCCTTTTATTTTCGTTTTAACGCTAAATACACATTAAGATCTAACTAGGAGCGTGTCACCAACGCTAAAACAACCAACTAGGCATAGTAAAAATATTCAAAATTTTCTTTTCTGATAGTGGACTAGTTACACGTGGGACAACCTTTTCTTTGTCTGATAGCCACAATTATTCTTGGTCGTCTGACCATGGATGTGTATAAAAACTAACGTATTATGGATGGTAACTAAGCCTAAATATGAGCACGAAAATGTGGTACGCCAGCGGGTGTCAGACGAATCTAAATCGAGTCACGTGAGAAAAAGGAACTATATCTCTGCCGAGAATCCTTCCTGGGTGGTGGGTTTGAAATTTCACCCATGCGCACAGAGAGAAAATACGAATTTCTCTCGCTCTCAAGTTTGGGAGGGGGGGTTAAAAGTCTTAGTTTTTCTAGGCGAAATACCTTATGGACCGTCAGAGATGGCAATCCACAAAACATCAGTATTCCATGGTCTGACTCGTCTTTCAGTCCACTGTCGTTCAAATAATTACTCCATGACGTTTTAATATTACTGTCACGAAATGACTTTATGTTTACTTGGCACCATAAAAAATACAAGATAACTAGCAGCCATAGTTTCTAGTGTTAATTTAAAATCGATCATCCTTAGGTCTAAATTACTTAAATGATACATATTATAAATTTAGAAAACCAAGATCAAACCGATATGGGCTATCTATTAATGGTTTCAAAAAGCACGTTTCGTCTTCTGTATTCGTGAGTGATAGCAAAAGTTCAAAGATAAAATAATAAAGTGTACTTCGTTGCTAGTGCCGTGTAATATGAGAAACCCCCTTTCGCCTCTCAGAATAGTGTCGACCCCCTCTGCGTTTGATTATCTTCACGACCGTGCAACAGGGAACATACGTAAATTGGCTCCGTATAGCTGCCTATGCAAGATCTAGTACCAAGAATTGACGTTTGCATCGCCACTATACATTACTTTTTCAAGAAACCTTTGACCCCTAAAACCTCTTTTTTGATTGGTTGGTTCGTGTAGGGGATAAGAGGGTCGTTTGCTTCCCATTTTACCTGGCGTCTACAGCCAAAGGCTAGAATCTGTGAACGAAAGTATACATGTGTTCTTATCTATGAAGCCTGTTAGTTTTTCATTTTTGTGAATAAATTCATGATATTATGGCTCTTAGTCTTAATGGTAATAAACCTATGTCGAAGCTAAATCTCTAACCCGCTGTTGCTTCAATATTTACACTTGAATTGATTATCACTTACTTTTTGTTTGGCGGCAACCTTCAGTTTTATATTGTTTTTCGCACAATATTACAAAGCACGTTTTAATGTAAGTTTGCTAAGCTATAAAGGAGCTATGTTAATAGTATTCATGGCCTTCAAGCGCAGTATTGCTATGGTTTAAAGGGAGGGTGAAAAGGAAAATTAAGTGCCTTTTTATGGATTCTTCTAATAATTATAAGACCAATCTGCATCCAGGAGATAACTCCGAACGATTTTAAAATTCGAATTAGTTTGATGGGTCATGGATAATTTGGAATTTGCACCTCCGGATAATGGAAGAGGTATGAGGTTAGAAAACAATTTGGTGACGCCACAAAAAACAAAGGGAACGCCATAATTGTACGAAATCTTTCTCTAGTAGCGGATCTTTTCTTAATCAAACTTTGTTTTTCATCTGTATGTATCTGATCTACACAAACACAAAACACAGGTATATTCAAAACCACTGAAAACCTTCTCAAATGTTACCTACGTATTAACCAATACCTCAAAATCCCAAAAATATTTAAAAACTTCACGACATTTTTTACCAGCAGTAGTTTCGTCGTCATTTTGAGATGAATTAGCACCGACAAACCTCGTATTCCATCAAACTTGGCACACTCAACCCAAATAACTACATATATGGCAAACGTACGTGATTTAACATTAAAATATTCGATTTTACTGGGAGCATGCGTAAATGAACAGCTGTACATTTTAAAGTACTGTTCTTCCTGGTCAACCCACTCTAATTCTAATAATAATACATCGGTCGATTCGTTTTGTGAAATTTATGTCATGAAACGAGTAAAGACATTACGGTAACTTGGCGTCACAAAAATTGATCACAACATTGGTCATTATACTTTAGCTCGAAAATCATTAAGTCTAAACTCTTTTATTATAGCATTATTAACATTAAAGTAAACGCCAGCTGTGGTTTAGTTTAGGCCAATGCCACTAGATGCTCCCATAGTCGAGGGGGTGAGCGGGCCGGTTAAGCAGGGAGAAATGAGGTGAGATGGAGTGGTTATGATGAAGGGCGACGTGTGGCAACGAATCTCTCCCAGGGTACCTCGCGCGCGGTAGCGCCATTTTATTCGCAATATGTACCCTACCCGTCCCTTAGGAGGGGGTACAGAGCCAACGTTATAGATATGATGTAGCCACTCCATCCCTCCGCTCTCCTTCAAGGCTTAACTTCTCAAGGCTAATTTAGGCTCCTTCCTCGTAGACTAGTTCTGATTGGTGTCTTTTACAAGTTAAAATTGGTTGGCGCCACAGGAGGGGACAATTACTTTAAGAAGTTTGGTTTTATTTTGGTAAGATGTCGTAATTGAATTTTCTAAGCACGTTTTACATTCGGTATTGGCGTTAAAATAAACCATTAAATTACGAGGACGTTAAATTGCAATGCTTTTTACGTGATGTTAGTTCATTAAATTTACGAAAATTAAGAGTACTTTTTCGCCAAGACGTTTCGAGTTAAATTATATATTTCGAAGTTAGCTTTTTCTTTGCAAAAATCGTTTTTTTTGTACCTGTACTTTTTGAAATAAAGAATAAATAGACCATTCCATTTATCACTTTCAGAGAAACCAACAGATAGGCGGTAGGTCGCCGCCTTCTTAGGTTACTTCCATCGCGCCTAGAGGCAACGCCAGACGGAGCCCGCGTTCACTACACGCGGGAGGTTAGGCTACTCGCACTATCTCTAGTGGTTTTTCTTGGCGCGAGGGAAAGAACCCAAGAAGACGGCCCCGCCCCAATGGTTCACGCTTCTCTTCTGAAATTAATTAAATGGTCTATTACATAAGGAAACGCTAGTTCTTCCAGAGCCCCAGGCAGAAACTGGGTAGTGCCAAGAGAGTCAAGAGGGGGTCAAAGGCAGTTTACTCTACAGGTATAATTTTTATCAACACTCAACTATGAAAATCTGACACAAAAACCCTCGATCTTAACATGTTAAATTTGTCCCTTGGAGCTATGTTATGCCCTTGTGATATTTCCTAAACATTGCTTAAATATTATACTTCTATTGTTGCATGCTAAGTAAAAGGATTATCGTGTTAGTTGGGTCGCTAGAAAAACAAACTTATATAAAGTTTGAGAATTAACAATTAAGTTCTGTTTTTTGTTACGTAAAAAAATAATACTGAATGTTACATCTAATATTATTAAAGTGAGCTTAAATGATTGATGACTGGTGCACTTTATATTGATATTAATCGTTATTTGAATCAGGGAGAGGTGCAATGAAGATGCTTACACCATGAATATGAATAAATACTAACGTATTATGGATTCCCATCTCGTACGTTCCACTATGCATTTCGCTTACGCGCCCGTTCAATAGACACGTATGGTTCACAAGAGGTCCCACGCACAATAACCTGTTATTGGATACGTCTTTGATTTCCTCACTTTTCTGAGATTTTTTTCTTTGATTTTCTCTCTTTTCCCTGATTTCCTCGTTTGATTTCTTCACTTTTTCTTGATTTCCTCGTTTGATTTCTTCACTTTTTCCGTGATTTCCTCTTTTGATTTCTTCACTTTTTCCGTGATTTCCTCTTTTGATTTCTTCACTTTTTCCGTGATTTCCTCTTTTGATTTCGTCACTTTTTCCGTGATTTATTCTTAGATTTCTTCATTTTTTCCTGATTTCCTCTTTGATTTCTTCACTTTTTCCTGATTTCCTCTTTGATTTTTCACTTTTTCCTGATTTCCTCTTTGATTTCTAATCTTGTTTGAAGTATTTCTCAATACTCGTTTGGACACATCTTAAATTTTACGCAAAATTATTTAGAATTTGTATTTTTAAACCACGCTTGGTTACGAGAATGGAAAGCATTTTAACGTCTCGTTAGTAAGGTCTTTCTTGCAACATAAATGTTAAACTCCTTAAGGCTTTCTTCGGTGGAAAAAAGGAAAAATGCACATTATTTGACGCGTGCGAAGCAAATTATAGGTGATTTCACCCTATGAATCGACGAAATTTAACACTGAAACGTACTATTCCCTATGGAAATAAACCTAGATTTTAATATTGCTAATGTTAGAGAGTCGCTATTGTCGATCCAACGCAAATGAAAACGTGGCAGGAATATATGAACTAATCTACGTTTGAAACTTTCTTTTTAAGCAAAGTGCGTTTAACAGTTTAACTATTGTGGATACTAATTATTTTATACCATGAAAACGGTGGAAGCAACTTTAGTGAGAGCGAAGCTTCAAGCTTGAGTGAATATCCGAGAGGGGTCTAACATTTGAGCTTCTCAAAAAAAAAATCGGCGAAATAAAGAGGAAGTATCGAAGTCTTTATGTAAACTTCGAAAGATTTTAAGAAATCACCAATTCTTTTTGATAAAACATGGAAATAATCCGTGAGCCTTATATTTATCAATCTTATTAATTGCGTTAATGAAGAAGTGTACTATTAAATGAGTAGAAGTGTGCCGACGCTTGTAAAGTAAAGCCAGATGTATATAATACTTCTCTTCGAGAGAAGTGTACCACAAACCGGGACAATTGTAACATGATTCTTTCCATCCTCATTTAACGTTTGGAGCACGATTACTAAACCGAATCACATACGCGATCTAAATAGTTCCCTCATCATTACTCTATTAGCGCTGCTTAACTATTTGACAAGACGCATGTGCTTGTGGATTTTTGTCCCACGTTAAGACAATCAAGGTTTGTGGGTTGATTGCTGGGGATTTAGTACCAAACAGTTATAGAATTAACC
This sequence comes from Phalangium opilio, assembly GCF_054372755.1. Taxonomy (NCBI): domain Eukaryota; kingdom Metazoa; phylum Arthropoda; class Arachnida; order Opiliones; family Phalangiidae; genus Phalangium; species Phalangium opilio. The sequence continues at coordinate 3,529,847 of NW_028324166.1, read as the reverse complement.
CCACGGTACGATAGTTACCCATCTGAAGTTTGATTAGCAGTCAGGAGAGCAAACTAGAAGTTGCATGAGCCTGGGAAGAATGATGTTACGTAACTAAAGTATTAAGAGGAGGAGGAGTGTTATCCTTCTTCTATTATCCCCTTCTGGTAAAGCTAACTAATTCACGTATGTGTTTATTTTCTTCTTTTAGGAGCCATTCTATGTTTTGGAGCCCATATCTCCGTATCGAGATTCGAGATGTTCTTTGAGACTTTCAACTCAGTTTGACCCCATAAATACACCTTTTAATTTATGGTAGACTTGTCAGAAACACCCTGTGTACTCGAGATATAACTAGGAAATGTCAGAAAGTTTTAACGACGATATAATAAGTGCCTTGCTGTTCGTTAAAAGCCAGAGTTTTGTTTTTCTAATCGATCGCCAACCTTAATTTGATAAAGAAAGTTGAAAGAACTATAATTTGCTACCTAGGAACTTAATTAAAATATCGTGCACGCTTGCTTAACCCTATCGTGCATAGTTTACGGAAACAAAGTTTGACAGAAGTTTATTAATATTTTCCTTGGAAGTAAACGCGTACGTTCCAGGGATTTGACATCGAATTTACACTCTGATAGGGGGTTTTTCCTTTCCCAAAAGTGTTGCCAGAATGTTGGCGAGTCAAAAATTGCGCAGATAAAGGCTAGCAGTTCGGTTTGAAATGGTATTTGACCAATTTGGCTCACAGTGGGTCTGACAAAACTGCAGCACTAAAAATGGAGGCATTTTCTGTGCCCCTTTAATGGAAACAATATACAGGTGGTTTTTGATAAGTATGCCACAAATTGAAGAGTTTGGTCTTTGGTTATGCTGAGTGAAAAGTGTCACATAACATGGGGTCTAAAACATTTAGTTTTGGAGTTAAGGGCCCCCAAACATTGGCTGGCCCCTAAAACAAGGAAATTGGCACACATGGGGAGTAAGACATATCAGAGTGCTCATCTTGTTACAGACAATTTCAATAGCTTCCAATCTAAGAACGTTAATGAGCATTTATCTAGCAGAAGTGTACGTTTAAAGGTAAAACGAAGTGTGCCTAAGCTGGCAATGTAAAGGATACTGTTCAAAGTGTAATAGCACAACAGTGGAAATTTTCAACAATACCTTTAAATAACGATGTTAACTTATTACGAATAAATTAAACAATAACTTTAAAATCTTGTGTTGTTACACTTTGAACTACTTACATTATCAGCTTAGGCACACTTTTTCCTGATAACAATGTCACCAGTAAAACACAGATATTTTTCTAAATACTCATATTTTTAAAACATAATTGTTCAGCTATAGAACACGTACTTTCAAATACGAAACCACTTTAAGAAAACTCACCTTCTCGTAGCATTTTACAATCCGTTGTTACTGACCGTCTGAAATTCCGACACACGTTTAACTAACTCTAAAATAATTCTATCGACATATTACACGTACACCTTACAATAGCTTACACGCATTAAGAGTGTAGCTTCCACCATTAGCACCAATCCCACCGCTGCACGGTTAAAATGTAACAAATTATGTAATATTGATTGTATAATCAATTTTACTTCATTCTTAACACTTCAGAGGGATACATGGTATTCAGTTGGAACGCAGTTAGTTGGTTACGAAGCCGATATGCCGTGCGTAGCTTAAATATCAGTCACCAAACTTGTGACAAGTATGCAAACAATCTCAAATTGTTTGCTAAAATTAGAGAGGCTATAAAAACGGCCCTTGAAGAAAAATCGAAGAAGTTTATGCAGCTTGCTGTTGCTAATATTAATGCCTTGAGTCATACGTTTATTATAATAAGTCATTGAACTTCGTATTGGTTCGGCGAGACTTCTCTAGGAGTACTAGCATGAACCATTAATACATACATCCAGAAGTGTACAACGAAGCGGGATAATTATAAAATGATTCTTCCCAACATCATTTTACATTTGGAGTGAACAAGGTTACTAAACCGAATCACCTACGCGATAAATAGTTCCCCCTCATCATTACTCTATTAGCTTTTAACTATTTTCCAAGGCACATCCGCTTGTGCAGATTTTTGTCCCAGCCACGTCAAAGCAATCAAGGTTTGTGGGTTGATTGCTGAGGATTTAGTAAATACCAAACAGTTATATAATTCACCCCACGGTGCGATAGTTACCCATCTGAAGTTTGATGAGTATTATAGCAAACAAAAAAGGGTTAGCTTGAAAGAATCGTAATACAAAACTAAAGCATTAACATGATACAGAGTGTCATCCTTCTACCATTATCCCCTTCTGGTATCTACAGTGAAACTCTGATATTTGGTTATAGCTTTACGATAAAACTGTTCTATTCTTTTATCCTATATAGAGAGAGACACACACAAAAGACAAGGTTGACCTCTAGCGTTTGAAATTTAAGAGGTCAAATTCCATCTTTGTCGAAAGCTTAAATCGCGTAGTCGGTGACAGATTAATCCGAAGGCGGTATTGGTAACAAATATAAGCGGATCAGTAGCGAGCGTAAAATCGCTCTTAAAAACTTAAGCTCTGAAAACCAATTACTCTGGTGACACCGTCCTGCACGTGCAAAGGAAATCCTTTTCGATCTCGTCGCCAAGAAAAAAAGCGAGGCGGTCGTGAAACCAAATAAAAAAGAAAAAACGTGTCTGAGGTTTTGTTTATGCTGTCAACGAGCAGGAGTCTTGATAAATGAGATGCTTTGGGTGACTCCTTTTAATCCATCAATGACATCTTCACCCCTCTAACTTTGCTTCATCCAAGCTCAGGCCGAACAAATACCAACAAACACATAATCCTTTTTCTATAAAACACAGATTTATTATAGGTTTTATTTTTTCTTTATTTATTTATTTTTTTTGATATAGTTAAATAAAATATATTATTAAGAGTTCAAACAAGTTAATTTTATTAGTTCGTTTAGGAATAGGTGACTCTAAAAATCTACAACGTCACTTTATTGGGAACCATGTTTACTACTATTAGAGTTTAAGATCCGAAATGAATAGATCATTCCATTATTTCCAGATTCGTTGCCTCTTGGCGATAGAGAAATAACCTAAGATAGCCTTTCCCATATGTGTTGGTTTCCCTGCAAGTAATTAATGTAATAGTCTAGCAGTTATAACAGGGATAGATTTAATTTTAGAAGTAGGAATGGAGAACGGTTAGTATTTACTTCAGTCCGACTCATAGACCACCCAGTATAGAGCCCCTCCCTTAAAACACGTAACGAAAAGTTTAAATTATCTTATTGGCTCAATTAGACTACGTTTTGATGACGTTGCTGACGGGGACGGTGAAAAATACGTAATTCCTTTTTACCTCTGTCGCTCTGACCCGCCTCTTCTTTCATTCCCCCCGTCCCGTGGTAGGGGGTCCGGGACTTTGACGCGCGTCCAGAATACTCTGTTCTTCATTTCTACTTCTAAAATTAAATCTATCCCTGGTTATAATGACAGAAATAAAATATCTCAATACCATTGGATTAAAACGAGGGGCTTCCCACTCTCGGTTTATATTATGTTCACAGATTGGGTTGAGTGAAGGGCCTATCGGATTCAAATTGATGCGGAATGAATAACATACCGGGTGTGTGTCGTACGCTACTTTATTTTACAGGATCTTCATCATTGATGTTTTAATACCATTTATTTAAAATAAGCGGTGAAGAAGGGTATCTATCATTAGTTTCGAAACATTTCTAATGAGTGACGTATCATTTGGCAACGGGTAAATGGGTGCCCGGGGTGGCAGTCACGCCCGGGTTTTTCCTTTCCTCCACTTTGAAAGAAGCCGTGTTCCTTCAACTCCGACCGAAATGTCTCAAATATCTCTACCCCCCCCCGCCCGCGAAGGGCGACATACAAGACAGAAAGAATGAAACAAAAATATATATATTATAGTTAAAAACATATTAATGAAAAGTATGAACTACACTTCTCATTGTGATAACGCTAAAAGGAAGGATAGTTACCATTAAGGCTCATTAAGATTCGACTAAAATCTTACATTAACGTCGGTGAAGTCGCTTTGCTCGCATAATTAGACAAGTGTCAACAACTACGTACGTATAAGATTTGCAGGCATAGTTTGTAATTTTTCAGTTTCGTCGGGCAGTGTCGAGATGGCACTATGTCGTTAGCGCCTTTTCCTTAGGCATAGCTTACTCGATCATGCCTTACAAACGCATGATCGAGGTAGCTATGCTTTAGTTGATGATATATGAAAGGTTAAGGGATTCAAGATTTGCTGGTTTAGGCCTAACGGAAATCATGTTTTACTCAAACACGTACCTTCATTAACGTAGTTCATTGAGTGCATGTCATACTTTTTGTGGTTATGCTACTTATCCTTGTACGAAATGCATGAACTATCTTTGAAGTGCCTAATGCTGAGACTACCGATGTCAAGAAAATACGTATCCCTGTGAATGAAAACTACCAACCACTTCGGTGAAATGGCGCTGCAATCTCGCGAAAAACAAGGACTAAGTGTCCAGTCCCATTCCATGCGGAGTCTTTTGTATCTTGGCGTCTGTGATGTATTTCAAGTAATTTTTACCGACTTTCCGATGCCTTCTTTACAATTTCTGTATAGGGAAACAGCAAAAGGGGCCGGGCTTCAGACCGCTCATCGCAAATACATCTACATGGTGGTGTATTTTATGAAGTAGAAGGTTAGTGGTGGAGTAAAGATGATTGGTTAAGCAGAGGTCTGACGTTTTGTAGGAGGGGTTTATCCCTTACTGCCGTGTTCCTATAGGCCAAATGATTATGCTAGTTTCACACAGTCAGTATACCGTGGCTTTTTAATATACTTATAAATCGTAGTATAGTATTATGACCTAATATTGACGTAACAATTTTTTCATATTAACTTTATCGAAAAAGCTCTGTGGTTGAAAGAAGCACGATTTGGTTATTTCACTCTTCATCTATTTCTGGCTATCCATATTACTAATATGTCATCACCACATTCCCCTAGTATAAACAACACCAGCCAATAAGAATTCCTCAGCCAGTGTTTTTCGTTGTTTTAAGATTCAAGACTCGGGAAACCCCAATCCCAATTTAGAAGGAAAAAAAAAACACCCCCTCTCGATCCAACGTGGTGGTGGCGATGGTAAACCTTAAGCGTACTATAACTACTTGTCGACGACTAAACACCGGACTAACCTAACAGATCCGCCGCGTCTCAATGCTTGTCAAATTATATAAATGAATAGTAAAAACAGTAACAACCGTTTTAGTTTCTCTATGGATTTTCAAATATATCCTCATGAAAATCCAAACCAATACCAAATAAATTACAATTGCGAGAATGGAACCACTCACCTGTTTCAAACGTACGCGTCATCATCCATGTATTCAACAAGTGGTGGTACTTCCGGTGGGAATAATGGCATGACGTCGTCATTCTTTACGTCACATCCGGTTACCTATGATTACGGCTGTTTCGGTAACCCGTATAATTTAGACGCTACTATTTTCTCCTGTAATCCCATTGTTACTGATGAAACTGTCAAGAACGATAGCGAAGATACGCAATTGTCAAATTTGGTGAATTCTTTCATGCAATCTGAACAACGCGGTGATGAAATAATTGCGGATATTGCCGAATTGGAAGGTGTTGAAAGTTCACCGCGCGTACGTGTGACAACTCCGACCACGACGAACCTTAACGAAAGTTTAGAAAGTATTGAAGAGATACATGCACCCGAGGAACAGTTTCAGTCGTGCAATGACAGCAAAGAAACAACAGTTGTTGATGATAATGAGTTAATTGTGGATCCAGATGAGTTTTGCGACTTGAGGAATGAAACAAATGGTATGATATTCGTTTTAGTAAATGAAGTTTTTTTGGGGCCAAATGAGGGACGGATATAGCTTATCCATTTTGAGTATGATCCAAAATTTTCCTGAACCATTTTGATTTTGATTGAAAATTGATTTCAATTAAAAATGGCCTGATCCAATTTGATTTTGATCCAAAATTTTCCTTATTTAAATTTATTTCAATTAAAAATGGTCTGATTCAATTTGATTTCATTTAAAAATTTCCCCGATCCGATTTGATTTTGATCCAAAATTGCCATTATTTCGATTTGATTTTGATCCAAAATTGCCATTATTTCGATTTGATTTTGATCCAAAATTGCCATTATTTCGATTTGATTTTGATCCAAAATTGCCATTATCCGATTTCATTTTGATCCAAGATTGCCATTATCCGATTTTATTTTGATCCAAAATTGCCATTATCCGATTTCATTTTGATCCAAGATTGCCATTATCCGATTTTATTTTGATCCAAAATTGCCATTATCCGATTTGATATTGCCATTATCCGATTTTATTTTGATCCAAAATTGCCATTATCCGATTTTATTTTGATCCAAAATTGCCATTATCCGATTTTATTTTGATCCAAAATTGCCATTATCCGATTTTATTTTGATCCAAAATTGCCATTATCCGATTTTATTTTGATCCAAAATTGCCATTATCCGATTTTATTTTGATCCAAAATTGCCATTATCCGATTTTATTTTGATCCAAAATTGCCATTATCCGATTTGATTTTGATCCAAAATTGCCATTATTTCGATTTGATTTTGATCCAAAATTGCCATTATCCGATTTCATTTTGATCCAAGATTGCCATTATTTCGATTTGATTTTGATCCAAAATTGCCATTATCCGATTTTATTTTGATCCAAAATTGCCATTATCCGATTTTATTTTGATCCAAAATTGCCATTATCCGATTTTATTTTGATCCAAAATTGCCATTATCCGATTTGATTTTGATCCAAAATTGCCATTATTTCGATTTGATTTTGATCCAAAATTGCCATTATCCGATTTCATTTTGATCCAAGATTGCCATTATTTCGATTTGATTTTGATCCAAAATTGCCATTATCCGATTTTATTTTGATCCAAAATTGCCATTATCCGATTTTATTTTGATCCAAAATTGCCATTATCCGATTTTATTTTGATCCAAAATTGCCATTATCCGATTTTATTTTGATCCAAAATTGCCATTATCCGATTTTATTTTGATCCAAAATTGCCATTATCCGATTTTAATTTGATCCAAAATTGCCATTATCCGATTTTAATTTGATCCAAAATTGCCATTATCCGATTTTATTTTGATCCAAAATTGCCTTTATCCGATTTTATTTTGATCCAAAAAGTTCCCAGATATCTTTGATTTTGATCCAAATTTAGCCCTTAGCCTGACTAAATTCTATTCTGGTTCAAAATTTCCCGATCAAGTTCGATTCTGATCTGATCGTCCAGGTTCCTTATTTTATATTTTCCCACTTGATATCAGATGGGTTCAGCTAAAATGAAGCTGGGTCCATTATTAATTTTCAAAACGATAATGAATATAGATCGATCAGTAAATAGTTTTTATCGATCTTATCAAATTATTTTGATCCAGTTGAAATGTGATTCTATGTAATTTGATAACAGTTTGATGAATTCATAGAAGTAATTTTCTTCATGGTATTATACTTTAATTTAGACAGTTGTAAGATTTGAATGTGAATAATTTTGGAAATTAAAACAAGCAGTTATTTGTTATATCATTAGGAATAAACAAAGACAATAATGGTAAACCGAGGAAAGAACGTACAGCCTTTACGAAATCTCAGTTGCAAGAATTAGAACAAGAATTTACACACCACAACTATCTAACAAGACTTAGAAGATACGAAATTGCAGTGTCGTTGGATCTGACAGAACGACAAGTAAGATTATACGATCACCAATTACTAGGCCTACATTACCAACATGTCTGTTGTATCGTTTAGGTAAAGGTTTGGTTTCAAAACCGACGGATGAAATGGAAAAGAACTAAACGAAATCAGAGAGACAAAACAACTCGACTTCAAGAACCCACTGAATTTCAAGAAGAACAATTTTCAAATTCGTTCGGTTTTTCGTCCCTCAGTCCTTGAAGTGGTTTCTAACGCTAATTACATAAACTAAGTACAGTTGTGACAATTATCGAGAAGTGTTTTCGAATTTCCACCCAAAGTGTCATTGGTCGATATAACTTAAACGAAAAAAAAAATTAGGTTAATTAATATGTTCGGGCAGTGTTATTTTTCACTGTCCGGGTTTACGTATCATGTAGCTTTAGCTTCGGTGGTCCTCCATTTACTCTCAAGTATCCCAAAAAAAACGATAGTGTGCACTAAAGGGGCTAGCGAAATTTCCTCCCCCCTCCCGTTTCATAACTTTAACCGCGCTTCAGGATCGCCAGTAATTTGTTATTAGAGCATCTCAAGTTTGGAACTGAATGATTTGTTTCGAAAAGAACTATAACCAGTTCAGTTTTTTGCAGATAGCGTTTGAATTGCACTCACAAACGACTGGCAAAACTTGCCTGCACACTATCTAAACGTAAATTACTTTTCAAGATTATAATTGTTTCGTGCTAGAATGGTTTTTAATGTGAGTTCACTAGAGAGATGTTGAGCAGACAAATGTGTAAAATAATGTGACACTCACGTGAGTGTGACATGGTGTATTGGCGATTGCATGGTGCCTCGTTTGCCATGAAACCACGGTCAACCGTACTCCGTAATCAAGTGCAATTTTAGATTTTAACTGCGGCAACACATACATATCCTGTCACGTGCAAAGGTATGGCCTTGACAACCCCAGTTTGAAAGCAATGGCGAGGGAGAATTTTTACAGTGGAAGCCACCCCTTTGCCTCTCATTTTAAGATTGACTCCATGATTTCGCGCAACTAATGGACATTTTGAATAAATCACAATTTCGTCACGTTGTTTTAAATATTAAATAAAGAAATATACTAAAAAATATTTTTATTGAACAAAACTATTTTGATTACAAAAACAAGGTTATTTTTCATGAGAAAAAACATGGTTTGGATAAGTGATATGTGAAAATTGAGCATGATTAACTGGTTTTGAGTCATTAATGACAAATTTTTAGACGCCTGACAAAAATCCAGCAAATTGTGAACCGGAAAGAACTTTGACAACAAATTTGGAATTGTTGTCAACATAAATTGAAACGTACTGACCCTCCTAAAATAAAAGTTAATGGACTTATTTATCTATTAATGTAAAATTAATTAATGTTTCCTACCTCCAAATAAAGAACACCGTTTAAGGATATTGTAAATTTTCTTCCCAACTCTAGTAACTCCGTTGATTCCAGTGATCTGTTATCAAGTTACAAATCGTGTGTCGCAATATACAAAACTGTTCCATCAAAAATGAGATCCAACTTACATGTTCTTTTGGCACACAGAATCAATACACAAAAGCGCTGTAACGACGTCACCAGGACCGACGGACTTGTTTCTCGTGGCAGGTGTACGGTTTAATAAATGAAGGCTGACGTAAAAGACGTAGAATCCTTTTTTCGTAATTTTGAGTCTTCCTTCCTCTGCCGATTCCGTGTCACCGCGTTGAAATGCACCACCCATGAAAGGCTACAACAATTATAAACCATTAAAGACACTATAAAGCAGGCATCGTCGGGTAGGTATAAATTATTCGAAATACGTCATAGTATGGGCACGTGACTGAGAAAGTCGAGGTTCAAAGAAGCTTAGTTAGTTTTATTTATAAAACTACAACTTCAGGGAGCTGGGCCTGCAATATCGTGAAAACAAGTCCTAAGTGTCCTTTCACCATTGACGTCACGTTGTTAAAATAATTTTTACCCACCCGCCGTTGCCTTCTTTGGAGTCCCTTTAAAGGCACGGTAAAAAGGTGTCAATGGATGGGTAAAAATTATTTTAAATACGTCACTGGCACCACGTGACGCCAAGATATAAAGACTCCAAATGGAGTGGGGACTAGTCCTTGTTTTTCACCAGACTGTAGCGCCAATTCTTTAAGGTGGTATTTTTAAAAAAAAAAGACAAAAACAATTAAGCTTCTTTGAACCTCGGTCACATGCCTATGACGTATTTCAAATAATAACCCGACGAAGCCTACTTTACAGAACCTTTAAATGTAAATATTAATGAATAATTAAATGACAGTTATACTTGGTTTAGTTTTTTAATTTCCACAAAGGTTTTCTTGCCTACTCTGGTATCGGTACTTAATCGCCATATAAATGCAATAGGGATTCGTGGGTAAATTGCCGCGGGGTTTATGTTGATTAAAGGTGGTAGGTTCAAGGTTTCATTAGCAGCCGCTTCTGATGTGCAGTTTTCTTCGCACTATGGAAATATTCTAAAGCTTTAACTGCATTAACTAATGATGGACGTTTCTCGCTTTATTGACAAATAGAATAATGTAATGAGATATATCAAGAAATTCAAGTACCTTTCCATCTATTAAAATTTGCGTTCTTCTTTCAGTCACGTCTGCACAGAAAATGAAGAGTAATTATTATTTAAATCACTATATTCATGAGGATATTGACCAAATATTCATTGACAATTGTGCCACTTGATGTAACTTCGAGGGAAAAATAGGTTGGTAAATCTTTGCCTTCTATCTCGAATTATGGCACATGCTCTGTAGGTTTTTTGGATCATAAGAGTGAACAGAGACGTTAAGGGATCAACCCCTTTGTATGTCCAGATACTAACGGTTGCTTACCCACTTTTTTCCCACCGAAATGGTCTATTTGTCTATTAGATAACATTCTTGAACCAGGAAATACACAGGCTATTTCTGAAAGGTCTGTGGGTCCAGAGAGTGCGCAGAGATGGCTATGGGTCAATCCCTTGTATGTCCCGATACTGAGGGTTGCCTGTGCCGTTTTTTACATTGAAGAGACTTATTATATTTCAGCTTAAAAAATTGATTTATGGGGTCATCCGTAAAATACTGCAATCTTAATTTGAAAACTGTGGCCCAGACGGCAAGACTCAAAATCGCCCTATGACCATCCCCCTTAATTTCTAACAGACCTTTGAGAAACACCACGTAGAAGTGGCATTTATTGACACCAACCGTTTAGTTTGATCCTAACACAGTGCAGTTTCTGGTTGAAGGTATAACTCAAATTTGCACAAACTTTCAAAAATTGTTGAGGTCTTATTTTAATTTTACTTGATTAAATACAATACCACGAACAAGATCTCGGAAATTTTCAAACATCTCCTGCTTGGTCACGTTAGCTCCCGATGGTCCTCTTGGACCTCGAGGACCGGGTGGTCCAGGAGGACCTGGTGGGCCAGGCTGAAATATCAAATACGTTGGGCTATTACACAACCTGGGGTACGCGGGCCTCCTAAGTCTTATTTCTTTTGATTATATTATTTCATTGGTAATTCTCCTAAAGGTTTTTACCAAGTATCGACCACCACTTCGAACACGCTGTCTGGCTTTAACCAGTTTCTTGCTTTGAGCTTCAGTTCTTTCGCTATGTCGTAGAAAGGTCTGCCAGGTTCTCCTTGGGTCAAATGGCATAGGGCGTCGCTATAAGAAGTGGTGTGTACAAAACTTACCCAATCAATATTTATTTTTCAGGAACAATTTCCATAAATTATAGAAAAAGGTTAGAGTAACTTCCTAAGGAAATCCGTTATCTTTAAAAGTACTGATTGATTGACTGACTAATAATCAACGCCCAATGCAAATTACTTTACCATGGAAGCTGAAACTTGCTTTTTAGGGACCTTACTCTTTATTTTTTTATTCGAAACATCAATAGTTCCAGACATGATAACTTCAGAATAATTTAACTATGTTTATAGTAATGCCAGTTGCTTAGTCAGTGAATCGTTGTACGTAATTTGTTCTATGTGTTAACTAGTCATTTAATTTCTCTACAAGCTCCTTTTACAAATTTTAACTACGTAACACCAACTCGATTGTTACCAGCAAAATATCCCACCCTGTATAATAATTTGAAACACACCACAATCATTAATATAATCGAGTAGAATTAATAGAAGAATCGATTTGAATCTCGAATATTATCAACCAAAACTGATAAAATGATCGATTAGAATTAATAGAACGATCGATTAGAATTAATAGAACGGTCGAGTATAATTTATAGAATGATCAATTTGAATCACTAACAGAATCCACTAGAATTATTAACATAATAGATTAGAATCACTAACAGAATCCACTAGAATTATTAACATAATAGATTAGAATCACTAACAGAATTAACTATAAATATGAAGAAAAATTAAGATCAAAATGAACTACATATATCAACAAAATTACTAACAGAATCGACTAATTGAAAAATCAACAAAATGATTAACAGAACCGACTAGAAATGTCATCACTTACCATATTTCCTGCCGGTTTCCAAACAATCCCATCAGCTAAACTTGAATTGTTCGCGGCTTTTAACACAATCTTGGAACGATTTCCACGAAAGAGGGCGGTTGGCAAATCAGATCTAGATCGCGCACGTGTTTTCGGTTTACCCTTCCTTTGCGGTACACTCATTGCAAGTGGCAACATCACCGCTGCCACGATGATTAAAATTATTACCCCTTTCATTAATTTCCAAAATTCTAGTACTTCAAAGTGAACCGTATTTTCGCGCGCATAAGTGCACGAGAGACGAGGCAAAAGACACGTGATAGAGGCAAGTGAATGTTAAGTAGCGATATCCCAAAATATATGCTTTCACACTCAACGCCTCGAGGTTTCTGCGTGGACTTCTTCGGGACCCGTTTTTCACTTACCCGTCGCCTTTTCTCGACCACTCAACTCCACCTCTTTTCTTTGTATCTCTAAGCATTGTATTCCAGTACCGCGCCTCTTGACAGCTGAACCTAGGAGGTAAATACGTGGGGTCTTGGAGGAGCTAACGGTTGCGATTTTCAATGTCCATAGTTTCCCCAAAATGGTTTTCTCTAACCGATGAGCACGACAGTCCAAGCTTCGATTAAGGGGAATGTGTGTGGAAACAATTGAAGGAAGGGACGTTCTAGAGTCACTAGAGGCGACGTAACACTGGTTTCTATATTTTCCCAATACGACTCCCTGTTCTATATCCTCCTTGAGTGAAGCTGCTGAACTTTGCTTCTGTCAAACAAGATCTGTATCATAACAACCCCATCGGAAACGTTTTAAGAGCGCGAACGTGTTGAATGCTGATAGCCCAATTTTAACTGATTTAATATCTGCTCTAGTTTTTCTCGGAAGAAGTAATGTAGGAAATAGAAGTGCGACTTCCACCATTAAGGCTGAAAACAGTAGACATGTATTATATTGGCCTCGGATGGCACTATAGACCATTCCATTACTTTCCATGAGACCTGCACACAAACGCTAGACGGAGCTCAAGTTCACTACACGCGACTCGCAGTGCCTCTGGCGGTGCTTCTAAGCGCTAGAGAAAAACCTAAGATGGGGGAATCTCCTTCTGTATGTTTGCTTCACTGCAGGAATTATTGGAATGGGCTTTTACTATATGTTTTGAAACATTTTATTTTAGAAATTAATATCGGTTTATAGCAGGCATAAATTTGATTTTCACTGAATGGTTTTGTAATATCCCTAACTTCGACGTTCCATTGGGGGCTTGCAAACAATGCGAATTATTTTAATTATTACATGAAAATTCAAATAACAATTAGAGCACTGAGTTCAAAAACTTCTAGTTTAAAGAATGTTAGTATAACAAGCAAAATGAACCGAACTGCCACCTGGCGAATTATAATTAGTTTATTTTCCTTTTTTTGACTTTCATGGTGTGTTTACATATAAACGCATCCATTACCCGAAGAATTTTTGAAAGTCGTTTTTTATTCGAAAATATTCTGGAATTTCTTTGGGCGGAATTTCAGCTGTGTTTGTCGATATCTCACGTGTTGTAACAATTTACGAGGACGCCACTGAGGCGTTACTCTCAATACAAGTAAAAGGAAAGCAGAGATACTTCTCACTGTTGAGATATGTATCCTCAAATCACCCACATTTCCTAGAGACCTAAACCATTACATTAAATACTTGTAGGGAAACCAACACACAGGGGTGAGACCGACATTGGGGTATTCTTCTTCACGCCAAGAAGCAACGCCAGACAGAACCCGAGTTCACTACTCGCGGGAGACTAGCCGATTCGTACTGCCTCTAGCGGTGCGTCTTCACACGAGGGAAATAACATCGTGGTGTTTGCTTCTCTTGTGGAATTAATTTAATGGTCTATAGCTATTGACCCCCAAATAGCCGAGTTGTAGCTTGTAAACTTTCGCCGGATGCATATCTCCATATCTCCTATAAATAAATGATCTCTGACGGAAGCGGTGTTTACTGAAAACAAATGGGATGGTACGTTGTAACGTTTCACGTTCAAGTGTTGACAAGCGCACTTGGAAAAGTGAGGCGTATTAACACGTAATGCTAAACCTCATAATAAAGAAAGTAGTCATTATCAGCTTTGCTTTTACTCGAGTATAGGTTAAAGAAATGACAGTCATGCTCTATTATGCCCCGGGGATCCTTTCCCCGAGAAATCCCATTCTTTAGAAACACGTGGCCAACGATAAAATGCTAGTGTCAGCTCACAAAGCTTTGCCACTTTCTTTCAGACGTTCATCAGGGGAGAAGTGTTGAAGGTAAGCAGTTACAAGGAAATATAGACCATTTCGATGTAAAAAAGGTGTTAGGCAACCCTCAGCATCTTGCAATCAAAGGGGTTCACTCTCATTGAATCCCCAAACCTACAGAGCAGGCACTATTAAGCAACTGATAAAGGGGAAAGACACTGGGGAAAACTTTGCCTTTCATCTCCCTTTTAGGCGCCTACGCTGTATTCTTTTTTCATGATGAGGGTGCGCAAAGACGGCAAAGTATCATCCCCCTTGTATGTCCCGATAATAAGGGTTGCATCCCCTTTTTGCGTCGGCAAGGTCTATTGACGATCATTCTTTTTTTCACAAACGAAATAGATACTTCTCTCCAGAAGGAGGGTAATATAAAAAGGGCCCTTGCAAAAAAAAAAAAAATCAGGTGTTCTTTAGGTGTACCGAGTCTGTTTATAGAAGCAAAATAAAATTTCACGGTCAAATATTTCGTATTCTAGGAATTTTAAATTCAATTGGTAAGTTGGTAACTTTTACATTTCGTCGAAAATAAAATTCCGGACTCTTGGTAGACTTTTGAAATTATGGACATTAAATTATAAATATTTCTTGATTTTAAATTCTCCCGAAATAGGTATAATTTAGGACTTTGGACTTCTAATTTTTTTAAACAGTTATCCTTGTAAAAGCCTAGATTAATTTGTGTCTTTTTAGATAAGATATTTTTTATAGTTTTTATTTATTTTTAAATTCCACATTTTTTGAGCTATTAGAGGAAATATTATTTTTAAGGGTTGGTTTAAAAATTTTTTAGATAAACCATTTCTGTTCTGCCCTTCATCTTAAATTGTCTTGAAATCTTTTAACTTCTGATTTTGAAACTCATTCGAATATCATTGTAGCATTTAGAAATTATGTCTGGTATGACAATGACTTTATCTCTTTCATCCAAGGACTTGATCTCAAACTTTCGCAAGATACTGGTAATTATGACTTTCGACTTCAGTATAGAATATCCACGGCCTATATTAGTACGAGTAACCAACCGGCATTAGTAAATTCGTGCGCGTGTATATCTGAACACCAGTATTACCAATACAATTCCTTGGCCCTGCTGAAAATGCCGCATAGGCTAAGGGGTGCCTTCTAGCGGCCTGACCATTGGGCAAAAACCGGTCTGGATCAAATCTCTCTGGATTTGGAAAACTCTCCTGTCTACGGTGTAATGCCCACAAGTACACGTAAACATCTGTGCCTTTAGGAATGAAGTGGTTGCCTAAAATTTTTAAAATCCTGTTAAAATTCAATTCAGGGATTTCTGCTATAAACGTGGTTTTCGTGTTATTTTTTTCCATGAAGTTTAATAATGAACCTTTAGTTAAGTTTTTAATGCGCTGCGATGATGTATTTAGTATTTACGGCCTAGAGTGAATAATTTAGTTTACAAACCACTTGGGACCTACCTATCTCCAAGTCATTGATGAGTCTTCTTCCAATTAGTGGAACAGATGGATAAAGCCTTTGAGTTTCCTGCAACGAATAAATAAGGATATGAGAACTTGGGAACTAGAATAAAGCAACGTCGGATGGGCAATTTATATTTGAAGTACGTCACAGTCATGTGACCATAATTTTTAGCAGTTTTAATGCCTTTGAACAGAAGTCGTTGCGAATTAAAACTTTTGGCAATTTTAAAATCGATACAATATACATTTTCCACGAAATAAAAGGGGGTAGGCAACCCCCAGTATCGGTACATAAAAGAGGGGTTGATACATTGCCATCTCTGCGCACTATCATGATACAAAAAGACTACAGCGCAGGCGCCAAAAAGCGGGATGGAAGGCAAAATTTTGCCCCTCTTCGTTAAATCAATATTAAATGGGATAGCTCGTCATGACGTAGAAGAACGGCTGTATCAAAGGCTTAGTAAAGACTAGGTAGTGAAAAGTACCGAAAAGACACCGCGTCAATTGTCGACAATCGTTCTAAACTTTTCTCTCTGTAAGACATGTTGTAAACAATACCTGAAGCACACAATCGAGGTATCTCAGATCCTTCATCTGTTCCATGGTAATATCCTCTTCACTGTTTTCACCCATGACGGAATTAATTTCGGAAACCAACCGTTCTTGAACATCCGAATGCAAACCAATTAGATAGAGAGCCATTATTAAACCCGCTGCAGTTGTATCGTAACCCTGTGTTTTTAAGGTTCAGTTAAGGAATGATGCGTTTCTCGAAACACGGAGATGACTTACTGCTCCGACAAAAGTGATCACTTGATCACGAATCTCCTTGTTTGTTAGAATATCCTCTGGATTTTCCACCTCTTGTGAGATTAACCATTCAACAAATGTGTATTTCCTTTCGGTGTTGTCGGTATTTGGTTTAACATCGCCATTTTGCGTTCTGACTTTCAGAATGTTGTCCTGTAGACCAGGCATGGAAAAATATTCATTCATTTTCAACCCTTCTTGTACAAAATTTAGTTTTTGCAAACAACAAAATATTGTTTCAATGAAACGGTAACCCTAACCAAACTAAACCTTAAGTCAAAAATAACCCTTAGCTTGAATCGAGCCCAACATGTTCTAAACTGACTCTCCACAAATGCAATACGAATACATTGTACATTTTCTCAAAAAGGCGAAAATAGGTAGCTTCATTTGCGTGTCCTTTAACAAAGGTGCATATATAAAAACATAAAGTAAACTTCGTTCACAGTTCCCAGCCTTAGGCTGTAAACACCATGTTAAATGAGAAGCAAACGACACTCCTTTCAAACTCTACATGAAGATCAAAGGTTTATGGAAAATAGTGCTCCATGGTGGTGATACAATGTTAATTATTGATACTACGAGATGGAGCCTATTCACGCATGTTCCCTGTGCTACGAAGAGGGGGTCGACACTATTCTGAGGATAAAGGGGGGTGTCTCTTATTACACGGTGCAAGCAATCTTCAACGAATTATACTTTTTGGTTTTTATGTATGAACTTTTGTTGTAACTGTAGATATGTTACTATATGAAAAATGCAGACTTACTGTGAACACTTTGTTTAACATTGAAATAGATTTGAGATATTTTCTTCCAAATTTAGTAAAATTTAAAAGTAAGTTTATTCTCCACCACGGGAAAGTTGATTTCAGCATCCAACCACTAAGACCACTGTCAAATCGAAATTCAAAATTTCTAATGCGAAGGTTCTAGTATGTTGAAATGGAAGTGGTCATAAGAAACTTGCCTGTTCACGGCTTCTATTGTATCGTTAAATCCATCTAATTGACTGTTTAATTGGATTCCAGAAGATACCTCTATTAGAAAATGGCATTAGCTGTGTTAATATGTGAATCAGAAATTAGTGGCCGAGCGAGAGAGTGTTTGTAACTACTACAAAATTTCCACCGATTGAATTCACGTTTGCCTGAGTACGTGGCAATTATGGAAGTGTCAATGTTTTTAAAAATGGGTCTGAAATATATTGTTCTCGCTCGACCGAATAATTGTACCGTAGTTCTTTGTTTAAGATATGCGCACCTATTATGCAGTCAAATGCGCATCTAGTTATTGGGGATCTTATATCAATGAATGGAGCATTGACAGCTTCCTCCAAAGACGCTGTTAATATTTTCGTTCTGTGAATAACAATGGGAAGATAGTCTCCTAGACGCTTAACGTTGAAAGCCGGTTGACACATTCGTCTTTGCCTTTTCCACATTTCACCGTCACTGTAAATAATATTACAATGGTTACTGAAAACCCCGGGTCTTTGAAATGTTTATGAAATTACGTTCGTGTCATATCATTCAT
Organism: Phalangium opilio; assembly: GCF_054372755.1. Taxonomy (NCBI): domain Eukaryota; kingdom Metazoa; phylum Arthropoda; class Arachnida; order Opiliones; family Phalangiidae; genus Phalangium; species Phalangium opilio. The sequence continues at coordinate 3,511,487 of NW_028324166.1, read as the reverse complement.
ACCTTGTTAATAGTCCTTTTCCGATCAAGTCGTCCGCATAACCGTAATCAGATGACTTATTGAGCTCCTTGCTATGGTTAAGTAAAACCTAAAAACGCATTATTAATTATCAACCTCTAAAATATACAAGGTGTGTCTGTAAGTTGCCATAAAATAAAGGGTTTACTTGTTCTTTGAGTCAGACTGAGTGAAAAGTGTCAAAGAACATGTGGTTTAAAACATTTAGTTTCGGATGTACGAGCCCCCAAATATTTTCCTAAAAGAAGGAAATTGGCATACATGTGGAGTAAGACATATCGGAGTGCGCATCTTGTTCAGACAATTTCAATAGCCTCCATTCTAAGAACGTTAATGAGCAGGAGAGTACGTTTAAAGGTAGAATTGTGCCTAAGCTGATAATGAAAAGTATGCTGTTCAAAGTGTAATAGCATACGAGTGGACATTTTGAACAATACCTTTAAATAACGATCTTAACTTAACGAATAAAGTAAACGAGCTCTTACTCTTTGAACTACTTAAAAGTACACTTCTGCTAGATTAAGGCTCATTCACGTTCTTAGATTGGAGGCTATTGAAATTGTCTAAACAAGATAGGCACTCTGATATGTCCTCCCCATGTGTGCTAATTTCCTTGTTTTGGGTGCCCGTTCTCCGAATCTAAATGTTTTAGACCCCATGTTCTTCGACACTTTTCCCTCAGTCTGACCCAAAGAACACACCTTTCAATTTATGGCAGACTTATCAGAACACAATGTATATTTAGAGTATAGCAATTAATAATACCTGCGCGTTATCGGGCGAAAATAATATTAATCGTTTATGTAACCCAAAACATATCCAAAACATCCCTTCCTTTTCAAATAATTTTGTCATACCAAGGAAGATTTGCATGTAATCTGAAAAATAAGTTTCACCTTTTTAAAAGCCAGCAATAAAAAATAAAAAACTTTTGAAATATTGAACCAGCTATAAGTATTCAAATCTTTTTGAATTTTTGAACTAGTAATTGTACAAATTTTTAAATAGTTTGAAATATCTAGCGAAGTTAAAATACTCTTGAAACTTTGAAAGGCAGTGTCAGCAAAATTATAAATTCTAAAATACTTTAGAAACATAGAGGAAAGTTGAAATACTAAAATACTTTTGAAGTACAGAGTCGGCAAAAGAATATATTTTTAAATAATTTTGAAATACCGAGGTAGAAATAGTATAAATATTTAAATGGTTTCGAACCACTTAACCCGACATTGTATAAATATAAATATTTAACTTACACCATGTTAAATTCTTGATATGTGGCACAGGCGATCGTAGTTTCATATAATGAATTTGACCAAAAGGTGTATAATACTGCGGACCTGGTGCTGTTGTTTTAAAATTACCAAGATACCAATTTAAAGGAAAAAAAAGAATTTTGAAGAAGATTTTTGCAATTGCGTCTATTAAGATAGCGAAAAAACAGAAGCTTTTCAGAAACACATTCATCGTCAAACCTATTTTATACTAAAATGCGAACAATTCATTCGCCAAGTGAAACTTTTAAATAATGAATAATCTTTTGAAATGCACGTCTTATATAACGTATTTTGTGATAATGACATAATATTTAACCTTAAATAACATCGCAACAAAAAGTATGACACTGAATGAAATGCTTTGTCACCTTTCCTCAAACCGATTGCAGTGGGACGTAGCTGAAAATGGCTCCTCCCCTTTTCAACAAAATGGCGGTTAAAATGATCTATAAGTGGAATTCGACTGATGGGCTAAGATGGGTCGTACTGAATTTTAGTATATTTTCACCCAATTGCCCACTCCTTATTTCGCTTCACCATACCAGGAAGCAGGGCCATCTGGAGGACAAAAGTAGACGGGTTTTAGTCCTCCAGATAGCCCGGCCTCCTGGTGTAAATGGTATGAATCCTCCATGCGTGAAAACTATCTATAAGAGCTTTATTATTACGGCAAGTGTCACACTTTTTAATATTATGTTACTTTTGATTTAATGGATAATATCTTCACTAAAATGGTATGGATAAATATACTCATTTTTAAATTACTAGAAAAATGCTATTAAGAAAATGTTAGAGGAAGTTAAGAAGGTAATAATTCAAGTGGAACAAATACTTTCACCTTTAACCCAGGGTTTCAATGAAAGATAATTTAATTCCATTGTCATTAATTCCTATGATTTCTTAACAATTTAATTTCATTAATCGTATAATGTGTAGGCAAAGCAATTAGGTAATTACGTAAGGGAACGGACAGTACCTTAAAAATTAGGATACTTAATTAATGTTCTCTTTGAAAACAATGAAATTCGACCAAATTTTATAAGACTTTATTGAGTTGAACTTTCATCAGCATTTAGCATCTTTAACCAAATCATAAAATAAGGATTGAGCATTGTTCATGAGATTTTTAGGCGAGTCAAACTCCACCACTGTTCCTTGGTTCAGAACCATCACCCTGAAAAAAATCTAGTTGTAAAGGTGGTTGAATGTGAGTTGTGTTGGGCTATATACCTGTCATAGTCCATGATTGTGTTAATTCTATGCGCGATGGTGATGACTGTAGATGAAGCGAATTCCTTCCTGATTGTCGCTTGAATTAGATCATCAGTGTCCAAGTCCACGGAAGCGGTCGCTTCGTCCAGTATCAGTATTTTACTGTTTCGTAGTAATGCTCTTGTCAAGCAAACCAACTGTCGTTGCCCCACACTATATGTTTGAAAAAAAAAATTTCTCCTAAAAGCTTTAATACATGTCCATGGTGAAACGTACGTGTAACTAACTTTACCTTAAATTTTGTCCACCTTCGGAAACTTGGTGATCCAGTCCTTTCTCTAGCGAATTAACGAAAGTCTTCAAGTGTGAATGTTCGAGAGCAGTCCAAAGGCGATCGTCCGTGTATTTGTTGAAAGGGTCAAGGTTGAGCCGCAATGTACCCGAGAATAGAACGGGATCTTGTGGAATTATGGTCAATCGAGAGCGCAAGTCGAACAGTCCGATTCGACTGATGTCCACGCCGTCGATGATAATCTCGCCGCTTGCCGGCTCGATCAGGCGGAATAACGCAAGTGTTAATGACGATTTTCCGGCGCCCGTTCTACCCACCACGCCCACTTTCTCGCCGTCCTGTATCGTGAAATTAATTTCCTTTAAGACCAGATCCATTCCTTCGCGATATCTAGTGCTGTAGTTCCGAAATTCGATATCCCCTCTTCGTGGCCAAGACGAAGGCAAATCCACTTCCGGTTTATGCCACTCTGCTTCTGGTTTCAGTTTTAAGTATTCATAGATGCGCTCAACTGACACTATCTGCGTTTCTAACCAAGTTGCACTTGTGATCAATTCTCGAGCACATTGAGCAAGCTGCGTATTGGAAAAATAGTTGCTGAAGTGGGACAAACATTTCTCAATGATAGGCTTAATGATTTTCGTATCAACGCCAGCAAAAGGAACTATAGCTAGGCAGTATTGCATTTTTTCCTACAAAACGTTTCAGCTTCACAGACTACATCTGTCAATTTTAAGTGTTATTAATAATGAAGATAAGGGTTATAGTTAAACTAGTGTAGGGGAAATAATCTTCAGTTATACGTTAGTTGTGTCGTGGTTTACAACTGTTGATAAATATTTTTGGATATTATAGCAACATGATTTATAAATGGAGCTTACACTGGCTGCATTTATCATTACAAAGCCCACTAGTCCTGGAGTTAATTTTCCCTTCCCAAGAATTGAAAACATTGATGAAGAGAATAATAGAAACGTTCCGAAAATATTGAATCGAACATTCAGCCATCTACAAATAATTTTAAAGTTAAAGAACATTATTAATGCCACTTTCAATTGGCTTTTTGCATAGATTATTTTGTTGAAACTGGATATCAATAATGGTAGATTGGTAGGAACTAATGGAAATCAGAATAGACTTATTCACACAAGCCTAGGTAATCTGGGAGACTTTCATTTCAGCACATGACTCATGAACATTTTTACTCCATCTCACCTCTTTTAGTGAGCACGTACGAGAAGGAGGCTCAAAGAGACCAAATTCTCTGTCAGTCAAACCCCCTCCCCCTTCTTTCAAAACCGTTACCGAACTGTGATTCTGTATCAGAATTTAGCACATGCGCAATCGGCGCAACAGAATGCCGAAAATCAGAGAAGTTTCTTTACGGCCAATATATAGTGCCACGCTGATCTGTGAGGCTCTAACCGCCTTTTCGTATTTACACTTTTTGAATTTCCTTAACAGATCACTTGACGTTTGGCTCCTCGGCTGTGCCGTTATAGTTACCTTACCCCTTCCCTCTCTGACTTTTTCCTCCAAGGTAGGCGCTAATTAGCGCATGCTCAGATCTTGAGAATTTTACGACCTTTCAACCCCAGTGCTACTGATGAAAAGTTGTACTATTTAAATTTTTGATATTGAACAGACCCTTGGGACATATTCATCATGTATTGCGAAGCGTTAACGTTGTCTAAAAGCTTTCGAAACTCTGCCTCAAACGTTTTCTCGGCGCCGCAAGCCTTAATGACGGTTGATCCGGCTATGGCCGATGAAACGTGGTTATACAAAAACGAACTTCTGGTTAGATTGATTCTTTTCAACTGACGATTCGAATGCATTAAAAATCGCTAAAACAAAAAAGGTAAAAGTTTCTGTCACAAAAGAACCCAACTATAACGTTATTATTTGCACCTAACTTACTTGCAGAGCTGTGTATCCAATTAAAACCATAATAACGGGTATTATGAATATTGGAATTCCGATACATGTTGCTGTGATAAATGCCATTAAGGAAAGTAGGGAGAAAGTAAACTGTCTAGTATTTAGTGCTATTTGTCGGTCCATCGCTTCCAAATCCTTTGATAACCGATTTATAATTCGACCAGTAGGTGTTGTGTCGAAAAAAGACATAGGTGAGCGAAATATGCATCCCAACATCCGAGAATGCCAAGATCTGGCAACCTCGATCGTCGCGTAAACTATAACTAGCCAAGAAGTCGTCGCGGTGACAACTTGTCCGAGCCCGAGCAGAGAGAACCCCCAAAGTCGAACATTTCTTTGAGCTGTGGCATTTTCTTTCGAAACCAGTATGTCGTCTTCGCTCCACAATTTTAGCCAATATGTCGAATAAACATTTAAAACTTGCACCGCGATTGCAGTCAGGAGAAAAACGGCACTCCACGAGATACCAACTGCACGAAGGTATGAAGAGTAAACCGACGAAGAAATCTGTTCAGGGAAATCTTCGTCATTTCTTTTAACAAAGATTGAGAAAAATGGTTTAATACTCACAGATCCTTTCACTATCTTTTCCTTTGTAACTAGTTTCGCCTTTGAATTATCACCGAATTTTCTGTCTGCTGCGATTTCTTTGCTTTTGTTAAGACTGTATAATGAAAATGATAAGCAGAAATGTACCAACTTAAGATATTGAGTAATCAGTCCCAGGAGTAAAGAATTACAGGCTGATTACGATACTCCTGGGCTCAATGTACTCAAATTACTTTTCACAAGACTTCTCTTTCCCCAAGACTCCATCATCGTGGACTCCTTCATTTTTATCATCATCGTTCATGTGTTGCACGAAATAATCTCTGGCAATTCCTTCTCTGCTCATTATTTCATCGTAAGTTCCCTTCTCGATGATTTCACCGTTATTCATGAAATATATTTCATCCACGTCTCGTAGAAACGCCAAGTTATGAGTAACTAGCACCCTGGTCTATATGGAATGTAGAGTGTTTGTAATGTGCATGACACTGTTAGGTTTGCTACGTTGACCATTATTTAATTACTTTGTTCTTTAGCAGGCCATTTGGTCCAATGACTTCTGTAAACAGATGTCTAGCAACGTGTGCATCAACGGCACCCAAAGGGTCGTCCAAGAGGTAAATATCCTCAGATCGGTAAATTGATCTGGCAAGGCTGACTCTTTGCTTTTGGCCACCACTCAAGTTAATTCCCTGAAGCGTAAAATGGACGACGTCGTATTAATGAAAATCAATCTTTGTACGGAAGTTCTTCATACTCGCTCTCCTATCTCAGTCTCGTCATAAGCCGGCAAGCTCTTTAAATCGAATTCCAGTGCGCAGGAATCAATGGCTTTCCTATATGGTGTTTCGTCCATGGAATTCAGAAACAATATGTTGTTGCGAAACGATGTGTTTTGAATCCAGGCTTGTTGTGTCAGATACGCAATAGATCCCTATTAACGACGAATTATTAACCAGAATTATGAATAATGTGTCTGGTTATTCAAATAGCTCTAGCCATCGTCAGAGGAGAGCCCTCTCACGTATGGTTCTTACCGACACGTGTATTTGTCCACTGTTTTTTCGCATTTCACACACCAACGCAGAGAGTAAAGATGATTTTCCCGCACCAACTGGACCTACTACAGCGACGAGTGATCCTCTTCGAACTTTGAAATCTATATTTCTTAAAACAGAACCTTGTTCTTCTTCACTCCAGTCAAATGTACCATCACGAATATCGATTGCTGATGGTGAAAATGACAAATTGTGAAAACTGTTTTGTTTCAGTTTGCTAGGCAGATGTTATTTGATTCTTACTGTATTCATTATTACCAGCAACTCCCTTCACAACGTAGTTCTCAGTTTCATCGCTGTTCAAGATGTTACTAATTCGATCGACAGAAACTTTCAACTGCAAATAACAGCAATAGTTAGATAGGTATTTAGGCGTCACGTGACATTCGTAGCTTAATAATTTTATACGCTCACTCACTGAAATATAATGTCTCATTACATTTGGAAGAGTTCTTATGGGAGCGTTCATTAAACTAATTAACTGAAGAGTTACGAATGCCTTTTCCGATGTAAGAACGTGGTTCTCGTCAATCAAAATATACGTAGCGAAAGTTGATATAGTGATCTGTAATATTAATATGAAAAATAAGCCATTGGTACCATGGTATCTTGATCGTTTCAACGATGGATGAAAATTTATGTACGGTGTACGTGGAAACTTTCGCGGGCGACCAGCCTACATACTTCGTTTAAAGCCTAAGTGTTACGCTGGGATTTATACATATATCTGTTTCACCAGATTCAGACCATTCATTTTCTGGAAAAGAAAAACTATATAAAATACTTACCAAAATTGGTGTTAATAGAAGCGACCCAATCGTAATAGCTTGAATGTTGCACCTCTTCTTCTCAAGCTTTAGTTCTTCTTGGCGTATTAAGTTTACAATTTTTTGGAAGGAATTTTCCCAAGCGTACAACTTCAGGACGCGAATACCAGTAAGAGTTTCATTCATCATTTTAATCCGCTTGTCCGAAATTTTCTTTCTCTCAATCTGTTGTTGAAAAATAGCATCGTAAATGAAAAATGATCAAAAATAATTTTATCAAAGAATCCAATCAGATTAAAGATTAAGAGTCGAGAAAACAAAATAAAACAGACTTAGGAGCGAGAGTGTCACCTAAATGGACTGTTTTATATTGTTTGTATTAGTTAGTGAAAAATACTTTTTCTCACTATGAAGTGAATATTGAGTAGCAGTACCGTATTTGAACTTACCATTAGTTTCGTCCTAAACTCTGAAATGCGGTAATTAAAAGGTATGGTAATGGCAATTATGAGTAAATTCGGTAATGCCGCAACTCCAACTTCCATGTACAAGTAGCAAATGGACAGGATGATGGGTATCGGAACGAAAAGTATTCCCATTACATTTTTAATATTTAGCAAGGCGTTCGAATCAACGTACATGGTGTTCAATATTTTTCCAACACCCAAACGACGTCGCTCGCTGTAGGACAATCGAAGCACCTGCAATCACGAAATCAAAGCTTTATTGTATCTGAACCTTTTGTTTCTCGATTGTGTTTTCATGGCAAAGAGAATCAAGGAGAAATGCGGAAAGACGGAGTGAATATGACGATGGGCAACCTTTGCACACCCTACCCTACTTAGGCTATTGTTAAGTGCTAAAACTTGGTATATTCTCTTTGTTCATGATAAGAAAAGTCTGACAAATAAGTTTCTACCTTCTTATACAATGCGTAAATACTTGCTGATCTGAGTCTAATTGCTAGTTTGCTGAAAAAAATTGCGCTAGCTTCCATTAAAAGAGATTCCATTAAGCCAATGATGGACATGACGCAGGCGTAAAATATTCCCTTCCAGTACGGCTCGTCGTTCGAAGCGAATTCAATTATACATCTATTTTGAAAATGAAGGCAAAATTAGTTCCCTCGAGAACAGTAAAAAATCACTTACAAGCTTACTTCAACAGCTGAGGAGTTCCGAACGAAATTACATGCGAACAGATTTCGAAGAAGCATGCGCCAGCCATGTACGTCCCACCCGTTTTTATTAAAGCCAGAATGAAAGATTTTGACCTTTTTATGGAATGGTGCTTATTTCCTTCTTTAGTCAGATCTTGCAATTCGTTTTTGTTGCTGAAAATTAACAAATACTAGCAAAATTTCATGCATAAAACAAGAAGTATACTTCGATCACAACACTCTCTTTTCACTAGCAAATTTACCATAGACCGTTTCGATATAACTAAGAGAGGAAAGACAAGAGGTTTGCCCTCCATCAACCCCCTTGTATGTATACTGAGGGTTGCCTACCCTCTTTTTTACGTCGGAAAGGTCCATTTCATCACTACATTTAAATACCTTTTGGAATCTTTCTGGTTCTCCCAGTGTTTCTCGAACGTTTTGCTTACTGTTAAAGCTTCTTCCGAAAAACTCAATTTGTAAACGTCGGATGGCTCCATTGACTTTTTGTAGCCATTCCACAGTGCACTTTAAAAGATATATAACGTAATATACTCAATCCAGAGATCGTTTTATAACCTTATAAATACATAAGTATGGGCCTACTTCGTTTCTATCATAAGGTCGTGTAGTAAGCCTTCATAATTACCCAGTAAGCCACGAGTACAACAATCGGGAAGGAATTGAAGCGTGTTTTTCCGGAGACTCCTGTTCAATAATATGAATGAAATGGATGAGAATAAGGACAGGAAAGTGTCCGATAAAGTTTTTAGAAACGTAGGTGGGGGTGATACTGGACATACCTTTTAAACTATGTCCATATATAAACACGGTATGAGATTCATGGAAGCCTTTAACTTATTGGGAAACATCATTAACTTATGTTTACGTACCTGATTTATGAGGGTTTCATTGATGTTTTGTTGATGGAAAGATGGTTTCCCCTCGGATAACAAGCTAAGAGATAAGACTAGCAAGATCAGTGCGTAGTGAGCTGTGTCCAAAGTCAATCTAACGTAATTCTGCGTAAACGTTCAAGGGTTAAACATTAATTGTCAATTGGATGAACAAGCGACAAAGTTCCTTTGTAGATTCAGATAAATTAGTATTTAAAATACCATGAATACATTCAGCTAATATTAATCATTGTAGCGTTGAACCTTGCACACTCGGCTGACCTCGTGTTGTTACGAACCAAGGAAATTACAGTTAAAAGACTTCAGAATTATTCTAGCCCGGGCTACAAAACCCGCATAGAAATTAACACATTACAGATGGAGGCACAAAGATTCATATATGCTGAATGTATTCCAGATGTTACTTGTGATCTTACTGATATGTCCGTGGTTTTCGTGTTAAAATTCATTAGTGTGGATCTGTAGATAATTGTTTCCGCGATGACCATAAGAAACCAGAACAAAAAGTGCATGCTGGATGACACCACACTACGATTCCTTCCATAAATCTGAAGCATTAACGCTAAACTCTGCGTCAAAAATAATTAGATTAAATTCACAATTTGAATTATTACGTTGATTTATTTAAGTCGTTAACTTACGAAAGTCGCGAAATGAATAATTTCCCTCAGGTTACTTATCAATCCAAACTCAATTTCTAATATAAATTTTATGGTGCTGATTGCTGCGAGCCCCAGACAGATTACCTTTAAATCATTCACAATTCACAGAATTTTTTTCAAAAAAGTAATACAATTAAGAGTAGATTTTTATTGCCTTAATGTATCGTACACAGATTATATGGCATGAGGGATAGATTTAATTTTAGAAGTAGGAATGGAGAACAGAGTAATCTGGGCACGCGTCAAAGTCCCTGACCCCCTTCAACGAGACGGAGGGGTGTGAACGAAGAGGCGGATGATAGCGACAGAGGTAAAAAGTAAATTGCGTATTTTTCGCTGTCCCCTTCAGCAACGTCATCAAACGTAGTTTAAGTGAGCCAATAACATAATTTAAACTTTTCGTTACGTGTTCGAGGGAGGGGCTCTTTACTGGGCTATGAGTCTGACTGAAGTAAATTCTAACCGTTCTCCGTTCTTACTTCTAAAATTAAATCTATCCCCGATGGCATATTATAGAATGCAAACTTAAACATTGAAGGAGAGAGGGATGGTTTGGAAATCTCCATACTTATAACATTGTCTACGGCACCGAAGTCCTCCCAGCATCTTGAACGTTTAGGTAGGGTCGTACAGTATGTAATCTGTCTTAAAAATAGAAGCTAGTTCTCATACAAATACAATGGCGCTGCGCGGCAGCCCTTAACAATCACCAACCGAAGGGTAGGGGCGTGCGCAAGGTACGCTGGGAGAGTTTCAGTGCCATATGTCGCCCATCATCATTTCCACTCCACCTTAACTCATTTTTCCCTGCTTGAACTTTATACGTTTTTCATAGCATGTTATTCAATTTTGTCCTTCAATTCTATTTTTTTCGAGAAACAGATGTCACGTAGCTTTACCAATACCATGCCCTACTCCGCGCTATTCTTGCGTGCGTGCATTTAAATTATTCTAATTTCTAAAAGCTACGTAGGTGGTAAAATTCTGCTCAATGTATAATTTTATTGTCTGTCATTGATACTTCAAGGTGATAAATATAGTGTGTTGAATATTAGATAATTACAATTTTGGTTATGGTGAGATTTGACCATAATAATATCGTTTTATGTTTGGAACGAATGATATGTTTCATTTCAAGGGCGAGATTAATCCATAAAATGGAACAGGGAATCCAAACCAAGGCCGTATTTTGAAAACATGGTGTAAAATCGGGATTATCTGTATACCAAGTTACGTTCCAGTCCTAAATTAAAACAAAAGAGAGGAAATTTTACTATTAGAAATCATCAAAGAGAATGAAATGGGCAGACAATTTATTAAACGATATCAACAACATCATTAAAATTACTATAAATATTTCCATAAGTTTATAAGATGTGTTTCATAAGTATGACACTACCTATACTTCTTAATGCTAGAGACTTGCTAAGAGCTAGTTCGGGAACGACATGCGAAAATGGTCTACACTCGGTTAATTTTGCAGTCCATCTTTCTATTTAGGCTGTACTAACCCTTTGACTGCGCCTTACCAGGCGTCGCTTTACGAGAACTTATGACGTATCCCGACGTCACTTCATGACAAGCTCTCAGTAACCAGTGACAAACTTATGGAACACATCTTATGAACTTTTGATATTTTTTAATCAACCTGAACTTAGATTCAAGTTTATTTTAGTTTATTTCAAAATAAATTTACTTAAAATTAACAGGAGCATTTACTGGGGGATTAGATAATATAGGCTAGGTTTGGTTATTTTAATAAAATGTTTTCAAAAAAATATATATATATACATTATCTGACAGGTAAATTAATGTTCCAGGTAGAGTTTGTTGTTTTTACTTAAAAAAATTCATACGTGATATTTTGAGATACAATTTATAAATAGAATCCTCGCAGTTTATTAAATATTTTGCAAAAATACACGATACCCAAAATGGTGATTGGCAGAAGTCCATGGAAATTTCGTATTCTGGAGACAAAATATTTCACACCGGTTTCGTTCAGCAATAATGAAAACAAAAGTCCTATTCGTGTTTACATTTTTATAAGTACGAGAGTTGTAATCAAAAGCTGTGGATAAGCACCCGTACTATCGTGTACAAGTATTTTTCAACAAAATTGTGTCGTACGCGATGCGCTATTAGTTTGATCTGGTCTGTAGTAGTAGTAGTATTAGTAATAACCTCGTTTCTTTCGTCGTTCGTCTGAAGGGAGAGGATTGTGATAATCATATATTTGCATGGTGCTGTTAAGGTTCATTTTTAAGAGAGAGGATTATAGTACTTAAGTTAAGCATTGCGAGTTGTGTGAATTAGATTTTGATAACTATCTATACCAGTACCTTTGTTTATCATTAAAATTATGAATACTAATAAGATGAGCTCTATCATATAGAATTAATTTATATGGGATATTTCATACACCTTTTAAAATTCTCGCACTTTTGGCCATTGGATTGTTTGAACCAAATTTATAGTAATTTAAAATGGCTTAAATAAAAGAACGCTTTGCTAATTAAATGAATTCAGTAGTTGGAGCCACAAGAACGATGGAGAGTTAATCTGGTGGTGGCCATCTTGTTTTCAAAGTATTTTTGCAATAAACGAGAAACGCGTATGTAGGGTATCAGAAATTCAATCGACTGTGTTTTCTGTGGCCAATTCAATCCGTGGGAGAATTGAAGTTTACTTTTTCTTGCAAATCTGTATTTGTTTTTATCAGCATTTGTCGATATGCTCAATGGTATTACAGCATTTCAGATTTAATCGATGTTGAACGTAATCTTTTCTTTGAAGGAAAAGGGAACTTAGGGAAGTCGCTGATGAATATAGGACCGTGTGGTGGCGCGTGTAAGAAATTGTCTCTCGATAAATTGCCCCTCTCTGATTGGATCCGCAAACCGTGTTTTTTGTTGGAAAGGGACGCCTTACAATAGCTAAAGCTGGAGATACGTACTTCCCCCTATTTACTTCTGCTAATGGGATTATTATCAGTTATTGAAATAATAATACAAGGCTTCAAAATCATATTTCCAATTAGTTACATTTATCGATTTCTTATCTCTAAAATGAATCGAGAGCAAACATTGTAAAAACACTTATTTAAAAAGCAATAAAAAAATCCCAATGTTAACGACCTTGCCTAGAAGTAATGATTACATTTCTCATTATTAAACTTGCACGGTTTCTAATAAGTTAAGGAAAACAACAAATAGAAAGTTTCATTTACGTTATAATATACAATATGTAAAATAATCCATATATACACGCATAGATGACATTTTAAAAATTATACAGTATATCATAACAAAAGAAAAAATAAGTTTTAATAAATTATTTTATTATTAATTTTATTGACTCTTCAAAACCGCTTAAAAGTGTTACGTATTTAATTTATAAATAAGTGTTAAAGTATATTTATATGCGAAGTTTTCCGTTGGGCTTGTTCTAAATAATGAATTTAATTCTGAAATTTTCAAATACGTGCTCGTAAGTCGTAATAATTAAGTTCAACCACAGCCAACTTAATCACGCGCTTACGAACGCTAGCTACTATATTCGACAGTCAACAGCACAATTTTATGGTTGTTTAACTATTAATCTATGTGTCGTAAATATTTCTAGTGTGTTTTCTATTTTGCTACATGATTTTTATAATGAATTTTTTGCCCCAACGGTTTAATCTACATTTAGGCGTCACGGTTCAAACAGTCTGGGAAATAGCACACTTCCTCTGGTCCAAAACTAGTTTATTAATTGCTTGGACTAGTTTTTTAATTCAAGAAGTGGGGGTTATTGGTCCTCGGGACCAGTTTATTAATTGTAAATCTATAGGAGAACAAAGGCTGGGACCAGTCAGGAGACCAGTAAATTATTTCGGGCACTAGGGGGGGTCACTGGTCCCAAGGACTAGTTTAAAAAATATCCTTATTTCCCTGACTGAAAAACGATGTATTCAAATTTCCCGCTATTTATGGTGCCTTAGCCTCCTGGATGATCATAAACTACTTGTCTGCTCTAATGTCTGCACATCGAACCTAATGTTTTCAAGTTGAATTTTAACATGTGTCGGGTTTAAATTGTTAGACTCCGTACAAATATTTAAAGTTCAAATTGTGTACATTTTTTGCCAATAAAATTAGGCGTAAGTGTATGTTGCAAAGCGCCATAAAATCGGAAAATGGAGTTTGTAAAAGGTATTCTCGATTTACATCATGGCATAAGTCCGGCTACTCATGATGTAAGGCTACGGTTGGAAGAAAGAGCGGTACCAAGTTGCTCTGTAAGTTTGACATTGATTGCTTGCAGTATTAAAATATTTAAATGTTAATAATTTTAAATTTAATAGAGGGATCTTAAAAGTTAGAAACCTCAAAGTACCAAAAAAAAACCTCGTTAATTAACGTAATGGAATTTTATTTTGACAGCTGCCATTTGGTTTTCCTCCTATTCAAGAAGATTTAACTGATCAGCTTAATAATCTATTGGATTTTCCTGAAAAACTTTCAATTCACAGCTTGGATTTTGTACAAAAGTAATTAAGCTTTGTGACTTGTGATATATTACAGTTGTCTTCAAAAACGCCTTCCAAAAGCATTCCATTCCACATCTTTCCACCCTAAGCTCAGAAACATTTTCTAAAATTCCAATTGAAAGGAGTTATAAAACTCTTTGCATTTGTAAAATATTTTTCTAGAACTCTACCTCGATCTCCCAATCCAAAGTCTCTGTACCACTTTGACATCTTACCTCCACCAACGACCCTTCAGGTTGAAAGGGATTCCTCTACGGGCTTGATTGTAGACTTTGTTGAAGTTGTCAAACCAGATAATGTCACCAAGACGTCAACAGAACACGAAGAAAACCAAAGTAGCTTATTGTCAAATAGTTTATTTGAAGGTACCTTAATTTTTACTTTTGCGCGATTTAGAGCTGCAAAAGTATTAGTGTGACTCCTGCTGGCTGGGCGCCCTTAAACTTACCATTTTTTATTTGCAACAGAGTTTTTGATTTCACCATTGGGTACCATAAATGCTTCGAGCGACAACGGACTCCTCGATGCTACATTTGATATCTCCGAAGTTTTAACTGAACATGGTATTTCGTTAGAAGATGATCGAGTGGATCACAGCAAAAAAGCAAATAGTCAATCATCAAATTCCAAGAAGCAACATGCTCAGGTTCACTACTTTCTAGATTAAGGTAAGTTATTATAATACTGAATTATGGCGTACTTTTAAAGGAAACATTGGAAATGGAAAATTCAAGCTTGGACATTAATGAAATTATGAAAAATGTAAGTATTTAATTTAGAAATTATTATGTTCTGTTAAGGAAACTGTATACTGAGCTAGGTATTGTTAGTCGTTTGGTTTGGAGTATTTACAATAGGCCAGTCGCGAGCAATAGATATTTTTCACCAGATGGCGGCACAGTTATGACGTCTTCCCTTTTCGAAGTGTTTTTTATAAAATACAAAGTATTTAAAATTACCAAAACATTAAAGCAAGTCTCGGCTGTCGTTTGGTTTAAACAAATGCCATTAGATGCTCCCATAATCGAGTGGTGGAGTTGAGTGGTGCAAATTATCCCATTAGTGTTTCACATTGAAGCCAACATACATCATGTTAACATATTTTGTGAACTGATATTCTATAAAAGATCAAAACATAAAATTTAATAATTTTTTATGCATGAAAGAAACCAGAGATCCCAGTCCTGGCCATTAGTGACACCAGAACATCGACTGAAACTAGTTTCTCTAAATTGTATAAGTGGGCCGTGTATGTAAATGTCATACAACCGGTTGACAATTTCCATACACTTTTGCCTAAAATGGCACGAGAGGTTGGTATAAACACATTACTGTAATGCGACTTGAAACAATTTTATTCATGTGTTGCGTGCGTTAATGTTTAGTGGCCTTTTGAACTTGACACATTTCAAAAACAAGCCATATTAAAACTAGAGTCGCACGACAGTGTTTTTGTAGCTGCTCACACTTCAGCAGGAAAAACTGTTGTTGCAGAATATGCAATTGCGCTTGCTCTAAAACACGGAACTAGGTTAGATAGTCGTTGAAGTTTGAGTAGGAGAGGTTGGAATTAAAAACTTTTGGTTGTACAGGGTGATTTATACATCTCCTGTTAAGGCATTGTCAAATCAGAAATTCAGAGATTTTAAAATGACTTTCTCCGATGTTGGACTCTTGACTGGTGATATTCAAATTAATGAAAAAGCTTCGTGTATTATCATGACGACAGAAATTCTCAGGTTTGAACCTTTTTAAGCATTTTTCATCAGTTTTCTTAGCATTGCAAATTATTATAAATGGTATTACATTCTCAACTTGTAGTGAAGAGTCATGGTTAGATTCAAATAAATAATAAATTTATATATCCAAGTAATTAAGGGGGAAAGGGTTAAAAGATCTTCCTTGATGGCACCACCAAACGAGAGTGGGTGGTGCCCTCTATTGGTAGAAATATGAACTGTTTGTTAAGGAAAATCGCGGGTTCAGTGGATCCACTGCAAGGTGACTTTCCTTACGAACTCCAGTTTTAGCTTGGCAAAAGCAGGAGGCATTTGTGGGCGTATTTATAAGTGCACTTATAAATCCCGCCCACTATCTTTCGCCAAGCTTAACCCGGAGTTCAGGAAAAACGTCACCTTGTAGGGGATTCACTGGACATTCGCTTTGCTTTTATGGTTTTGAATAATGCTAAACTGTTTAGAAAATATACCCAAACACTGTCCCTTTGTGTCCTACTTCGCGTAAGCTCAATCTGTTGGTTATAGTGGAAATTATATGCCACTCACAAAGCCATAGTTGTAAGCTTTAACTATATTTATGGGCGCTAGTTTCACTGAAAATGAAAAAAATTAGACCTTTTTGGGCTTTAGTTGAACTCTGCTTGTGCACCCATAGAGTCAAAACATATTGAATTAAATTAATGTAGAAAACTTATGCTCAAACTACAGATCGATGCTGTATAGAAGTGCCGAAACAATTCGAGACTTAGAATGGGTGATATTTGATGAAGTCCATTACATAAATGATCCAGAGGTGAGAAAACATACTTATTTGATCTCTAAGAAGCTCTTAGTGATTGCTTGACATCATTGATATTTGTAAGAAAGGATTTACTTTACTATATATTTGCATAGCGTGGAGTTGTTTGGGAAGAAGTCCTTATTATGCTTCCTGAACAAGTCAAATTAGTTATGCTTAGCGCAACCGTGTCGAATACAATGGAATTAGCAGATTGGGTTGGGTAAGTTTGTATAAACTATTCTTGATATATTTTACTATGACTGGGAGATAGGGGTTTTTTGTAATATGTCAGAAAAATATTTCATAAACTCTCTAATAACGAAAATAATCTCCGGAACTTATTTTTGGTACGAACTTTTCCATACAGGAGGACCAAAAATAAGAAAATTTATGTGATAAGCACTTTAAAGAGACCAGTTCCTTTAGAACACTATCTATATACTGGAAGTATAGGAAAAACACAAAATGAAAAGTTCTTAATAGTCGACTCCAATAATCAGTTTTTAGATCACAAGTAAGATTGTTTGCAAAAAGAATATGATTTTTTTACAAGTCTGAGGCTAAAAGGGACTAGCAAATGAGTTAAATACGGACTTGTTGCATTACCCGAGTTTCCTTTAGGACTTTACTGTAGACAATCAATATTATAAAGTATTAAGTTGAAGCGTCTCATTTTTGTTTACTAGCTTGATTTGTAGGAAAAGTTCTAATTCCTCGGGGACATCTTGTTTAGTATTTCAAAGGGTGCAAAAGTTCTAATTCCTCGGGACCATCTTGTTTAGTATTCCGAAGGGTGCTAAAGTTCTATTTCTTCGGGGACATCTTGTTTAGTATTTCGAAGGGTGCAAAAGTTCTAATTCCTCGGGACCATCTTGTTTAGTATTCCGAAGGGTGCTAAAGTTCTGTTTCTTCGAAACCGTCTTGTTTAGTATTTCAAAGGGTGCAAAAGTTCTAACACCTCGGGGCCATCTTGTTTAGTATTTGCCACTTTTGCTAGTTCCTTTAACAATATATTCAAAGTGTAGTTACAAGGACTATTAAATATTGCCCCAAATTTCTGAATATCCGTTTTAAACTACGTATTAGATTTAATCAAGCGAAAGATGTGAAAGAAGAGCGAGTGAGCAAAAGTTCCCAAAACTATGGTAGTAAAGGAACAAAATATCACGTTTCGTTAAACCAAGACAAGAATATTTATCGGGGACTAATCGCGCATTTACAAAAGAATGATAAATTGCCAGTTATTTGTTTCACACTCTCCCGAAAACGGTGCAATTTGAGCGCCGAGCTATTGAGTGGTTTAGATTTGACAACAGCCACTGAAAAATCGGCAATTCACAAGTTTTTCAGAAAAAGTATATCGAATCTTAAACCACCTGATCAGAAGCTTCCACAGGTAATTAATAAAATACGTAGATAAGGTAAAAACCTAAGGTTTCTTGACTAAATGCACACTTCTTTACCTAAATAGTAACCCTATGACGTGTTATCAATAATTACGTCATCGTCATTAAGCCTTTAAGCATTGATTTTCTCTATAAAGCATTATTAAAAAACTAAAGGATGCTTTAACTGCTATATCTCCAACTTAGGCCGATTTCAAGCCTAGATGGCGTTGTTTAGTTTGTTAATTTTTTTGATTTAAGCAAGTAGTCCACTTCAGCGTGGGAAATAAGGCGGTGGCACAGGGCAAATGACCAGTTTAAAAAATGCCTGGACCAGTTTAAAAATTAAATCGGAGGGGGGTCAGTGGTCCACGGGACCACTAAGAAAATTCAAGGGTAACCAGAGTTCAGACATTATCTCAACTATTTTAACTACCCACTTCTTTAGTTTAGCAGACGACGCGCCCTGGTCAATGGTCATGGACCAGTTTATTTATTCCAGGCCAGGGGGGTCGCTGGCCCAATGTCCAGTTTTAAAAAAATCCTTATTTCCCACCCTGGTCCACTTAGCCTTGCGAAACCGTATCGTTACCGTTTTAAGTTCGTAAATCATCCGAAAGAGGGCGCCCATTACCTAAGTCCGAAAGCATTGTTTAAGAAACGTTATCAGATGGCGTTCTGTTCGTATTCGGATACGTGACGTCACGTTAACGATACGGTTTCGCAAGGCTTAGTGGACTACTTGCTTTAGAGATCTCAGTCAGCTACAGTATTTAACATGAGCAATCTAAATTATGAATTTAAAGCACATTTTTTTCGCTGTATCCAAGCAACCACATCTAGTTAAGTAATCTCACAGTCTATGATTATCGTTAAATAGATACTTTGCATGGAAAATTACCTGAAACAAGGATTTGGTATTCACCATAGTGGAATTCTTCCTGTACTGAAGGAAATTGTCGAAATGCTTTTTCAGGAGGGTCTAATTAAAGTAAGGTTCTAACCAGCTTCAATTTAACCTAAAGGCTCTTTCAGACGATCCAACTTTTTGACTCAGCTTGATGGGTCAACTCGAGTTGAATCAACTAGTTGGATCGTGTGAATAGACGCTGGATGAGTTGAGTCACCAAAAAAGTTGGATAGGAAAAATTGGATCAGTGACCCAATTTTTTCTGACTCAACTTTTTAAGTTCATTTCTCCAGCCAATCAAAATGAATTAGAAAAAAAGCCTTTTTCGCGGGTTATTTCGTAAGTGCCAAGGTAGGTGGCGCTTAAAAAGTTCCATTTGGCGGTAAAAGTTTAGTCGTGTGAATAGGAAGGATTTATTTCACTTTTCCCTTCAAAAGTTGGGCAAGTTGATACAACTTTTTGACCCATCGAGCTGAGTCAAAAAGTTGGATCGTCTGAAAGAGCCTTAAGGCCAATAATGTAATACAGCCTAGAAAAAGTGTCTAAATAGTTCAGAGGTCGTGTAATATAAATAAAGCTTAGATGCGTTTAGAGAAAGCGCCATAGCACTTGTTACCTATGATTGTAAAGAACAGAACCTACAATTCTAGCTGCTTGTTCCAGCTTTATCTTCGTGGATTATTTGACAGTTTGGGGAATAAACACAGCTACTTTTTAATATACAAAGGTTTTATTCGCGACGGAAACATTTTCAATGGGAGTTAACATGCCTGCGAGATCGGTTGTCTTTGATAGCATCCGGAAGCACGATGGTAAAGAGTTTCGTCCTCTTATTTCATCCGAGTATATTCAAATGGCAGGAAGAGCCGGAAGAAGGGGTCTAGATACCACTGGAACTGTTATTATCCTTATAAAAGGAGAAATGCCACCAATTGCTACCTTGAAAGTCATGATGCTGGTAAGAAATTTCGTGCTGTTTATTAAGCCTTGGCGTGTTCGTGATTTAAAGTAATTCAATTAAGTTTCGGCTGTGGTTTAGTTTAAAAAAAATGCCACTAGATGCTCCCATAATCGAGGGATGGAGTTGAAAGGCCCTCTAAGCTTAGCATAGGCTAGTTTTAGCTACGCCCTCGACTTTAACGAGTTCTGATTGGTTCCTGCCTTTGGCGGAGTAAAATTGGTGGGTAGAAGGTGGTTTAGTTTAAAAAAATGCCACTAGATGCTCCCATAATCGAGGGGTGGAGTTGAAAGGCCCTCTAAGCTTAGCAAAGGCTAGCTTTAGCTACGCCCTCGACTTTAACGAGTTCTGATTGGTTCCTGCCTTTGGTTGAGTAAAATTGGTGTGTAGAAGATTACTCAGCATGTTAGGGGAGCCACAGGAACAGACATTTACTTTAAAACATGTCTCTCGAGCCTAGAAACATTTCGGATAGGGCCATTGAGTAATTCTCTCGAAATTATTGCTCGGCTTAGTACTTGGTCCAGCCCTAGTTTCATTTATTTTCAAATACGTTTCCCTTACGTCACAGGGCAAACCTCCCATTATGGAATCGAAATTCAGGATTACGTACAGCATGGTTTTGAATCTACTTAGAGCTCGACAGTTAAAAGTCGAAGAGGTTCTTAAGAGATCGTTTCGAGAAGCCGGTATGCAAAGGGCCAAAGGTGAAACGGAGCTACAGCTCAAGTTGTTGACTAATGAACTTGCCAGTATCATTCCCCTTGAATGCGCTTATTGTGAAGATATTGATTCGTACTATACTGCCTTACAATCCTACGCAGACCTCAGGACTCAATTTATCGTGAGACATTTTTAAATCCAATATGTATTTCCAATAGAGTGCTGTCAGAAGCGCCGGTGTGACGTCACCCATGCTGTTTTCCCATAAAGAAAAAAGCGGTAACTGTCATAGCCGCCCATTGCTAAAGGCAGACTCGTGACGTTTAACCTTGGATCTGACGTCACAACTGACAGCACTCTATAGCATTTTCTAGTTATTGATGTAGAGTATTCAACTCTCGATCCATTTAGTGACTTAGGGAGTAGTGTTAAATAGTTTAGCGAGCTATCTGAAGTGAAGTTGTTGTAAAGGGTTAATGTGAACAAGCCAGAAGTCTTAGATGTCATTTAGTTTATAAGATATGTTCCAAAAGTATGACACTTCCTATGACTCGTAACTTGAACTAGTCCGAGAACGACAAGCGAGAATTGACTACACTCGGTTTTACAGTCCATCTTCATATTTAGTCTGAACTTACTAAGCCTTTGACAGCCGCCTCACCAGGCGTCGCTTTACGAGAATCTATGACCTACGTCACTTCATGACAAGCTCCAGTTTCTAAGTTACCAGTGACAAGCTTATGGAACATATCTTGTGAACTCACGATTAGAGTTAGAACTTTATAGATTACCAATTACTTTTTCCATAGAATCACCTTTTAGCTACTGACAATGGGAAATTGTTCTACACTGGACGCGTCATTACCATATCAACCGGGCAACACCCGAATGTTTTAGCCACTATTCTAAATTGTAATTATCAGAAGAGAACTGTCGGTGTATTTTGTTTGACAAGAAAAGATAAAGCGGTGGATGCTAAGAAAGCCATTTCCTCACAACCATTCACAAATAAAATTTACCATGACAAGAAGGGTGGCTATGATGTTCTACTGAACATGGATATTCAGTGTATTACCAAAATATCGCCGACTGTCATAACACTAAGCAAGAAAAAGTCGCAGAAGTTAAGGTATGTTCACTATGTAAAGCAAATCTCGGGACGGGTGTGGTTTAGTTGCGAAAAATGCCACTAGATGGCTCTCCCATAGTCGAGGGGTGGAGTTGACTGACCCATTTAGCTTAGCAAAGGCTAGTTTTAGCTCCGCCCTCGACATTAACGAGTTCTGATGGGTCCATAGTCGAGGGGTGGAGTTGAAAGGCCCTCTAAGCTTAGCAAAGGCTAGTTTTAGCTCCGCCCTCGACATTAACGAGTTCTGATGGGTCCATAGTCGAGGGGTGGAGTTGAAAGGCCCTCTAAGCTTAGCAAAGGCTAGTTTTAGCTCCGCCCTCGACATTAACGAGTTCTGATGGGTCCATAGTCGAGGGGTGGAGTTGAAAGGCCCTCTAAGCTTAGCAAAGGCTAGTTTTAGCTCCGCCCTCGACATTAACGAGTTCTGATGGGTCCATAGTCGAGGGGTGGAGTTGAAAGGCCCTCTAAGCTTAGCAAAGGCTAGTTTTAGCTCCGCCCTCGACATTAACGAGTTCTGATGGGTCCATAGTCGAGGGGTGGAGTTGAAAGGCCCTCTAAGCTTAGCAAAGGCTAGTTTTAGCTCCGCCCTCGACATTAACGAGTTCTGATGGGTCCATAGTCGAGGGGTGGAGTTGAAAGGCCCTCTAAGCTTAGCAAAGGCTAGTTTTAGCTCCGCCCTCGACATTAACGAGTTCTGATGGGTCCATAGTCGAGGGGTGGAGTTGAAAGGCCCTCTAAGCTTAGCAAAGGCTAGTTTTAGCTCCGCCCTCGACATTAACGAGTTCTGATGGGTCCATAGTCGAGGGGTGGAGTTGAAAGGCCCTCTAAGCTTAGCAAAGGCTAGTTTTAGCTCCGCCCTCGACATTAACGAGTTCTGATGGGTCCATAGTCGAGGGGTGGAGTTGAAAGGCCCTCTAAGCTTAGCAAAGGCTAGTTTTAGCTCCGCCCTCGACATTAACGAGTTCTGATGGGTCCATAGTCGAGGGGTGGAGTTGAAAGGCCCTCTAAGCTTAGCAAAGGCTAGTTTTAGCTCCGCCCTCGACATTAACGAGTTCTGATGGGTCCATAGTCGAGGGGTGGAGTTGAAAGGCCCTCTAAGCTTAGCAAAGGCTAGTTTTAGCTCCGCCCTCGACATTAACGAGTTCTGATGGGTCCATAGTCGAGGGGTGGAGTTGAAAGGCCCTCTAAGCTTAGCAAAGGCTAGTTTTAGCTCCGCCCTCGACATTAACGAGTTCTGATGGGTCCATAGTCGAGGGGTGGAGTTGAAAGGCCCTCTAAGCTTAGCAAAGGCTAGTTTTAGCTCCGCCCTCGACATTAACGAGTTCTGATGGGTCCATAGTCGAGGGGTGGAGTTGAAAGGCCCTCTAAGCTTAGCAAAGGCTAGTTTTAGCTCCGCCCTCGACATTGACGAGTTCTGATGGGTCCATAGTCGAGGGGTGGAGTTGAAAGGCCCTCTAAGCTTAGCAAAGGCTAGTTTTAGCTCCGCCCTCGACATTAACGAGTTCTGATGGGTCCATAGTCGAGGGGTGGAGTTGAAAGGCCCTCTAAGCTTAGCAAAGGCTAGTTTTAGCTCCGCCCTCGACATTAACGAGTTCTGATGGGTCCATAGTCGAGGGGTGGAGTTGAAAGGCCCTCTAAGCTTAGCAAAGGCTAGTTTTAGCTCCGCCCTCGACATTAACGAGTTCTGATGGGTCCATAGTCGAGGGGTGGAGTTGAAAGGCCCTCTAAGCTTAGCAAAGGCTAGTTTTAGCTCCGCCCTCGACATTAACGAGTTCTGATGGGTCCATAGTCGAGGGGTGGAGTTGAAAGGCCCTCTAAGCTTAGCAAAGGCTAGTTTTAGCTCCGCCCTCGACATTAACGAGTTCTGATGGGTCCATAGTCGAGGGGTGGAGTTGAAAGGCCCTCTAAGCTTAGCAAAGGCTAGTTTTAGCTCCGCCCTCGACATTAACGAGTTCTGATGGGTCCATAGTCGAGGGGTGGAGTTGAAAGGCCCTCTAAGCTTAGCAAAGGCTAGTTTTAGCTCCGCCCTCGACATTAACGAGTTCTGATGGGTCCATAGTCGAGGGGTGGAGTTGAAAGGCCCTCTAAGCTTAGCAAAGGCTAGTTTTAGCTCCGCCCTCGACATTAACGAGTTCTGATGGGTCCATAGTCGAGGGGTGGAGTTGAAAGGCCCTCTAAGCTTAGCAAAGGCTAGTTTTAGCTCCGCCCTCGACATTAACGAGTTCTGATGGGTCCATAGTCGAGGGGTGGAGTTGAAAGGCCCTCTAAGCTTAGCAAAGGCTAGTTTTAGCTCCGCCCTCGACATTAACGAGTTCTGATGGGTCCATAGTCGAGGGGTGGAGTTGAAAGGCCCTCTAAGCTTAGCAAAGGCTAGTTTTAGCTCCGCCCTCGACATTAACGAGTTCTGATGGGTCCATAGTCGAGGGGTGGAGTTGAAAGGCCCTCTAAGCTTAGCAAAGGCTAGTTTTAGCTCCGCCCTCGACATTAACGAGTTCTGATGGGTCCATAGTCGAGGGGTGGAGTTGAAAGGCCCTCTAAGCTTAGCAAAGGCTAGTTTTAGCTCCGCCCTCGACATTAACGAGTTCTGATGGGTCCATAGTCGAGGGGTGGAGTTGAAAGGCCCTCTAAGCTTAGCAAAGGCTAGGTTTAGCTCCGCCCTCAACATTAACGAGTTCTGATGGGTTCCTGCCTTTAGCCAGAATGTTAGGAGCGCCACTTCCTTTATTGAAAGCTTGGTGGGTAGGGCTATAAATTTACTATGGAATTTTTCGTAGAAATGAAGCTGTAGAAGATCTTGGTTTGGCCATGCAGCCCGATTTGCAAGCGATTGCGGACGACTTAAAGGTATTGCCATGGTGCTCGGTATCAGAGCTGGACTTGGAGTTGGTAGAAATGAGGAAAGAACTTTCCTCGAATGAAGTTGTTTTGGAGAGTTTTTCATGCATTAGATGCCCTCAGTTTACCGAACATGTAAGTTTCAAAATTTCATTTTTAATTTTTCTTAATTGCTTTACAATGGAAAATCATAGGCTTATAATCGTTAATCATAATTGCCGAACCGAACCATAAGTGTGTATTTTTGCCGATTTTGAAAGTTTGCATATGTTAGGCCTAAATTAGACCATTTTCGAAATTTTTCCAACCGTCGCTCTCACAAAGCATGGATTAACTAACGCTAGGGATTGTTCACTAACTTGGTTTCCCATGTAATTCTATCGCCAACTACATGTTCCGAATTATTCCTTGATTCCCCTCTTCATTCCCCCAATTTATTGGACCAAAACGGATGTAGATATAGCGCCATCTCTCGGCAAAATAAATCGTTTTGCCCAATTTAGGCAGTATTTCAATTTTGACGTCATAGACCACATGATATTTGGTCCAAATTTCTTATAACTTCCTGTTAGGGATAGTAGCTGCTGCTAGGCGGCGTTTGGAACATGCATGCGTTATCTTTTTGGGGGAACGAACTATCCCTAGCGTTAGTTAATCCATGCACAAAGAGAAGAACGCGAAAAGTTTAATCTCATGGTACTTTCGCAAAGGCTTAAGCTAAATCGTGCATCTAACCCTTATCCCGATTTTTCCAGTACATTCTTCAAATCTTCAGTTTAGTGTTTCGATTCCGAAACAAAGTTAGAATGCTACATTTCATTTGAGATTTTTTAGACCAAATATCGGCAATCTTGAATATCAGTTTTTAATGTTTCGGCGAGTTTTAGGCCTATTTTACCTATACATGGTAATAAAATCGCCTATTTTGAACACTCCATCATGGATTAACTAACGCTAGGGATTGTTCACTAACTTGGTTTCCCATGTAATTCTATCGCCAACTACATGTTCCGAATTATTCCTTGATTCCCCTCTTCATTCCCCCAATTTATTGGACCAAAACGGATGTAGATATAGCGCCATCTCTCGGCAAAATAAATCGTTTTGCCCAATTTAGGCAGTATTTCAATTTTGACGTCATAGACCACATGATATTTGGTCCAAATTTCTTATAACTTCCTGTTAGGGATAGTAGCTGCTGCTAGGCGGCGTTTGGAACATGCATGCGTTATCTTTTTGGGGGAACGAACTATCCCTAGCGTTAGTTAATCCATGCACAAAGAGAAGAACGCGAAAAGTTTAATCTCATGGTACTTTCGCAAAGGCTTAAGCTAAATCGTGCATCTAACCCTTATCCCGATTTTTCCAGTACATTCTTCAAATCTTCAGTTTAGTGTTTCGATTCCGAAACAAAGTTAGAATGCTACATTTCATTTGAGATTTTTTAGACCAAATATCGGCAATCTTGAATATCAGTTTTTAATGTTTCGGCGAGTTTTAGGCCTATTTTACCTATACATGGTAATAAAATCGCCTATTTTGAACACTCCATCATGGATTAACTAACGCTAGGGATTGTTCACTAACTTGGTTTCCCATGTAATTCTATCGCCAACTACATGTTCCGAATTATTCCTTGATTCCCCTCTTCATTCCCCCAATTTATTGGACCAAAACGGATGTAGATATAGCGCCATCTCTCGGCAAAATAAATCGTTTTGCCCAATTTAGGCAGTATTTCAATTTTGACGTCATAGACCACATGATATTTGGTCCAAATTTCTTATAACTTCCTGTTAGGGATAGTAGCTGCTGCTAGGCGGCGTTTGGAACATGCATGCGTTATCTTTTTGGGGGAACGAACTATCCCTAGCGTTAGTTAATCCATGACTCCATGCTCCTCTAACGTCAATAATATGTGGAATGGCACCCATTTTTCTATCGGCAGTATAAACTCTCTTTGCAAAACCTGATAATAAAAGACAAATTGAACCAAACCAAGAGGCTTCTCTCAGATGAGAACCTTCAACTTCTACCAAACTATAAAAGTTGCGTGGAAGTTCTCACTGAATTGGGTTACATTAGTGAACAGCGAATGTTGCACATGAAGGGATTGGTTGCTTGCGAGATTAGCAACTACGAAATTCTCCTTACGGAGTTGCTTAGTTCAAATTATTTTGCCGATAAAAGTACCGCGGAAATTGCTGGACTTCTGACGTGTTTCGTATTTCAAATGAAGACATCGGTGGAACCCGATATGACGAAACAATTAAAACAAGGCTGTAAAGTCATTCTAGATACAGCTAAATCGATCGAAGCTATTCAAAATAGAAATGGATTGCAAAACGAACCCGACTACAAACTAGTCGAGGAACTAAAGTTTGGGCTTACAATGGTCGTTCATGAATGGGCTAAAGGAGTCGTAAGTCAATCTATCATGCATAAGTAACCCTTCTGGGGCTTAGGTTAGATTCAGAGTAGAGTTAGCCTTGGGTTAGGTTCAGAATTAGAGTTCGTCTTAGGTTAGGTTCAGAATTAGAGTTCGTCTTGGGTTAGGTTCGGAATTGGAGTTAGTCTTGGGTTAGGTTCGGAATTAGAGTTAGTCTTGGGTTAGGCTCGGAATTGGAGTTCGTCTTGGGTTAGGTTCGGAATTAGAGTTAGTCTTGGGTTAGGTTCGGAATTAGAGTTAGTCTTGGGTTAGGTTCGGAATTAGAGTTTGTCTTGGGTTAGCTTCAGAATTAGAGTTTGTCTTGGGTTAGCTTCAGAATTAGAGTTTGTCTTGGGTTAGCTTCAGAATTAGAGTTTGTCTTGGGTTAGCTTCAGAATTAGAGTTCGTCTTGGGTTAGCTTCAGAATTAGAGTTCGTCTTGGGTTAGCTTCAGAATTAGAGTTCGTCTTGGGTTAGCTTCAGAATTAGAGTTCGTCTTGGGTTAGCTTCAGAATTAGAGTTCGTCTTGGGTTAGCTTCAGAATTAGAGTTCGTCTTGGGTTAGCTTCAGAATTAGAGTTCGTCTTGGGTTAGCTTCAGAATTAGAGTTCGTCTTGGGTTAGCTTCAGAATTAGAGTTCGTCTTGGGTTAGCTTCAGAATTAGAGTTCGTCTTGGGTTAGCTTCAGAATTAGAGTTCGTCTTGGGTTAGCTTCAGAATTAGAGTTCGTCTTGGGTTAGCTTCAGAATTAGAGTTCGTCTTGGGTTAGCTTCAGAATTAGAGTTCGTCTTGGGTTAGCTTCAGAATTAGAGTTCGTCTTGGGTTAGCTTCAGAATTAGAGTTCGTCTTGGGTTAGCTTCAGAATTAGAGTTCGTCTTGGGTTAGCTTCAGAATTAGAGTTCGTCTTGGGTTAGCTTCAGAATTAGAGTTCGTCTTGGGTTAGCTTCAGAATTAGAGTTCGTCTTGGGTTAGCTTCAGAATTAGAGTTCGTCTTGGGTTAGCTTCAGAATTAGAGTTCGTCTTGGGTTAGCTTCAGAATTAGAGTTCGTCTTGGGTTAGCTTCAGAATTAGAGTTCGTCTTGGGTTAGCTTCAGAATTAGAGTTCGTCTTGGGTTAGCTTCAGAATTAGAGTTCGTCTTGGGTTAGCTTCAGAATTAGAGTTCGTCTTGGGTTAGCTTCAGAATTAGAGTTCGTCTTGGGTTAGCTTCAGAATTGGAGTTCGTCTTGGGTTAGCTTCAGAATTAGAGTTCGTCTTGGGTTAGCTTCAGAATTAGAGTTCGTCTTGGGTTAGCTTCAGAATTAGAGTTCGTCTTGGGTTAGCTTCAGAATTAGAGTTCGTCTTGGGTTAGCTTCAGAATTAGAGTTCGTCTTGGGTTAGCTTCAGAATTAGAGTTCGTCTTGGGTTAGCTTCAGAATTAGAGTTCGTCTTGGGTTAGCTTCAGAATTAGAGTTCGTCTTGGGTTAGCTTCAGAATTAGAGTTCGTCTTGGGTTAGCTTCAGAATTAGAGTTCGTCTTGGGTTAGCTTCAGAATTAGAGTTCGTCTTGGGTTAGCTTCAGAATTAGAGTTTGTCTTGGGTTAGCTTCAGAATTAGAGTTCGTCTTGGGTTAGCTTCAGAATTAGAGTTCGTCTTGGGTTAGCTTCAGAATTAGAGTTCGTCTTGGGTTAGCTTCAGAATTAGAGTTCGTCTTGGGTTAGCTTCAGAATTAGAGTTCGTCTTGGGTTAGCTTCAGAATTAGAGTTCGTCTTGGGTTAGCTTCAGAATTAGAGTTAGTCTTGGCTTCAGTTTGGGTCAGGTTGCCGTCTTTTAGCCCTGTCCAAGGTTATTTAAATGTTAAAAAATACTTTTAGGCATTTGCTGAAATTGCCCTTATGACTGACGTAGATGAAGGAATAATAGTAAGAACAATACAACGATTAACGGAGATAATGAAAGATATTCGCAACGCGGCTCACACATTTGGAAACGATACCTTAAAAGCCAAAATGGAAGATGCCATAGAAGCGGTTAAGAGAGATATTGTGTTCACAACAAGTTTATATACGCAGTAAATTCAAATCAGAACAGTGAAAAAATCAAGTATTGCAATTCTATAGGGTTACAGCCTTCTGTAAGAGAAAGGTGAAACATTGATTAACTACGTCACACAATTTACAGGAGGTGATTCGACATGTTGGTTGAGATGAAGAGGTGTGAAGATGTAGAATTTTTTTGTCATTGCTTTTATATTTTATATTTTAAATAAACTTGTCTTGAGTTTTAAAACGTCTTTTTTAAGAACACACTTGAGGTCATGCTGATACATGTCAGTATCACTAAACATTGCCTCTTAGTTTCGGTCTCGTGGTTAATTGAACTAGTTTTTGGGGGTATTAAAGGGGTTATTGCATACCATTTGATGTAAACCATAGCTTGGTAGTGTCAAGTAGTGAGAGAAGTTGATGAAATATAATAATTTGGCGTAATACAACTACATGTCATACAAAAGGCGCCCAGCCGGATTTGAGGTCAGTACAATATTTTTTCACCCTATGAACGCGCAAAAGTAAAAAGGTAAGACGCTGTACAACATCGTTCCGTCAGTGAACCTCTTAAGTATAAAAAAGCATTTTATTAAAATATATTAAATATTGAGGTACAGAACGGACATGGTCCAACAGCTAGGAAATTTGTACTTTAATGCGCGCGCTATGTCACTGTTTCTTGAAACCATATTTTTTTCTTTCGTAGAAAAGATCCGTTTTTGAGCTTCCTAAATTAACCATTTTCGGGCAACCATCCCTCTGCCAAAGATAATTTTTTAACTTTAATTGTAAAGAAGTTTATAGAGAAACCTGCTATATACTTTTGGACCCGCTAGTTTCTTATGATTATTAATTAATATAGGAAATTAGGAACTTGCATCTTTTTCTTGAATTGTACATTCTCTGCAATAATAGGCGTCGGACACGCCAGGTCCTCCGCAAGTTACGCAACGTCCTTGATAAGATCCGAAATTGCATTCATCGCAAATTCGTACCAGGGTAGCGGGTCGTGTAAGGGAATCGCAGATAACGCACTTTCCATCACCTAAAATTAAGATAAGCTTATGGGTTTAATTATGAATGTAAATAGCCTGAATGCAACTGAATCACCAATATAAGGTATTACATTTTTCACATAACCGCCCAATAGCTGCAAAAAAGAAATATATAGGTAAATAAATAGAGAATATTGAACTTAAGCCACTAACCCTCATTTGGGCTATGATACTGTGGCAAATTTTCGTAAGTATCGATTTCTTAAAGCATATAGCGCTGGTCCATTGGATCCCCTACAATGCGACTTCCCTCCCGAACCCCGGGTTTAGTTTCGCCAAGCCAAAACTGGAGTTCAGGAGGAAAGTCACCTTGTAGGGGATCAACTGGACCCGCGCTATGCTTTTTCTGGAATGTGACAAAGGGCTTTTAGAAACGAGGCCCGAAATTAATTCGCTCGTTCCATTTGGAGTAAAATTAACTTAGCTAATGTCAATCAGAAACCCAAAATTAACTTTCAGTGTGCGACGGTGCGTCAACCTGGATATGTATAAATACTACGGGGTATTTATATATAACTGCATCCGTGGTGTCAATCCGAGACTCAAAAATGATCGTTTCCCTTGTTAACTTATAGACTCAAAACTAACTAATCGCGTCTCGATCAAAATAATTACGCTAACTTACCAACTCCAGGTGGTTTACGACAAAAAATCAAATCAGGGTGATGTTTGGCCATAGCTATAGAGGTTTTATAATTTTTCAAAATAAATTTTGAAAACTACAATTTTAATAAATCCTTCAAATGCAAATAAAGAAAACAATCACGCTTTCAGCAAGTTTTGCTAGAGGCAGACGATACATAAGAAAATTATCCAAGGACTTATTTAAAATATAGTAATAAACTGATAAGGTTATCTCTTTATTCATAGAAAGTGATAGGGTGATAGTGATTTTTTTTACTAAACTGTGTCTAAGCCAAGTTGGAAAGGATTCTGTGGGCTTGCCTTAGCTATGCTGTGCGTTTTATTGTTGGTTATAGAATTACATAGAAGTTAGGCGAGGTATCAGAGATAATTTGAGGTGTCCTCCCATTGGGGGGTGATGAAAGGGGTTGTGGATCACACGGGCACCTATAGAGCTATTTCAATTCGGGGGAAAGGAGAGATTTTGAGGCGGGGTTTCGCTAGTCCCCGCCTAGGCGCCATATTGTGCGGGAAATTTAGCATAGAGTTCTTCAGCGGCCCGCACGGAGGGAGGGTGAAAACCGGCTCCGTTTATTGGCAGGCTCAACTGTGACGTTTCCCCCCTTCAACTGATATAGCTCTATAGGGTAGGATTGCGAACATCCCTCAAACTTTGTCGCCCAGAAGCATGACTTACAGGAGGGTCCAAAGGGTTTAAGACCATAATATCCCCCTACTTGTGATTGGTAAATTATATTCAACACACCACTGTCATTGCTAACATATTGGCCTTCTTATGGTGAATTATGACATATATAAGCCCCTGTTAGTTGTTCAAAATACACAAGCAAATAAACCAATGACAGTTTGAAGTTTAGTGCACATATTTTATTAAAAAATGGTTATGAATTACACAATACAAATGGTATAGTAATGATTAGATTGAATGTATTTTCGTTTTTTTAAAGTGTGCCATGTCACCTTTTCTTAAAACCATATTTCTTTCTTTCATAGAAGAGATCTGTTTTAGAGCTTCCCAAGTTGACAATTTTAGGACAACCATCTCTCTGTTAAAAAAAAAATAAAATGAAAAGTTAAATGAAAAAAAAAAAAAAAAAAAAACATTGAAAAGTTAAATGAAAAAAAAAAAAATTAAAAAGTTAAATGAAATCCCAATTTTAAGATATTAATAACGTAACTTACATCTTTTTCTTGAATTGTGCATTCTTTGCAATAATAAGCATCAGATACCCCTGGTCCTCCACAAATTACGCAACGTCCCTGATAGGATCCATAATTGCATTCATCGCAAATTCGAACCAAGGTACTAGGTCGAACATAGGAATCGCATATAACACATTTTCCGTCACCTGAAATTCAACATCAATGTGTTTTCTTAATTTTAATTTTAAATGCTTCAAACAGCAATACAGCTTTTGTAATGACATAACATTATCACAAATGTAATTACTCCTTACATTTTTCACATAAACGTCCGATAGCTGCAAAGAACAAGACGAAAAACAATTTAATTTAACATGATTTTTGAACAAAAGATGATGACTGTGAAGAAACCTCCCGACTTTCGTGCTAAGCCTTTGCCGTAATTAAGCGTAACTTACCAACTCCAGCTTGTTTCCGACAAAAAATCAAATCAGGATGATGTTTAGCCATGGCTATAAACTTTAAGAGAATACTTTAATATAATTGATCAATTTTCAGAACGAGATTTAATTAAAATGTTTTATACTAATAAGTATCACACGTTGCTTTTGCTAAACAAGTTGAAAATTACTGAATTTGTTGTCTAGCAGACGACAAAAGCGTTGCCAGAAAAAATTTCCAAATTATCGTACCAAAACCAAATAATTATCGATTATGAACCAAAATTATCGTACCAAAGCCAAAAAATTATCGATTACCATCCAAAATTGTCGTACGCTCTGAGCGCCTCCAAAAGAGCGGTAAAACCTATGCGGCTGTTCTGATTCACCTGGTATTTACACTAAAATCAGTACAAGGGTCCTCAATGAGATAGGTAAATAACGTCTCCAAGCGTTTCTCAAGTACTGGCTTCAGCCTTAAGTGTATTATTACTATGGGATGAACATGATTCACTGCCTCCTATTTTGCCCTTTTCTACACCTAGCGGGACTTTTGTGCCTAGATTTGTTCAATTTCCCGCTAAATTCGAAATTATCGTACGCCTAAGCCGAATTTTCGAATTTAGCGCAGTCTGGGAAATAGCACACTTCCTCTGGTCCAAAGCCAGTTTATTAATTGCTTGGACTAGTTTTTTAATTCAAAAAGTGGGGGTTACTGGTCCTCAGGACCAGTTTATTAATTGCAAATCTATAGGAGAACAAAGGCTGGGACATCTCCGTAGACCAGTTTATTATTTAGGACACTAGGGGGGGCGTCACTGGTCCCAAGGACTAGTTTAAAAAATATATTTATTTCCCAAATTCCCAGACTGATTTAGCGTACTATATAGTACAGCGTCAAAATTATCGTACGATTCGAAAAAAAATTCTTTAAATTATCGTATTATACTATAATTATCGTACGTCTGGCAACGCTGCTCGGACAAAATTCTCTTTTCTTGGAAATTGGTGTAGAAATAAGTTACGGCTCGGCCCAGGGTGCAGGTGGTTAGTGTGAATATTATACTTATGACTAGCTCTTATTTTTACCAAAAGCAGACGGGAAATTAATGTCGTCTGTCAAAGATTGATTATCGTCATTAATTCGAAGGCCGAATGTCACAATAAGTTTTGGTATTGTAAATTCATGTATTTCTTGGTAATTATATGACAATTTAATAGTTTACTTTTTTCATTAAATAATATGTATAATGCATTTTGCATTTTTGGCGGAAATAGATGTAGGAATAAAGCTTAGATATTGTATTATTTTTAGAAGAGGGAGGTATAATTTAATTTAAAGCCTTTTTTTTCTTATCTAAGAAGGAAATTGAATTTGATAATTCTAAAATAATCTATAAAGTAGAGGTGTTGTGCGTGTACGCTATTCATACATTGTCTAGGGCGCATGGCATTCTGGGATTAGTTAGATATGTGATTGGGCAGTCTGTGAAGTTGTGAACAAGCAAGGAGTTTTTCTAAACTGGTCCTCTAGACTAAGTGTAAGGACCCCTGGTGGCTTGAATAATTAAAGTAGTCCGTCCGTCCCAAGGACCAGTGACCCTTAAAATATATTTTTAAGTTGAAATTATTATAGTAGTCCTTGGGACCTTTGAGGCTCGGAGTTTGAATTTTAGACTTGTCTTACTTCAAAGTCCGATCTTTGTGAAGCCAAGTTGAAGTTCTAGTTTATTTTAACTTTAAAGAGGTTATCAGTTTCATTTATAAATATAATTCATATATTGTTTTGTCTTTATTGAAATCAGGTTTTTCAGTGAATGACAAAAACAGTACATTCAAGAAATCAAACACCGTTATGCGAATAAATTGACCCCGAAGACACAAATAGTGATAAGATGCCTCCCATTCAAGGTTTTTGGGGAGAGCCAACGAGTACTCTAGACTGGTGCGAAGAAAACTATGAAATTTCGTATTATATTGCTGAATTTTGTGAGTGGAATGAGTTGACGGTAGTCGTTACTAACCAAAGAAATTGTTCTCATGGCAAGTTGGGACCGTTTATTGTTTTGTTATAGGGAACACAGTGTCAAATTTGTCTATCATATCAGCTGGTTTCATTGGACTTTATCACAGTTATAAATCAAAACTAGAGCAACGATATATTTTGTGTTATATTCTCATGGCTGGTAAGTTATTTAAGGATGATGAATCAATAATAGAAAATTGTAATTTTGGGGGTGAAAATGTTGTATAGTTTGCCAGTTTCCTGAAAAATGGCCACCTTTGGTTACACTGTCATAGTTAAAGAATTGACCTACATAATTCTAACAGTGCTTTAAAAAATTATATATAAAACAAGATGGCCCCGGCCATATTGCACTTTTCCG
Organism: Phalangium opilio; assembly: GCF_054372755.1. NCBI lineage: Eukaryota > Metazoa > Arthropoda > Arachnida > Opiliones > Phalangiidae > Phalangium > Phalangium opilio. The sequence continues at coordinate 3,476,582 of NW_028324166.1, read as the reverse complement.
TGGTCAAATGGGTCACACCAAAAATTGGGGAAGAAAGGGGGGGGGGGAGAGGATGCCCAGCCGCAAGGGGACAGGGCAATTGTTTTGCAGCTCTAAAGAGTGCAACTCTAAAACCAAAAAAAAATGAAAATATCATAGGGGTGGCCTTTAATGCGACCTGTCCATTGACCGACCACTCAATGTTTTCATTAAAAAAAAATAATTCCCAACATTTCCTTTTTGACTTAAGAAGTCTATTAACTCAAAAGTGGTTTCTCTTTCAGTTGTTGGTGTGGGGTCATTCATGTTTCACTGCACCCTATTATACACAACACAGGTCAGGAATTTCTTTAATGTTTTTTTTTTTAAAAAATTAACCCAAGTTGACCGGTCAATAATGTACAATTGCACCCATGGACACTAGCTACAATCAAAAGTTTATATGTTCCATTAGTATGACACTTCCTTTACTTCGTAATTCTAGAGGCTTACTGAAAGCATACACTACAGTGGGATATATGATTGGATTGTATGGTTCAAGTCTTAATTTAATTTGAATCATTTTTCTTATATTGTGTTTGAAAATAATCTCAGTGTGTTTTTTAATTATTTTATGTAAGCTTTTAATTTTTTTACATAAGCTTTTAATAATTTCAAGTAAGTTTTAATTTAAAGTTTATAATTTCAAAAACTAGTCGGCGCCTACAACCTAACTATATTATTATTTTATTTTTCTTGTAAGAGTGTTTTGAAATGTGTTTCAATTATTTTTTGTAAGAGTGTTTTATAACTTTTTAATTTAATTGCGAACTTTTAAATTGCGTAAAACTAGATGGCGCTGTCTATCTAAGTTGCTATTGTACAGAGAAAAATTATCATTGGGAGCTTTAGTGTCTATGGGATGGGATTAACATATTTTAAACTTACAGGCAATTAATACCCCAATTTGTTGGTGTAAATTGTCTTTTTCAGTTAAGTGATGAATTACCCATGATATGGGCTAGTTTAGTTGGTCTTTATACAGCGTAAGTGTATATTACATCAATTTGCAGCAAACCTTATTCCCTATGCGTGTGCCGAGGCTTAACTCGCGATTTATAACTGAAAAATCTAAGTCAAAATGCGTTATTTGCTTCAGAGTCTTAATTAAATATTGAAACATTTCAACTCTGAAGCAGACGACGCATCGTTTTGACCCTTTCTCAGTTAAAAATCGCGTTCTAAGCCTCGGCACAGGCATCGGGAATAACGTGGATAAACGTGAGGCTTAACTCGGGATTTATAAGGGACAAATCTAAGTCAAAATGCGTTATCTGCTTCAGAGTCCTAAATATTGAAACATTTCGACTCTGAAGCAGACGACGCATCGTTAGATATGTTTGTCAGTTATAAATCGCGAGCTAAGCCTTGGCACACGCATCGGGAATAAGGTGGATAAACGCGAGTACTCAATTTACCACGTATCTTTAAATTAAATTGGCAGTCTTGAAGTCAACTCTGTGAAACCATTGAACAAAAGTTTAGTTATAAAGCTCTCCATAGCATGCGTACTTGTTTGTTTCGTAAGTAAAGAGAAGTTTTATTAAATGGCGGTGTACGTTTTGAGAGAAGTACTTCACAAACTTTTAAGGTAGCCCTGTATTTCAAATAACATTTACCCATCCGCTGATGCCTTCTTTATAGTCCCTTTAAACTCAAAAGGGAGCTAACAACTGGCTAGGGGAAGAAATAGTCTGACGTCACGCAGCCCCCCCCCCTGGTTGGCATTTTTGCGCGTAGAATACTGTTTCCAACCGTTAGGGGGGATGAAACTCCAGTAAGAGATAGAACAGGGTGTGACGTTTCAGGGTCAGAACTGTTAGCTCCCTATTTACTTCTCTGAACCATGGATTAACTAACGCTAGGGATAGTTCGTTCCCCCAAAAAGATAACGCATGCATGTTCCAAGCGCCCCCTAGCAGCAGCTACTATCCCTAACAGGAAGTTATAAGAAAATTGGACCAAATATCACGTGGTCTATGACGTCAAAATTGAAATACTGCCTAAATTGGGATTTGGGCAAAAACGATTTATTTTGCCGAGAGATGGCGCTATATCTACATCCGTTTTGGTCCAATAAATTGGGGGAATGAAGAGGGGAATCAAGGAATAATTCGGAACATGTAGTTGGCGATAGCAATACATGGGTAACACGGTTAGTGAACAATCCCTAGCGTTAGTTAATCCATGTCTGAACAAACCACTACCACTTATACTACTTTTATTTAAGTAATCATTGCATTGTTCTTTGCAGTTTTATATATTGTTCCGAGAGCCACTTATTCACCAAGTAAGACCTTAGACAAATCTCTCATTAGAATTTTGGAATTGCCAAATTGAAAATAATGAATTATTTTAGGTATTTTATGGCTCAGTTGTTTTATACACTACAATTTTGGATTTACAGTAATTATTTCTATTAAAAATATAATATCTAGGGTTGGTACCGGTAATTGGGAACGATTCTAAATGTGAACACTTTTTCTTTAAAATTTTGTAACAAATTTTTGGGCGGCTCAAATTCCTTTTAAAAGGGCTCAATTTGTAGATTGAATATCGAGGATTACGATAAAAATGGTCCGAACATTGTAGGAATACGTGGATGAAAGATACGGACCAATATACGCACCAACTCGGACTAATCAACTTAAGTTGATGCCAATTTTAGGTGTTTCTTAATACAATACCATCGGGGAATAAGCTTTAGCAAGAGTTACAATAATCCCACGATAACAAACCTTTAACCATTGGATAGATCACGTTTTTTGCTATAAATTTGATATTAAAATCTCTGGTTTCGGTTCGGAATTCGATTCAAAAATAGAGTTGGAAAAAACCAAGTAAAAATTGCAAATGGGAACACGACGTTTCAAAGTTAATTCGAATCCTTTTTAAGCTATTTTACTTAAATATAAAACGTAACAGTGGTGTAAACAAGCTACTTTCTGATAATATTAACTTTAAAATACATCATTTACCCAAAAAAAGACTCAAATTTCGCGCCTTTAGTAAAGTTTTCAATTTAGCCGTAGGAGGGCCGTAGCTACCACTACTTATTGGGCGGGAAACCGGCAAACCGAGTCAGCTGTTATGCTAGGGACTGAATAAAATGTGACTTCTCAACAAATTATTGAGCATTTTGACTCAGGTATTGTTTTTAACTATATTATCCTATTATCACTTATGAAATCTGCGTAAACTTTAATCTAGGTGCATGAATTTAGGCCTTACGTATTGGTAGCTTTTTTTCCAAGGGCCTTTTTTATCGCTCCCATTTGATTAGCATTGGTGTTCACATTTGGGTCCCGCGTTCACTATTTAGGGTCAGGGTGTTTACATTTACCAGCGACTGTTCACATTTGGGTTCCTCTAAGGGGTTTTGGAAATAGGATATTGTGCAAAATTTAAAAGAGTTAAAAAGCTGAAATCATAGCGAATTGTGTCTAAAGAATCATATTTCATGTCCTGAAAGTTTCAGGTGTCTAACGTTAGCGCCACGGAAGTTATTCAAAGATTTGTAAAAAGTGTTCCCAATTACCAGTACCAACCCTACCTACATAAATAAATTTCACAAAATTCTTCGACTTATTTAGAACTAAAGATGCGCCAATGAAAATGTTCTGCGCTGGTACTCTTATGTTTATAACCGCATTCGTATTATGGAACATAGACAATATTTATTGCTCTGAATTAGCGTGAGTTAATTTAACGTTAATTTGTACCACGTGACTCTGGTCTTAATTGTTCATGTACCATATATTGTTTAAAGGAATATAAGGTTAAATCGGGGGCGAATATTTCACCCTTTAACTCAGTTTCACGCTTGGTGGCATGTTTTAGCTGGTTACGCCAGTTATATGCATATAGTATTCAGGTAATAATTACGGCATGAATGTGCCTGACAAGAACTACATTACATTAAAATAACATGTTGAAATATGTTAATAGTTCCGGAGCGAGAGCTAGATTTCTTAAGAGAAAATGCTCAATCAAGGTATTTATCAACTGGTTTCCCGTAATTTTTTGTCGGCCATTTTCCCATTAAAGGGACGTAAAGAAGGCATGGGTGGGTGGGTAAAAATTATTTGATATACGTCAGAGGCACGTGACCAAGGAGAGGCGTGGTTCAAATAAGCTTAGTTCGTTTTATTTCGAAAACTACCACTTCATGATTGGAATTGGCGCTGCAATGTCGCGAAAAACAAGGACTAGATGTTAACTAGTTCCACTCCACGAGGAGCCTTTGTATCTTGGCATCACGTGATGTCTGTGACGTATTTCAAATAATTTTTACCCATCCGCCGATGCCTTCTTTGCAGTCCCTTTAAAGCAAAGCGCGGGTCACGTGGTTCCCCTACAAGTTTACCATGAATCTATATAACTATGAATATACAGCTCTATCATATGCCCCTTCTATCATGTCGATTTGGTTTGGGTGTTACCCTCCTAGCTTTGACGCGTAGCTCTAATAGCCAATCACGAGACAAGAGGAAGTGACGTTTCGAATTTATACACCCCCGGACTCCCCCTCCCTTCTCCCGCTCCTAACACTAGCAGACACGTGACTAATGTCTCCTTTCGCTAAGCCCCGCCCAAACCTTATCGAGAGGTTAGACAGCGTAACGCAGCTGTATATTCATAGTTATATAGATTCATGGTTTACTTTCCTCTTGAACTCCGGGTTCGGGTTTAGCTTGGCGAAGGCTAGTGGGCGGGATTTATAAGTGCAATTTTAAATCCCGCCCACAAATGCCTCCTGCCTTCATCAAGCCATAACTGGAGTTCGTAAAGAAAGTCAACTTGTAGGGGAACCACGTGACCCGCGCTTTGGGACGGACTTGGTTTGACTTAACGATGAAATGTACATTTTTGACAAAATATCTTGTTATATTGAGTCACTTTTTCAGATGGGTTGGACCGGGCTTTACCTGAAAGACGAAGGAAAAAGTGTATAAATAAATAAATGAACATGCACAAAACGTGACGTCACTCACGTACACATGATGTTACTAACTTGGCCCCCGAAATATACAATATTGTACCGGTTAAAGCGCCTTTCATAATTTGATTTGTTTTTTTTTTGTTGTTACTCTATTATAATGATGATGTAACTATTTAAACTTAATTTTTAATAATTGCCATCTATTTGGTTGGTCAATATGAAATTTATAATATATATATATATATTTTATATAGCAACTTGTAAACTCGTCAAGTGTTATAACTGTTTTTCGAATTTTAATAAAGTGTTTGTATATTTTCAATCTAGACTAGAAAATTTGATTTGATTTGATTTGAAATCGATGTGGGTGGCTTTGAATTTTAAATTGGTTATGCCACCAAGAATTAATTTATGTTACTAGGAATATGCGACTATGAATATTTTGAGTCAATTATACGGGACTAGCTGTTACCCGCGGCGTCGCTCGCGTGTAATAAGAACTTCCATCAAAATGATACAAAGAATGTGTAGATTTTACTGATGACTAATATTTTTGTAGCAACCTAGGAGCGAAGGCACTCGGCGTTGCCCGTCAGCCCGTCGGGACACTTTTTATTACTTTTCACGCGGACATTATTCCATAAAGAAGGGTTTTTTAGTTTTTGGCCGCCATTTAAAAAGATGGCAACAAATCGAACCCAAAAGACCATTCAGTCCGTCTAAAGGTTAAAGGAAACCAGTGTACTAAATATTTGAGAAATCGGTTGAAACGCGCGGACTTTGTTGCATAGAGAAGAGTTTTTACATTTCTGGGCGCCATTTTTTAAGATGGCGGCGGATTGGAAAAATCTTTCACAGTACGCGCCTACTACTTATGAGTAACGTTCCTGCAAAGTTTCAGCCTTCTAGGGCAAGCGGTTTGGGCTGGGCGTTGATTATCAGTCAGTCAGTCAGGACTTTGATTTATATAGATATAGATTTACGAGAGGTGTTTATTTGGGCACTACCATAACCTGAAGGTAAGTGGCTTGTGCCTTTTGTTAGTGGCTGATATTCCCTGTTGGTGGTAGAGCTCCGTAGCCTTCATAGAACAACTCCGAAAAGAGGGCGTGAACCTCTCAAGTTGGTATACAGTGTTTGGCAACGGAAAAACGACCTTAGAGAAGGGGACCTTTGTGATGTCACACCTTTTAGGAACGTCACAGGCCTACCTTTGTTAGTCGCATGAAAGAGGTATGGGATGCCATGTTTGGTATCGTTTTTTCCCAAATGTCAAGTATCATGTGTGACTTAACATATACCTTTGTTCACAGACGTACGTTTGTGAAACTTAATTTTGAAACTACATCATAAATTCAAAAATAAATAAATAAGGTCTAACTACCAAAAGATGGCGTTGAAGTGAGGGTTAAAATTTCTACTTAGTGCGCTGGCAACAAGGGGGTTAAACAATAATTAAATACAACCATTTCGAAGAAAGAGTCATACTTATGGTTATTATGTTAATTATGATAACACCAAAGGCATACAGTTCTTTATAAACTTTTCATTATACGATTTTTCACTCCAAAAAAAACCCCAAAAAGCAACCTTAATGCTGTCAACTCAAATCTGAAAAACGTTGGGAAATTCGAAACTCTCTATTAATATTGACCGTTTTGACAGCTCGTTAAGGTTAAAGTTATTGGTATTCGCTAGATATATATGATTTTTTTTGTTTTAACGAATATTTATGGAATTTTTCGCTTTGCAATTGTCGGAAAGGGAAACGCAGTCGTGTTTTTAAGCTAGGACGCGATGACTTGGAGGTTTTTATTAAAAATTAGAGCGTTTTTATTCAGTATGAATTTCCTCTACATTGTCTACTCGGGAATAACTTATTGCGGCGCCTCGCGTCAAAAGCGCGATGAACGTTTTATGTAGTGGAAGCAAAATACCACCTGTGCCTCGATCGTAGCGTTAGCTTCGTTATTGTAATACATGTTTACAATTTACGAAGAAATACGATAGAAGACGTTTTTATTCAGAATGGTAAGGTTTATTTATTCTGTATTCTTCCATAAGTTAGTACATGATAGTGAATGATTCTGTATGTTTAGAAATGAAGTGATTTAATTGCGATAATTTAAAATTAACTTAAACCTAAACCTATAAAATCGTATCCTACTAATATTACCATCAGTTTATAAGATATGTTCCTTAAGTATGACGCTACGCTTCGAAATGCAAGAGATTTACTTAGAGCTACTTCCAAAACGACGCGAGAATTAGCTACACGCGGTTTGGCAGTCCATCTTTTTATTTAGTCTGTACTAAGCCTTTGACAACGCCTTACCAGGCGTCGCTCTACGAGAATCTATGACGTTTCACCAACGTCACTTCATGACAAGCTCTCAGTAACCACTGAACAACTTATGGAACATATCTTATGAACTTATGTGAAAGTTTGTGAGCTTGTATGTTTGTTATTTTCCTATGTTATTGTGTATTTTCAATGCTTCGTTTTTCTGAATTCTTAACCAGAAGACATCATCCGGTAGCTGCTAATGATAATGAACACAAACACAACCAAAAAAGAATGCTTTACCAAGTGCACCACCGGGTTGCGTTGTTTTTAGCTTCAATAGTGTGTATAGTGTACTCTGAGATAGACCTGGACATAGTCGAAAACTACAACGACACCGACCATTTTTACGATGAGAAACTTGATAATGAAACTATTGCCGAAGTCGCCGTACTATCGGAATACCCTTCGGTTTACCGTAAATGCCCATTCGCGATAGAGGACAATTGCGAATGTTCCATTACTACCGAAAAGGATGATGTCATTGAAAGATTTTCAGTTGTTTGCAGTGACATGGAAACGACAGATATATTTCCTGAAATGATGAACAAACTTCGTACTGCGAATGTACAATCGTATTTGTATACTTTGTTCATATACAGATCCAAGGTTTGTAGTGTTAAACAATTATACGATGTATTTCTGATAAGTCTGACTTAAATTAAAGGGAGTGTGTTATTTGGGTCAGAATAAGTGAAAAGTGTCAAAGAACATGTTGTCTAAAACCTTTAGTTTCCTATGTACGGGCCCCCAAACATTAATTGTCCCCTTAAACAAAGAAATTGACACACATGGGGGAGTAAGACATATCAGACTGCCCATCTTGTTTAGACAATTTCAATAGCCTTCAATCTAAGAACGTTAATGAGCCTTATTTAGCAGAAGTGTAATTAGAAGGTAGAAGCGTGCCTAAGGTGGTAATGTCAAGTAGTTCAAAGTGTAACAGCACAAGAGTCTGAAATTAATGTTTCTTTTATTCGTACCAATTTGAAGATATTAATCAAAATGTTACCTACTTTGGAGTCCTTTTAAGGATTGATTTGAAGCACCCAAACTTGCGTTATGATTATTTTAAGAAAATTCTTACAAATTGAACTTGTCCAAGTTAGGGCTACTGACCCTAGTTCGTTAATACGCAATGCGCACTCTCTTTAGGTCGAACTGCCACGAGCCGATTTGTTCCTGAACCTTCCATTCCGTACACTTCGCGTCATTGAAACGGAAGTGAAGTTGTCCTTCTCAAGCGATGACTCTCGTTCTCCGGACGAGTTCCGTCCTTTGCTGGGAGGTTTGGAAGAATCCCTAGAAGAAGCTGCCTTTAGAAATTCTGTGGTCCCGGGTGTTGAAAAAATTAATTGCTTCATGGGATCCTTGTCCAAGTTAAGGCGATTTTCATTAACGAATTCCGATGTTGCTAACATACCGAAGGAATTCTTTTGCTGTTCCTATCTTAGTATGCAACAAGTAAGTTCCAGTTGCACCAATTGGAAAAAATTATTATATTAAACTCAATTTATTTCTAGGTTTACTTAAATGGTAACAAGTTCCAAGAACTGCCTGATGGCGGTTTAAGTCGTGCCACTAATATTAAAATAGTCATGTTGAACCACAATCAAATTTTTATCGTCAGTCGATTATTCTTTCCATCGCCTGCAAATAAACTCGAAGAAATTCATTTAAGGTATAAACCCAGCACACGTATACACGTTTTCTGCAAATAAAGGTTTGAACCTACCCCCTACGACCAAATTAGACATTTTATCTAACCGCCTTGAAGTATCTAGAGTGGTCGTGGCCAAAGTTTTCTTTTGGTTTAGATTTCAAAGTTTTCAAGTTAGATTGGTGTGTTTACGATTGACCCCTTATCTTTATGTAAGAAACTGAAAGACAATGATATCTAATTTAATTGAGGGGTCATCATAACTTGATTATAGTGGTCCTAAGGGAAAAATGTAATAGAACATTTTCGACTCAAAATTCCCCATAGAACCCACTGTTCTTTAGTCCTACCACCCTTTTCGAAACACCCTTTATAATTGAGCATTTACCAAAAATATTTCCAGGAGTAACAAAATACAAACTTTACCACGTGACTTCTTCCATGAAATGCCTGTATTGCGTTACATTGACTTATCGGAAAATCTGATGAGTACCTTACCACCAGACGTGTGGTCACCTACTTGGTCCTCACTTCTTGATTTGTATTTAGAAGGTAGGCCTATATTTTACCTCCAAAATTTTAAAATAATGGAGCATTATAATTTACTTAAACCAATTTAAATTGTTACGTAAGATAACAATCTTATTTGTGACTGCGCTTTTAAATGGATCATTGCCGTAGAAGCCAACTTATCAGATGAGTTCAAGAAAGCAAGGTTTTTGAAAGGAAAGTGTCATGCTGATGCGGGAAATGAATCTTTCGCCGTTGACGATTTGCAAAACTATTTTGATAGTTATCAATGCGATTGAGTTGATACACTAGGATTTTTAGATTTATAACTGCAGCAAACGTATGCATTTGCAAAGAAAACGTAGAGCGCGAGGTGAGTCCATGTATTGTGATCAAGCTGCAATTGAAGCTGAAATTAGTTAAGGACCGCGGACCCAGTGTTGAAAATCAAAAATAAAATGTCACTCGTGATGATCGAATTATGTAAAATTGTGCTTCCAATGCCCTGTGAAAAAATATTTCGAAAATACAAATTGTTTGTCACCATATTGGTGTGTGACGAATTTCATAGTGCAATTATTGGTGTTGTTTGGGCGCAAAGATGTATGTTCCATTTCACCACTTAGACAAATAACGAAGCCGGTAGAAAGACGTCATAGAGCTACAAGACCCGCCCACAAAACCCCCATGTAACTTCTTTTAGCTTATGGAGTTCTGATTCAAAAGCCACAGTTTTATTAAACTTCAGTTACGTTGCAATTGAAGTGTTATGAGTACCTGTAGTCGCTTGAAAGTTCTCCAAAGCTGTTATTATACATTTACGGCTAGAATTCTCTGCCCTTGATAAATACATAATCTGCAGGGTTTAACGTTTGAATTGATTCAGTACGGGCTTGATAAAATTTTCCCAAGCCGATAATTTTAGATAAGGATATTTAACAATAGGTTATAACATAGTTTACAATATCAGCAGATTTTGCTTTGAACAAACTAATCAAGTGCTTCGAGTAATTTATTGTTGTGATAGTTGTTTTAATGTAACGTTTTGAGAAATGTTTCTCAAAGTGATTACCGAAATCTCACTGTTTTTATTCGTATTCACTGTTATTATTGGGTGTGCATCTGGGATAGCAACACGCCATGGTAAGTTTAAAATTCAGAAATTAATAAATTGATCGATAAACGTGTTGGAAATCCAGGGTTCGAAAAAACCCAGCCCACCTGTTTACCTCTCCGAGTAACGATGACGTCTCGGACAGGTATTACACTGGACGTGTCTGTGTATGAGTGTGTGTCATAACCAATGAGACGCGAGGAAGGAGGAGCAGGTGGTTTTGGCGCTTCCCCTCACAGTCAATCAGATATTTGTGTGGGGTCTACGGCCTCTTAAAGATTCCAAGTACTAAATCTATGTATAGAGCTATTTCAGAGGGGGGTAATGGCTACGTCACCAATGCTATTTGCCCATAGAGAAAACCCTCATAAAATGGCCACCCTACACTCAAAGGCAGGCCCAATTTTCGTAGCAGACGAAATTTTTCCCCCACTGAAATAGCTCTATTCCTGGTTCACGCAATTGCGGATTTTCTTATCATTTATTGTGAATCACTTGCCTTATATACCCTTAATTTCCAAAAATTGTTAAAGAGACATAAGCTATAGAATTTAAACGTCAATGATAGCTATGTTTGAAATGATTTAACTAGAATTAAGATAAATTAATGACGATTTAAACCTCTTCATTGCGTCTCGACTCGGAGAGGTTTATTTTGGTTTCCCAACTTGTTTATTTTTTTACTAATTGTCATTTAAAAGTCGCTGCTTAGTAAATAAAAACCTTAAAATGTTTCATAAAAAAGTTGTAAATATTACTATATAATACTTTTGAATACGATTTTCAACTTAGAAGAAAAAATATTTAGGCCTAACCAGCGAAATAATCTTTTTCTAGAAGCTGAAGGTCATTCACTAAGCCTCGTTCCAAATAAATCCTTCCTGACACCTGGATCGGAAGTAATAGTGACATGTCGAATGAAAAGTAACTTGGAACCCACAGTCGAATGGTTCAGAAATGGGGAACAGTTTACCACTGAATCGTTTCCTAATGGACGCGTCAATCATCTTAAAAAAATCCCAGACGATGAAGATCCGGAGTCTCCAGCTTACACAAGCGTACTCAAAGATATTCCAGAAACCGAGGGAAATTACATTTATGCCTGCTTATTTCGAACCGATATCAGTGAAAGCAGATCTCAAATAAATATCGTTGTTGGTAAAAATGTTTAACGATGCCATAAGTAACGTAGCAACAATAAGCATTACACTAGGCATAGAGGAAATACGTTAAGAACATGATTTCCGCTGAACAATTAGGCCTACTTATTTGCCTATCAAACCTATTGTAGAAGCGATCCCTGATAAGGTAGAACTATTAGATAGTAAACCACGGATTTGAGCTAATAAGATCATTAGCCTCTGGTATATCATATCATCCTCGTCGTGTTTCTAATAACATGCAATGCGTCCTGCTGGTAGATTGCGATAGAGTCAAAGTAGGAATATTCTATAGGCGTGTTGCTGTTGCCTCGCCTATGGTAGGCCTTGGCGTTTCTTTTACCTCACCTATGGTAGGCCTTGGCGTTTCTTTTACCTCACCTATGGTAGGCCTTGGCGTTTCTTTTACCTCACCTATGCTAGGCCCTGGGATTTATTTTACCTCAACCTCACCTATGCTAGGCCTTGGCGTTTCTTTTGCCTCACCTATGCTAGGCCTTGGCGTCTCTTTTGCCTCACCTATGCTAGGCCTTGGTGTTTCTTTTGCCTCACCTTTGCTAGGCCTTGGTGTTTCTTTTGCCTCACCTATGCTAGGCCTTGGCGTTTCTTTTACCTCACCTATGCTAGGCCTTGGCGTTTCTCTTTTCTCGAAGATTTTTAACATTATTATTAATTGAACACCGTATCACTGCAGCGAAGAAACCAACTATCACATCGTTAACTGTTAAACCATCGACACCTCAACCTAAAGGAAGGAACATAACAGCTACGTGTGAAGCGAGATCCAATGGAAAATTAGTCATGCAGTGGTTCTACGTCGATGACTTTGATGCCAGAAATCACCGCAATGAAGGTCTTGAAATTTTGGATGAAGATTTAGAAGATTCTTTCGACATTCAACAATACACGGAATTTGATGAAAAGGGGAAAAAATTTGTCTCCGTTCTCTACTTTTTGCCGGTTCTTACAGACGCGAATTACACTTGTCGCGTTGAAGACGCGTTTGGCAGAGCAACCAAAAAATTACAAGTTAAAACGGGTAAGGTTTAGATTCACTCTTGATTTTATGAGCCGACAAAATGTCTATGATCACATATGCGTTTGAATTTTATGTTTCTTTTCTTCGTACCTAGTTAACATTGTTATTTAAATGTGTGGTTCAAAATGTCAAAATTACGCTTTGAACTACTTTACATTAGCATCTTAGGCACACGTCTTTCTACCTTTTAACGCACACTTCTGCTAGATAAAGGCACATTAACATTCTTAGATTGGAGGGTATTGAAATGGTCTTAACTGATGTCTTACTCCCCATGTGTGCCAATTTCCTTGTTGCAGGGGCCAATGTTTGGGGACCCGTACCTCCGTAACTAACTATTTTAGACCCCATGTTCTTTGGCACTTTTCACTCAGTCTGACCGAAAGAACACTCCCTTTCATTTATGGCAGACATATCGTGTTGTGTAATTTTACACAACACCCCAAACGCAACAGTTGTACGAATACATAGTGGCTGTTCTTTTTTAGTGGATTTGAAAATTGGTGAACCTTGTAAGCATGATTTGGAATGCAGCTCATCTATAAGAAATGCCGATTGCATCGGTGGAATTTGCGCGTGTCCTGAGGAATTTTCAATTCTCGTCAAATCACGACAAGCTTGTCTTACACGTAACTAATTCTTTTATTTGTCAATTGTTCAAAATATTATAGAAGTAGCTGATAGTCAGTATAACATGAAATCAGTATAACACAAAAATATTTCTGTCTCTCTGTTAGCAGCGATTTGAACTGTTAGTTAAAAAAGAAAAGCATAGAGTTAAGAAAAGAATAGATTGTTAAATGTGCGGGGGGAAATGTAAGTTTTAGTAGTATTAGGGATGGAGTTGAAATGGTGATTAATTATAAAACAAGGGTCATTAAGAATATTGTATATGGAAATTAGATCCGCGTAGAATGTAAGGTTGCAATATAAATTTAGCAAGTTTCTTCTGTGCCATATGTGTCTGTTGACGTTCAATATTTAAGTTGATTTCTCAACGAAAAACATATTCCAATAGCCGTTGCATTCAAAGGAAAATGCGAACACAATCATCAATGTAAGGTTATGGATGAACACACGTATTGTACATTAGATCGTAGGGAAACGTGCCAATGTATGGACGGTTTTCCATACTCAGTAGCCAAACGAAAATGCATCAGAGGTATGTTCAGTACATTTGTTTAAATATAATTCAGATTGAAGTTTTTAATTTTCTTTTCATATACAGCAAAAGATGAAAATTCTTATAAAAACGTTCTGTTGGCGATTGGTGCTTCACTCTTCTTTATCGTATCGGCTACATTAGTATTATATTTCACGAGAAAAATCTTGGCGAAGAGACGATTTTTGAACAAAATTAAACAAGCTAACATGAATTTAGGAGCCGAGACGGTAATCGTCGGCTCGAATGAGGAAAATGGGAGAAAGAAAGTGCACTTCACGCAATAAAGCTTGATATATTGCAGCGTATCATTTATTAACATAGAGAAAGTCATTGTTTTTATCAACGTATTTTAAATTTTATCTTGAATACTTTAAATCGTTTGATATCGTATAATACCCTAAATGTTTTTGTAAATCTAAATCTCTATGAATTAAACAAAAACAAGATGGCCCCGGCCCAACTTGGAGACTTGTGCGAACAGCGTACTAAGATTTGCAGTATAACACATTTTAAAAGCACGGGTTAAGATCACTGTAAGCGAAAGTTGGCTAGCTGGTTTCTAAGTGTCTACGAAAAGCAAACTTCACTTCATTATCGCCACGCAATAAACGAATTATTTTTAGGAGCACCTTGTCGTCGGTGTTTCGATTTATTTGAATTGAAGTAACACTCTAGAATGAGCGCTAATAAAGAAATAGATAAACCGATCCACCAGATAATGAAAGCCTGTCCGAAATCTCTCAATTTGACGACACTGTCTCTTGTTGGACGGTGTTTCATTTTGTCACAAAGGTCAGCAGAATGGAAAAAGTTTTTCAAACGATAATCCATGTGTCCGAATTGTAAAAATCTTATCGTGCTGAAAATTTTAAAATACATAGTTTATTTATAAAGATTGAGGGAAACTTTCAATAATAGTACAACTCCAAGGAACTACATTCCGTTGTTACGACTGAGCGTATTGGGTGTTAGATTCTCTCAGTCATAGATCTCTTTTCGGGTGTTTTTACAAATAGTACAGGAATACCTAGATCTAGTCTTGGAATCTTTAACAGAGAAGGACGTGAAAAAATAGTCACAGCTGACGTTGTGCATAATGTATTTGAATTAGGAAACCACGTGATAATGACGTAGCTAGTGACCTGTGCCAAGATTTGCGCGACCTATGAGCGTCGAACCCGAAAGTAAAAAATCTTCTCATTGCGTGTTCTGATCAACGTACGGTTGTCCTATAAATTTCAATAGCAAATGAAAAGCGAAGAAGGAGAAATCAGATATTAATATGGCTTCTCATAGATTCCAAGAATAAGAAATCTATGTATTCCTGGATTCCTGGGGATCTATGCAAACTCTACTCCCACAACGTTATGATCAAGAAACCCTGGCCAAAACCAGGAACTAGTCCCTCTGAGTTGTATTTTTATCTTGTGATATGAGTAAACTTACCGTATGTTGAACTGATCTCTGAAGTTTTTTCCCAAAGACTTGGAAATTATGAACCCCAAGGGAACGGACTTGGATAAACCATCACTGACATGAAAAAACATATTTTTCCGGCAAAATGTAATTGATTTAAACATCGTATTAGTACGTGGAAGAATAAACAAGGTTTCTCCAAGATTGACATCCAGAACGTTTTCTTTAGTGTATATTTCTTGGAAGGTATTCATAACGCCATCATTTTCAAGTATTCGTTTGTATATTTTTTGGTCAATGTTCCTTTTGGAGAGCTTGCAAAATTTTATAAAAGTGAAGAAAACAACATCAACCATGGTTACATGCAGATTCCACAGTAGTATGTTTAAGAAATTCACATAAAAAAGGTGCAAGAAAAGACTTTTAAATTCAAATTTTAGCTAAGCCTAATTTGAAAATGAAAATTGAAGAACACTCATAAATTTTCTCTCGACATACTGTAAAGATTCATAAATTATTAATCCTACTTTGAACAAAAACATAATCCTTGTTTCTAATACAAAGCAAGTAGTTGTGTCATGGGGCTAAAAACCTCACTAAGTCTAATATATTTTAGAGGTTGCACAAACAGTTATCATGCTGTATGAAATAATTGGGATGCTTACAGCAAATGCGTCTGAAATATAAGGAGCTTTTACAGTTAGAAGTTTTTTGTTCGGAAACTTCAGTACTTCCTCCAAAGTATCAAACTCGATGGCAGGTCCGATAGATGTAACACTGCACTTGTAGAGACCGACGAATAAGTTCCACATGATGGCGACAAAAACCCACCAGAAGAAAAAGCATATCCTAGATGCATTCGATTTCGGTATATTGTTCCCATCAACACCTAAAAGAATCAGCTCAAGTCTCTCAATAAAGTGCTCCATAACGAAGGCAGAAAGAGATAACAGAAGTAATGAGAGCTGATTTTAAACTAAAATAGGCTATTCACCTTGGAAAAATGCAGGTATTATATAACTATCAAAATGACGTCGCATATTCACTTTCATTAAACAATAATGTCTTATATTTCTCGAGGCGCAACATTCCAAAAGAAACGAAACCAAGGCGATTATCAGGCCAGATGAATACCATATGAAGATAACCTATTTAATAATTAAATTCAAGTTTAATTAATCCAGTATGACCATAAACGAATAACGCTTTTTAAGTGTCCATCAATTGTTCTTTGGTGGAAAATTTCCTGCCCCCTTCTTTTACGTCATAGCCTAAAATACAAGAGAGTTTTTTCTCTCCTTAGTAGCGCCGCCAAGAGAAGTATATTTGGGTGGCCTGACTCTCTTGGGTTCAATTTTTATTTTAGGGGCAAAAGACGAAGTAGTTTTTTAACCATGGTGTTTTAAGCGACAATGCTCTTGTATAGCCATTTTGTGTCAAAAAATTAAGGAATGAAACCTCCCCAGCAATCCCGGAGACGTTTTATTTGTATCACCTCTCGCGTGACATACTAAGAGTACACTAAAGGCAAGGCTTTCACAGCGGTAGTGTCTCATATAATTTAATATATGGTTGGGGTGAGACGGATATGGGCAGCAGGGAGACAGACAATTGCTATATAGATCCCCTTTAGACATATCAACTTAATGGTATAATATAAATTTATGGCATGGCGATAAAATGTAATTATGCAGCTTTACTGGGATTGTGAAAGAGTTTTCCAATTATTTTTTTTTTCATTTTTAACTTGTAACTTAACTTACACTTTGATCGAAAACATTGAAGATTGAGTAGACAATTGTCGGTAGTGGTATTGATTTTCCGGAAAATATGCATAAGTCGGTGTAAGAATACGGAAATGTAGGGGCGGAAAAATCAGTGTCTGGAAATATTCCTCCTGGTATGATACTTAAGTCAATTTCCTTGATATAATTTAAAAAGAAGAAAAAGAAAATCAAAATATACACGCTCTGTTTAGGATTTCCGCAGGGACAGATTTAATTTTAGAAGTAGGAATGGAGAACAGAGTAATGTGGGTGGTGGGCGCGCGTCAAAGTCCCGGACCCCCTTTCACGGGACGGAAGGGGGGTATGAAAGAAGAGGCGGGAGGGTCATAGCGACAGAGGTAAAAATGAATTACGTATTTTTCGGCATCCCCATCAGCAACGTCATCAAAACGAAGTTTAAGTAAGCCAATAAGATAGTTTAAACATTTCTTTACGTGTTGGAGGGAGGGGCTCTATACTGGGTGTCTATGAGTCGGACTGAAGTAAATACTTACCGTTCTCCATTCCTACTTCTAAAATTAAATCTATCCCCGATTTCCGGACTAGTTGTCAACTAATGCAGAAACTTTTTCCAATTACTTTTCTTTGTATAAGTCCTCTTGTGAGTGTCCATGAACCATTAACCAATGAACCAGGACCCAAAAACTTTTTCTTAGGTATTAATTGAAAACTGTAATTAAGAGAGTCTTTGATTTATTTGTCTGTTAGCAATACTCCTTTAATCATTTGGTTACTTTCTTACGTGATGTTCATGGATTCTGAAATGTAGCCAATAAAGAAGGACGTCACACCCTCAAACGAGTCATTCGAAATATCCGTGATCCATGGCGCTAGCTGAAAATTCATTTTGTATGAAAACACGTTACTAAAACATCGCGTTAAATGATTAAGTTTACTTTTAGAAGACATGTTTTTACAAAAGTTTGGTTCATTACTGATCTGTTAATGACTTTACCATCAAACTAGTTCAATCCAGATAAAAATGCTTGTCTTTGACAAATTATTGAAGTATTTCAAACAAATATGCAATTTTTTACTTAAGATTTCCTTCATTTCAGGAACTTCCTGATTAAAACAGTTTGCACACTTGATTCCTTGAGACTCTAACAGACTCGCGGCGGCAAAATTGCTTCATAGAAAATTGCCGCGTATGAAAACGTTCTGTTCAATCACACCCTTTGCCAGTAGTGGCTTTGCTTTGTTGCGTTAATACTGTGGTAGGCCTAATCAATAGTATTATTTTTCCACGTCTTTTAAGCTCTGAAACATACGAGGGCATACTAGTTGCGGAACAGAGTCACGCAATCATAATTTCAAAGCTTTATTTGAAAGTAGGTGCACGAGGGGGAAAAAATTAAATTTATATACTCAAAAACGGATTAATGTAAGAAGAACATTGAACCTAGCAAATTCGACTACTTTGTACGTTTTGATGGGAGTGGCTTATAATTTCAAAAGTGGCGCTCGCCATCTATCGGCCTTATTCTCTTATATTTTGGGCTTTAAATATAGATACTGCATAAGGCAAGTGAATAATAATAATAAGTCATAATTGTACTAAAATAATAATTTAAGTACAAAGAAAGAAAAAGCAGATACTTAAAGAAATTACTATTTAAAGAAACATCAATTAAATATATTCTAAACTTTGAAACCTAATTCCATTAAATCGGGAGTTATATCTCATATCGCATTGTTGTCCACTTTGCTTTTTTACTACTGGCGCAATTTTTAACCAGGAAAATTGAAATAAGAATGAATGACATTTTTGACCACTAGAAGTCGCTATATTCAAAAGTTGTGGGTGGAGTCAAAATATAAGCAGACGAAGTTTCTCAGTGAAGTATGCGAGGATGGTGCTAGAGGCTAAAGATCCGACGTTCTTACTTCTTAGTACATAAATACGTTTTTGATATACTCCCGACTTGCATAGTCCACCGCTAAATTTTAAAAATTACCTCATAGTATTTATATAATAGAACATTCCATTAAGTACTCGCAGAGAAATCAGGGAGAAAACACGTAACACGTGGTGGAAATGTTGAAGGGCGATCTTTTGCTATGAAAGTATCCCAATGTACCTTGCGTACGCCCCTTTCCTTCGATAGTGCTGCCATGTACCGCCAGTATTTCTATGAGAACTAGGTAGCTTCTCTTTTAAGGCACAAGGGGACCTCTACATTTCCGTACCGTACGACCCTACCGAAACGCTGAGCATGCTGGGTGAGCTTCGTTGCCTTACATGTGGGTACGGACTCCAACATTGTAGGTATGGCCAAGAAGTGATATCTAGTTTATTAGGTAGAAGGTATAAATTCGCCCCACATTTCCAGCCTTTATCTCCAGTCCAAACGTATAGTTGGTCCGGAGTTAATCCCCGCCTCTAAATTACAACCAGCATCTCATTGGTTCTTGAAAACTCACGTCAGCGCGACGCGAATGACGAAAATTACAGTCATATTTTCCGACTGAGGAGAGGCAAAATAGCCCGGGCCCTCCTTTTACATCCCTCCCCTTGTATTTTGAAAGGGGGACTGGGATATGGCGCGATTACTTAGGCATCTTATACCTTCTCCCTAATAAACTAGATATCACTTCTTGGTATAGCGATAGAAGACGGTACCCACTTCACTTTTGGAATAAATGGAATTGTCACCCTTAAAAACATAAAGTTTTAGAGCCAATCTAGCCCTTTGAACACGCGAGGTTTGAAGTTAATTGATCTTTTTAATTAGGGTTGCAGTGTGTAATGCAATTTTAAACTCCAGGAGCTAATCGGCTCGTACGATGTCTAAGGCTTTATTAGCGGAAGCCACACCTTAAAGGGAGGGCATACTACAAAATCAGAATATTTGAAGTAATATGGTTCATAAGATATGTACCATAAGTATCACACTACCTATGCCTATACTTCGTAATGCTAGAGATTTACAGCTCGAGCTAGTTCGAGAACGACGGAAGCGAGAATTGAAGTCCTACACTCGGTGGTTAATTTTGCAGTCCATCTTACTATTTAATCTTAACTTACAAAGCCTTTGACGGCACCTCACCAGGGGTTGCTTTACGAGAATCTTTGACCTACGTCACTTCTTGTAAAGCTCTCAGTAACCAATGACAAACTTATGAACTTATGTTATTAGGCATTGAAGGATAAAAATTGTTTGCATGACATTTTAATTTAACTTTATGTTATTACTGTTGTTTCTACTGTAATGAAACTTTACATAGTTTAAATATTTATTTTAATGCACATGTAAAATGTGTCTCTCTCCCTTTAAACAATTATGGTCGAAAATCACCGGGGTCTTACGCGGCTCAGCGTATTTTATTTTAGAATGTATTTTAGGAAACTCTAATTATAATTTAAAATAAACTGGGAAACTCATTAAAACTATACAGGAATACATAGATCATTTTCTTTGCCTTTCTGCTTGAATTTACGGGGAGGTGTAGAAAATCCTCACCCCTGACGTCACGCATAATGTATTTGAACGTAGAAACCACGTGATATTGACGTAGATGTCCCGAGATTCGCGACCTCTGAGCGTCGAACCCGAAGGTAAAATAGATTCTCTTTGCGTGTTTTGAACGAGTAAATCTAGGGTCGACGGTTGTCCAATGAAATTCGAGGAAGGAGGAGCGGAAGTTTAACAATGTTTTATGCCCTTCCCCTTACCTTCAATCAGATAATACTAGGGGGCCTATGGCCTCTCAAAGATTCCAAGTAGAAATCTGTGTATTCCTGACGTAACCCATTTTATTTTACTTCTACAATTACTGAAAGTTAAAAAAGTAGTTCAATTTTCCACATCTCGATTTAGCATGGAAGTTTTGTTTGAAATTGAGTATATAATGGAGAGACGATAGTTTTTTAATTGTTTTAGTTAACATCACTAATATTTTAATCGAAACTAGGCAAAATCTTTCCATGATTTTTATCTAAAAAATCAAACTATCAAAGGTTGAAGTGTTAAGCCTAATTCAAACTTAAAAATAATTCAGTAAATGTATTTTATTTACGTAACTTAGATAAAAATCAAAGGTAAGTTTTTTAAAATTGATTAGTAAAACATATTTTGGCCAACACTCGAAGAATGATCGCTTGGTTGTTTTTCTGCGCACGGGCAAAGCAGACGCCAATTACGTTGGTTTTTTTGCGCTCGTCTCATTGTGACCACGCAAGTGGTGTAGAACTTGTTCGTCGTGTACGTCGATGTTTCAGCGGTTTCTCTTGACAGTAATACTTCGAAACAAGCTCAAAAATAATCGAAATTGTAGAAATGATTAGACCTAGGTACAAGAACCGGAAAGCCGCTCCGAAGTCTCTCATTTTGACGACACCCTCTCTCGCTGGACGGAGCTTCATTTTGTCACAAAGGTCAGCAAAATGAAAAAATTCTTTCAAGTGATAGTCCATATGTCCGCATTGCAAATATCGTATTATGCTGAAATATATTTAGTTTTATAAGAAGTATAAAATACCTCTCTTCGAGAGAAGTGTACTGCGCAAAGCGAGGTACTTGAAACATGATTCTTCCCAACATTTGAAGCAAGGTTACTAAACCGAATCACATACTCGATCTAAATAGTTCCCCCTCATCATTACTCGATTAGCATTGCTTAACTGTTTGCCAAGGCGCATGCATGCTCTTGTGTGTTTTTGTCCCACGTCAAGACAATCAAGGTTTGTGGATTGATTGCTGGGGATTTAGTACCGACAAACAGTTGTAGAATTCACCCCCAGCACGGTGCGATAGTTACCCATCTGAAGTTAGGTGAGTAGGAGAGCAAACAAAAATGGTGCCATGAGCTCGGGAAGAATCATGTTACATAACTAAAGTATTAAGAGGATACAGAGTGTAATACTTCTTCAAAGGGTTCAGACAACTTGATGTTTTTGCTAAAGAACTATAAAATAGGTTCTGAAACGTTACTGAAATCCTCGAAATCGTTGTTTATATTTGATTTTCTAAGTTGCCGTTCATGGGCTATAAAGATTCTATTGAAATTGACCTTTGATACTCTGTATTTATGCTCAAAAATTGACCTTCGCCCTTATTAGCCTAAGATTCAACCAATCATTGAAGGGAACGCTAATATCGTGGAAAGAGATACACGATTTCGCTTGTGCCTTGGCAAAAGGACCTCGTGATTACGCTTTTCGCCTTAAATTCTTTGATTGGCTGAAGGTCTGGGCAATGAAAACACCAATAATTTTTAACACAACTATTCGAAAAATACAGACTAAAGACGGTCGAATTCATATCGGATTATTTGACCTAACTAATATATTAGTTACCGTGTTTGAACCCATTAATTTTTTTTTTTCATTCTACAACAATGGGATCAATTTTTTAACGTTTTTTGCAAAACAAACGTACCGTATGTTGAATTGATCCCTAAACCTGAATCCCAAAGATTTCGTTAACATAAATCCCAAGGCTATTGGTTTATGCAATCCATCGCTGACATGAAAAAGCTGATTTTTTCGACAAAGAGTACTTGCCCTTGAGGCTAATTGAATGTGTGTATGAATAACCAAGGATTTTCCATGATGAACTTCCATGATATTTGGTTCAGTAAATATGTCTTGAAATGTGTCCATGATGCCATTGTCTTTCACAAGTCGCTCGTATATTATTTTGTCATTGTTATTGTTAGACCGCTTTTAGATTAGATGTTTGGTTTCAAATTATAAGAGTTATTTTAATTACATTTATTAAACACATCTTATGTTATGAGTTTCATTACAAATAGCGTATAACTTACAGCAAATGCTCCAGAAATGTATGGTGCATTTAGAGTTAGTATTTTTTTGTTGGGAAATTGAAGTATTTCATCCAGGGTATCAAACTCGATGGCTGGTCCGATGGAGGTGGCGCTACACTTATACAGACAGCCGAATAAGGTCCACATGAGGGAGATAAAAACCCACCAAAAGAAGAAGCATATCCTCGATGCATTTGATATCGGTATAAGTTTAGCATCAACAGCTTCAAAATCGAATTTGGTTTAAAATTAGCCCTAAATCGAAAATCTCATTTTCGGTTTAGACCCTTATACTGGGGAGAATAAGACAAGTGAGAGTTATGATAGTAACTATCCTTGTTAGTCAAGACGGACTAAGCGTTCAGCACCGCCCCTTTGAGCTGGATATACTCTAGCTATATCAGAATATGTAGGACGTTGTACTGAAACAGCAGTTTTTAGTTCGTTTCTCTTTCGTTAAACCATGGATATGTGTAAATACTAGCCAATTATGATTCCCATCTCTTGCCATCCTCGAAGCATTTCGTTTAGGTGCCCGTTCAGCAGAGAACCCCCCCCCCCTAAACCTTGCGCGTGAGAGAGAAATTCGTATTTTTTCCTTTCTGCGCATGGGTGAAATTTCAAACCCACCACTCAGGATTCTCCAGAGAGATAAAGGCATTATCTCCGCCTCGATTTACAGCCGTCTCACATCCGCTGGTGGCCGGTTTTTTGGACTAGTTGAGAATCCATAATATGTCAGTATTTATTCATATCCATTGTTAAACAACCTGGCTAACAGAGATGGTTTGCGCTGTTCTCTGGGTCTTATGCTATCCAGGACACTTCTACGCTAGCAAGTGAGTTTAAGTGTCTATCGCGAGCACGGTTCACATGAAAGATAACCTTCGAAAAACGCGGGATATATGTAAGCATCAAGATGGCGTCGAATAGTCACTTTTACTTGACCATAATGGCTTATATTTCTCGAGGCTGAACGTTCCAAGAGAAATGATATCCAAGCTATTACAATTCCAGAAAAATACCACAGAATAAGAACCTAAAGATGACAATGACTTATTGTTGTACGGTTTTACAGCAACTGATACTTTTCAACTAACTTACACTGGGATCGAAAACAGTAAAAATTGAGTGAACGATAGGTTGTAGTGGTACCGATTTTCCAGAAAAAATAGCCAAATCAGTGAACCAATATGGAAATGTACTTCCACAGAAATCTGTGTCCGGGAAAACACCAACAGGCATGATGCTCAGATCTATTTCCTGAAAAGAATAATTGTTGTTTCGCATTCACAGAGTACAATGAGTTTATTACTTAAATTGTCTAACCTCGATCAGAAAGATAACAATATCTTCCTAAATACCTTTTTCTGTATAAGTCCTCTTGTGAGTGTCCATGAACCATTGACCAGTATACCGGGACCTATAAATTTTTCTTTTTTTACCAATTGGAAACTATGCAGGAACATTAATATGTGATTAGTGGTAGTACATAAACACCCAAAATTTAAACCTACGTGATATTCATGGATTTTGAAATATAACCAATCAAGAAAGCGGTCACGCCCTTAAAGGAATTGTTCGATATTTCCGTGACAAATGGGGCCACCTTTAATGGATTTTTAACAAGTGACTCAGTACAGATAACTGAACTACAGCGCGAAGCTGATGATTGAAAAATTGGTTTATCGTTTCTAGTGAAGTCATGCTTTGGAAATAGTTTAGGCTCTCAGCCTCCAATAGACCTTTTTGATATAAAAAAGGGGTAGACAACCCACAGTATAGGGACATACTTAGGGGATTGATACATTGCCATCCGTCTCTGCGCACTATCATGATACAAAAAGTCTACAGCGCAGGCGCCAAAAAGCAATATGGAAGGCATAGTTCTACCCCCGTTTCTTTCTCTCTTAGTTACATTGAAATGGTCTTCTTGCGACCTTCGATGGTCAAGTTGGATTTCATGAAATAGATTTAGGAATGTTGACAGTAACCCTCTTCAATATAGAGTATCCTCTCCTCGACATAAGGTTATGACATAACATCCGGTATGTGGATCCAAAGACGTTAAATAAGGGCTTCAAAGTTACCAGTCCAGAAAAGTTCTGTTGTTTGAAGCCATATCTAACGTCTTTGTAGTCCACTTAAGAAACCAAGGTTTATTTTACTCCCCCCTCCCACTATTGAAAATTATCTATTAAAAGAAAAAAATGTTAATTTACCTTAAGTATGCCGGTTTTTAAGGTAGTCCATTCCATTACTTCCAGGTTATTATTGGCAAAGACGCGTCATAAACAATAAAATCTTTCAACAGTCCAAAACACTCAACTCGTCATGTCTTAAAGGCTAAGTTGACCATTTGCGAGCTTTCTTAATACGGTCTATAATAATAGTTAATTGCGAGGCTCTATTTCCGTGTACTTAAGGAAAGTTTTCCTTCTGACTATTATCCAGAACTAAATTACCCTCGTCGAATTCTATATCAGGATAACGATTGAAATGAACACATTAGTCTCTCGCTGGAAGGTTTGCTTAGAAAGGTACCCAAGTTTTGGTTACGCCTATTTTAAGTTTAATAGTCAATTTATATTTCTCGTGACTCCGCTTTGTTTAAAATAGCTTTGGTTATAGGTCTAGTCATAAACAAATCATCCTCTTTAAGTATCCATCTCTTGGTCTTTGGTGGAATGTCTTCTATCCCTTACCATCACGCCAACGCTTGGAAGAGGTTGGGCGCCAAAAATCCACGTTATATTTTTCTTTCTCTGGTAGCGCCATTTGAGGGGGTGGCCTGAGTCTCTCTTTTTATCGTGGGATTCACCTCTCGCTACCTTCGACCTGTGTTTTTGAAACCGATCACGTGGTACTTTTCCATCTTTATGATACTGATGTTTTTACATTTCCCTGATAGCGCCATTAGTGGGGTTGGCCTGAGTCTCTCTTTTTATCGAGGGAGTTTCCTCTCGCTACCTTCGACCTGTGTTTTTACACGGATCACGTGGTACTTTTCAATCTTTACGCATCTGATGTTTTTACGTTTCGAAAGAAAAACAGGGCAAAATACGAACAAGTTTTTATGGTTTTTCTTTCAAGCGAAAATGCTCTTGTAAAGATTTAGAGGGGGAGAAAATTAGGGAAAAAAAACCTCGGCGGAAACCGAGGAAAGGTTCATTTTATCACCTCTCGCGTGTCATACAAGGAGTACACTAAAAGAAAGGCTTTCACGGTGGTAGGGTCTAATATAATTTAATACCGGGTTTGGGGAAGTGGGTAAGACTGATTAGGCAGCGAAGTAACAGATAATTCCTCTATGGATACCATTCAGACATGGAAACTTAATGGCAGGTCATAGATTTATGGCCTAGATATATAATAATAAACAAAAGCTCAAGAGCTCTAGTATTTGATAGTGCACGCACTGTAACGGGATTTAATAGTTATACTACTTGAAATTTAGAAAGTTAGGTTAGTATTTAAACAACGCCTAGCAAATATTAAAACTAAGCAGTGGTGTTGGTAAGACAAAGTTTGCACTGGCTCACAATATTTTGAGTTAAAAGCATTTAATTCGACCAAATTAATAAGCATATAAATAGTTTGCATATAATGCTGAATATGTTTTTATTTCTAACTGTATAATTACAATTTTATTAATGAAATCTCCATAATGTTAAAAATGTGCAGTGTTTCCCTTTGAATATTGATCCCATCGCCTTTGTGTCTTTGAAGATTCCAGTTTCCAATTTGCGCAATTCATCAGTTTATCTACGGCCACTTTGATTACCTGTAATTAAATTAATGTTGTGTAAATATTAGCAAATCATGCCACGTCTTATTCTAGAGTCTAAACGCAGCAAAGCTATATTATATAGTTTATCCCCTTTTCGCGCACTAATGACTAAAATTAATTTAACTCACCTGGACCTAATCATTGTGAATTAAAAGGTGCGTTTGTAAAAATAATGAAAATTAAAGTTTTCTCCACGGTTCTAATGCATTTCATGAAAAAGATGAATTTCACTTACTCCCAGCTTTTAATTGTGAATTAAAAAGTGCGTGTAAAAGATAATTAAAATTATAGTTTTCTCCGCGTTTTCTGCACTTAATGAGAAAGATAATATTCTCTTACCCCGTGCTTATCATTGTGAATTAAATAGTGCGTGTAAAAGATAATTAAAATTAAATTTCTCTCCGCGTTTTACGCACTTAATGAGAAAGATGAAATTCACTCACCCCGTGCTTATCATTGTGAATTAAAAGGTGCGTGTAAATGTATTTAAAATTAAAGTTTTCTGCGCTTTTTTATGCTCTTAATGAATTTCACTTACCCCCAGCTTATCATTGGGAATTAAAAGTGCGTGTAAAATATAATTTAAGTTAAAGTTTTCTCCACGTTTTATGCACTTAATGCAAAAGATGATTTTCACTTACCATCTTATCAAATTTGTGAATTAAAAGGTGCGTGTAAATGTATTTAAAATTAAATTTTTCTGAGATTTTTTTATGCACTTAATGAATTTCACTTACTCCTAGCTTGTCATTGTGAATTGAAAAGTGCGTGTGAAAGATAATTAAATTTAAAGTTTTCTTCGCGTTTTATTCACTTAATGAAAAAGATGAAATTCACTTACCATCAACTTATCATTTTGAATTTGAAGGTGCATGAAAAATACCATTAAATTTAAAGTTTTCCCAGCATTTGTATGCACTAAATGAAAAAGATGAATTTCACTTACCATTAACTAATCATTGTGAATTAAAAGGCGCATGTAAAAGATATTAGAATTCAAGTTATCTCCAAGTTTTAATGCACTTAATGAAGAAGATAAATTTCACTTACTTTCTTATCATAGTGAATTAAAAGGTGCGTGTAAATGTATTTAAAGTTATAGTTTTCTGCGCTTTTTTATGCACTTCATGAATTTCACTTACCCTCAACTAATCATTGTGAATTAAAAAGTGCGTGTAAAATATCATTAAAGCTTGAAGTATTCTCTGCGTTTTATGCATTTAATTAAAAAGATTAATTTCACTTACCCGTAACTTATCATTGTGAATTAAAAGGCGCATGTGAAAGATAATTAAAATTAAAGTTTCTGGCACATTTTAATGCACTTAATTGAAAAAATGAATTTCACTTACCAACTTATCATTGTGAATTAAAAAGTGCACGTGAAAGATAATTAAAATTACAGTTTTCTATTCGTTTTATGTACTTAATGAAAAAGATAAAATTCACTTACGCGGACCTTTTCATTGTGAATTAAAATGTGCATGTGAAAGATAATTAAAATTAAAGTTTCTGGCACATTTTAATGCACTTAATTGAAACAATGAATTTCACTTACCAACTTATCATTGTGAATTAAGAAGTGCATGTGAAAGATAATTAAACTTACAGTTTTCTACTCGATTTATGCACTTAATGAAAAAGATAAAATTCACTTACTCGGACCTTTTCATTGTGAATTAAAATGTGCATGTGAAAGATATTTAAAATAAACGTTTTCAACATTAATACCGCTTATACTAATTCTGTAATATATGTGACTAGATTTCTTTTCATATTGCATAGGCCTAGTACCAATTATTTGTGCAAACAAATTTTGTAAGTCGAATTGTGGCCATTTTCCAAATAAGGTTTCCTTCTCTTTCTAGTTTCTAATCTCATTCACTTGTAAATTGACCGTACAGACGTAAATTATTATTTTCAAACTAAGGTTATTTAAGAGTTTTCTTACCAACAAGAAGCGAATACGACATCTGCGGTATCATGAGAATGGCAATAGAGAACACAGCAAAGAGGAGAAACATCTTGTTGGAATACATCTTGGAAATAATTTCTATTTCTAATCGACTATACCAACTATAAAATACCCCGTATTAAAAGGATAGAGTGACGTTCGTTAGTTAGCACTTGGATTAAAGTGATATTTGTTAGGCTTATGGGCGCTTTTCTAGTCAGCCACGGAAAATAGCTAGAGCTCGCGTAGTGGCATATTTTCATATCTCTCTAACAAGGTTCTCGAAAAGTAAACCATTCCATGGAGAACCCACGCAGGAGAGGCGGAATTCAATTTGCACCTATAATGCGCTGGTAAAATATAGTAAGCAACTTTCATAAAATTCCTCTCCATTAATAGGTTATCATAACGTATATTCCAAGGCACGTTTCAGCGAAATGGGGCTATATTTTTTTCTGTGTTGATGTGATAAGGTTAAAATAAATGTGCCACGGCTCTCTACTCTAATATATAATTTATTTAAGTTTATTGAGCTAACGAAAAGGAAAATTGAGACCTATTTTCACCTATAATTTTTACTTAATGATTGTGTACGAGGGTATTATCGTAGGAAACTACTTTATTCTCCTTTTAAAATTACTTTAATTATTTATGTGGAACACAAGGGTGTTTGTTTATTAATGTTCAAGAGGGAACACTGCGTAAAGAAGCTGTATTTAGTATTCATTTCTTGTAGAAATGTTTCACCCTCTGAGCATGTCCGTCCTTTCTAGGTCAAGGCGTTCTACTGGGGCAACACGCTTTTTCGTTTAGTGCAATATTTCCCTTCAAACATTTTAAAGTCCAAATTTATGATTTTCCCTTGAAATGTTTTAGGAAATGTTCATAATTGGCAATACTTTTAATTAATGCACTGGAATCGATGACATAATGATTGACAAAGTTGCGTATAATGCTAAATATATTTTTTATTTCCAACTGTATAATTATTATTTTATAAATGGAATCTTCATAATGTTAAAAATGTGCAGTGTTTCCCTTTGAATATTGATCCAATGGCCTTGGTGTCTTTGAAGATTCCAGTTTCCAATTTGTGCAATTCATCAGTTTATCTACGGCCACTTTGATCACCTGTAATTAAATTAATATTGCATAAATATTAACGAAACATGCCACGTCTTATTCTGGAGTCTACGTTTAGTACGTATCTAAGATTATAATGAATTATAAATAAAATAAATTAATAAATGAATTTCACTCACCTGGACCTTATCATTGTGAATTAAAAGGTGCGTGTAAAAATAATTAAAATTAAGAGTTTTCTCCAAGGTTTTATGCACTTCAAGAAAAAGATGAATTCACTTACTCGCAGCTTATAATTGTGAATTAAAAAGTGCATGTAAAAGATAATTAAAATTATAGTTTTCTCCGCGTTTTGTGCATTTAATGAAAAAGATAATATTTTCTTACCCCGTGCTTATCATTGTGAATTAAATAGTGCGTGTAAAAGATAATCATAATTAAAGTTTTCTCCGCGTTTTACGTGCTTAATGAAAAAGATAAAATTCACTCACCCCGTGCTTATCATTGTGAATTAAAAGGTGCGTGTAAATGTATTTAAAATTAAAGTTTTCTGCGCTTTTTTATGCACTTAATGAATTTCACTTACCGCCAGCTTATCATTGTGAATTAAAAGTGCGTGTAATATATAATTAAAATTAAAGTTTTCTCCGGGTTTTATGCACTGAATGAAAAAGATTAATTTCACTAACCATCTAATCAAATTTGTGAATTAAAAGGTGCGTGTAAATGTATTTAAAATATAATTTTTCTGCACTTTTTTATGCACTTAATGAATTTCACTTACCCCTAGCTTATCATTGTGAATTAAAAGAGCGTGTAAAAGATAATTGAAATTGAAGTTTTCTTCGCGTTTTATTCACTTAATGAAAAAGATGAAATTCACCTACCATCAACTTATCATTATGAATTTAAAGGTGCGTGTAAAATTTAATTAAATTTAAAGTTTTCTCAGCGTTTTTATGCACGAAATGAAAAAGATGAATTTCACTTACCATTAACTTATCATTGTGAATTAAAAGGCGCATGTGAAAAATAATTAAAATTTAAGTAATCTCTACGTTTTTATGCACTTAATGAAGAAGATGAATTTCACTTACTATCTTATCATTGTGAATTAAAAGGTGCGTGTAATTGTATTTAAAGGTAAAGTTTTCTGCGCTTTTTTATGCACTTAATGAATTTCACTTACCCGAAACTTATCATTGTGAATTAAAAGGAGCGTGTAAAAGATAATAAAAATTAAAATTATCTCTGCGATTTATGCATTTAATTAAAAAGATTAATATCACTTACCTTTAACTTATCATTGTGGATTAAAAGGTGCGTGAAAAAGATAATTAATAATAAGTTTTCTCCGCGTTTTATGCACTTAATGGCAAAAATGAATTCCACTCACTCGGAACTTTTTGTGAATTAAAAAGTGTGTGTAAAATAAAATAAAATCAAAATTATAGTTTTCTAGACGTTTAATGCATTCAATTGAAAAGAAAAAATTCACTTACTCGTAACTTATCATTGTGAATTAAAAGGCGCATGTGAAAGATAATTAAAATTAAAGTTTTCTACTCGTTTTATGCACTGAAAAAGATAAAATTCACTTACTCGGGCCTTTTCATTGTGAATTAAAATGTGCATGTGAAAGATAATTAAAATAAACGTTTTAAACATTAATACCACTTATACTAATTCTGTAATATATGTAACTAGATTTCGTTTCATATTGTATAGGCCTAGTACCTATTATTTGTGCAAACAAATTTTGTAAGTCGAATTGTGGCCATTTTCTTAACCTAGTTTGAAGTTGTTTCCATTTTTCAAACAAGGTTTCCTTCTCTTTCTAGTTTCTATTCTCTTTTACTTGTAAATGCACCGTACAGACTTAAAGATTTTCAAACTAAGGTCATTTAAGAGCTTTCTTACCAACAAGAAGCGAATACGACATCTGGGCTACCATGAGAATGGCAATAGAGAACACAGCAAAGAGGAGTAACATCTTGTTGGAATGCATCTTGAAAATAATTTCTATTTCTAATTAACTATATTAACTATATAATTCCCCGTATTAAAAGGAAAGAGTGACGTTCGTTAGTCAGCACTTGGTTTAAAATGATATTTGTTAGGCTTAAGGGCGCTTTTATACACTTTAAACTTCAAAACTCAGCTATGCAAAATAGCTAGAACTTCTGTAATGGCCTATTTTCATATCCCTCTAACAAGGTTCTCGGAAAGTAAACCACCCCAAGGAGAACCTATACAGGAGAGCAGCAGTTCAATTTAACTCTTTATTTGCGCCTATAGTTCGCTGGGAAAATATAGTTGGCAAGTTTCATAAAATTCCTCTCCATTAGTAGATTATCGTAAATTATATTCCAAGGCACGTTTCATTGAAATGGGGCTATATTTTCAAATAAATTGCGTTCCACATATTTTGATTTTAGAGTGTTGTTGTTGTTATGGATAAAATAATCGTGCCACGGCTCTCTACTCTCATCATAAGTTTATCATGCCTCTAAGTACACAAATATGGGCTACAACCGGGCATCTTACGCAGGCTACTGTGACGTCAGAACTCGTATAGTGCTAAGATCCGAAGAGAGAAAATTTTGAAATTTCCGTCGTGGTGCAGCCACCTAGCGGTCGAGGCGATTACTAAATGGGTCACATGAAAAAAAAATCATCCAATGGAATAAAGGAGATTTTTACGTTTCGTATAGGCAGGCATTGGGGGGAACGAATTTTACTAAAGCAACCCCAAATCCCTCTCTCTCTCTCGTGAGATAGAGGCGGTTTCAGTCCTGAAACATTCTAAAAGGGATAAAAGAAACGCTAGGCTAATCAGTACAATTTTTTTTATTGAAGTTGAGGTGATAAATGATACGGAGAGAGTATAGGGTTTCATTAAA
This sequence comes from Phalangium opilio, assembly GCF_054372755.1. Lineage (NCBI taxonomy): Eukaryota > Metazoa > Arthropoda > Arachnida > Opiliones > Phalangiidae > Phalangium > Phalangium opilio. Next base: position 3,443,928 of record NW_028324166.1, on the reverse strand, counting down.
GGGAGCCAGACAAAAACACTATATTGCCATAGGAGGAGCAGCCATTTCTCTACTTAGAGGCATGATAAACTTATGCTCTCATATATGGAGCACAACCCTGTATTATAATTTGAGTTCATTGAGCTAACGAAAAGCAAAATTGGGACATATTTTCACCTATAATTTATAATTTGAATCGTAATTTCAATTCTTTAATTACAATGGAAAACGGTGGTTTTTATTGAAAGGTAAAGTTCAGGTAACAAAACTGATTATGCCTTAAAAGAACGGCCTTTTTCTAAATATTAAAGGAAAAATATTAACAATAAATAAATTATCTCTTATTAGAAAATAATTAGCGCCGGTCACTACATAAAAGCACAAACAGGGTCTGCGTCCCCAGCAACACGAGATAAGCTAGCGAGGGTCCGACATTCCCAAAAAAGCTTACTGGATATCGTTATTTCACGAAAGATTTCATGATTTCTTCTTTGATTTCACGATTTCTCCAAAGATTTCGTGATTTTTTTCTGTGATTTCACGGTCTTAACTGCTTGATTAGAAACTTCATCACAGTTTTATTTTGTTAATTAACTATCCTAGGAATTTGCAATAATTAATTCAAAATTATTACAAAGACATTTTGGTTTGAATCATGTTTCTATTCTAGCATTTTCACTACTTCTCAAATCTCTAACGCTCTGGATTATTTAGAAGCCCGCTACTATAGAAGCCTATAGTATAATTCAACAAGTTGGGAAAGCAAAATAAACCTCTCTGCGTCGAGACGAGGGCTGTTTACCCTCTTGAATTTTCTGAATATGCAATTATCGCTATTTATTGATAAGCAACTACAGGCGTTTAAATTTTAAATAATGAATTATGCAAGCATTATTAAGAGTTGTATTGACAAAAATTTAGGTCTTGTATGAATTAGTAATATCAAAAGATATGTTCCATAAGTATGACAATACCCATACTTCATAATGCTTGAGAGTTACTGAGAGATAGTTCGAGAACGACAAGCGAGAATGAACTACACTCGGTGGTTAATTCTGCAGTTCATCTTTCTATTTAGTCTGCACTCGAGTCTGCAATACTAAGCCTTTGACAGCGCCTCACCAGGCCTCGCTTTACCCTGAATCTCTGACCTACCTCCCTCACTTCAAGACAAGAGCTCAGTAACCAGTGACAAACGTATGGAACATATCTTATGAATTTATGGTGTAATTTATTTGAATATCAATAAGTGAAACCATAAAACAATGAAATCTATAATACTATCTTTGTTATTTTAAATAAGAAACTGCTACTTCTTGGAAATCGTTAAAATTTTATGTTTATTTACAAATTCAAAATAATTTTGGGACCTTTCGGACCACGGTCCTTCTTCAGCCAAGTTTTTTTTAACGTCACAGTTTTGATTAAACCAATTTTCATTCGAGGATTGTGTTTCGCTTTAAAAACAGAATGTGTACGAGGGTATAATCGTAGGAAACTACTTTATTCTCCTTTTAAAATTACTTTAATTATTTATGTGGAACACAAGGGTGTTTGTTTATTAATGTTCAAGAGGTAACACTGCACAAAATAGCTGTATTTAGTATTCATTTCTTGTAGAAATGTTTCACCCTCTGAGCATGTCCTTTCTGGGTCAAGGCGTCCTACCGGGGCAACGCTCTTTTTCGTTTTGTGCAATGTTTCCCTTGAAACATTTTCGAAGTTCAAATTTATGATTTTCCCTTGAAATGTTTTAGGAAAAGTTCATAATTGGCAATACTTTTAATTAATGTACTGGAATTGATGACATAATGATTGACAAAGTTGGGTATAATGCTGAATATATTTTTTATTTTCCAACTGTATAATTATAATTTTATAAATGGAATCTTCATAATGTTAAAAATGTGCAGCATGTTCCCTTGAATATTGATCCCATTGCCTTAGTGCCTTTGAAGATTCCAGTTTCCAATTAGCGCAATTCATCAGTTTATCGACCTGTAATTAAATTAATATTGTATTTACGGAGAGGTAAAAAGGTGTGTACCAAAAAAATTAAAGTTTAAGTTTTCTCCGCATCTTCATGCACTTCATGAAAAAGATGAAACACACTTACGCCCGACTTATCATTGTGAATTTATAGGTGCGTGAAAAAGATAATTAAAATTAAAGTTATCTCTGCGTCTTTATGCATTTCATGAAAAAGATGAATTTTACTTACATCCAACTTATTATTGTGAATTAAAAGGTGCGTGTGTAAAAGATAATTAAAATTAAAGTTTTCCCCGCGTTTTACGCACTTAATGAAAAAGATGAATTTTACTTACATCCATCTTATTATTGTGAATAAAAAGGTTCGTGTAAAAGATAATTAAAATTAAAGTTTTTCCCGCGTTTTTATGCACTTCATGAAAATGATGAATTTCACTTACTCCCGACTTATCATTGTGAATTTAAAGGTGCGTGAAAAAGATAATTAAAATTAAAGTTATCTCTGCTTCTTTATGCACTTCATGAAAAAGATGATTTTCTCTTACCCCCGGCTTATCATTGTGAATTAAAAGGTGCGTGAAAAAGATAGTTAAAATTAAAGTTATCTCTGCTTCTTTATGCTCTTCATGAAAAAGATGAATTTAACTTACTCAGGGCTAATCATTGTGAATTTAAAGGTGCGTGAAAAAGATAGTTAAAATTAAAGTTATCCCTGCTTCTTTATGCACTTCATGAAAAATATGAATTTCACCAGAAGAAAATGAGCATTTTCTTCTGATTTCACTTACCCCCGGCTTATCATTGTGAATTAAAAATTGCGTGAAAAAGATAATTAAAATTAAAGTTTTCCCTCCATCTTTATGCACTTAATGAAAAAGATGAGTTTTACTTACGTCCACCTTATCATTATGAATTAAAGGGTTCGTGTAAAAGATAATTAAAATTAAAATTGTCTCTGCTTCTTTATGCACTTCATCTAAAAGAAGAATATCACTTACTAGGCGCTTATCATTGTGAATTAAAAGGTGCGTGAAAAAGATGGTTAAAATTAAAGTTATCTCTGCTTCTTTATGCACTTAATGAAAAAGATGAATTTCTCTTACCATTAACTTATCATTGTGAATTTATAGGTGCGTGAAAAGATAATTAAAATTAAACTTTTCCCCGCGTTTTTATGCACTTAATGAAAAAGATGAATTTCACTTACCCTTGGCTTATCATTGTGAATTTAAAGGCGCGTGAAAATGCGAATTAAAATTAAAGATTTCCACGCGCTTACACTTAGTGAAAAAGATGAATTTCACTTACCCCCGACTTATGAATTAAAAGGTGCGTTTAAAAGATAATTAAAATTAAAGTTTTCTCCGTGTTTTATGCACTTAATGAGAAAGATGAATTTGACTTACACGAAACTTAACATTTTGTGAATAAAAAGGTTCGTGTAAAATATAATTAAAATAAAAGTTTACTCCGCGCTTTTAGGCACTTGATGAAAAAGATGAATTTCACTTACATCCACCTTATCATTATGAATTTAAAGGTGCGTGTAAAAGATAATTTAAAGTTTTCTCTCCATCTTTATGCATTTCATGATAAAGATGAATTTTACTTACGATCAGCTTATCATTATGAATTAAAAGGTGCATGCGAAAGATAATTAAAAATAATGTTTTCAACAGATATTCTTTAAAATTATAATTAATACCGCTTATATTTATTCGTTAATATAACTTAGTTTATTTTCTCATTGTATAGTATGAATTATTTGTGAAATCAAAACTGTCAGGCCATTTTATAAACCTTGTTTGAAGTTGTTTCTATTTTTCAAGCAAAGGTTTCCATCTCTTTCTGCCAGGGTCAAAAAAACCTGATTTTATTAAAAGAAGCCCAGCCCACCGTAATTTATTGGGTTTTTATTTTTAGCAGTTGCGTGCACTGTATAAATTATCATTCAAAAGTAACCGCTTAATAAAAAAGTCTTAAAATATTTCATTAAAAATAGGAAATATTGTTAAATAATATTTTTGAAGTTGCAACAACAAATATGTTAAACTATCTTTAAAATGAAAACATTCTAGCATTCAAATTCATCCAAAATGAATATCTCAGTGATGGGTTTTAAGTAGGATTTTGTTTTGGTGGATAAAACCCGTAGATGTTTTTGGGCGGGTTATTTTAAATTCGAACCCTGCTTTCTTCTCTCTTTCACTCGTAAATTGACCGTACAGCATTTTTAAACTAGGGTTATTTCACGGCTTTCTTACCCACAGGAAGTGAATACGCCAACTGCGATATCATGAGAATGACAATAGTGAATACGGCAAAGAGGAGAAACATCTTGTTGGAATACATCTTGGAAATAACTTCTATTTCTAATCGACTATACTATCTATAAAATACCCCGTTTTAAAAGGATAGAGTGAAGTTCGTTAGTTGGCACTCGGTTTAAAGTGATATTTGTTAGGCTTAAGGGCGCTTTTATACTCATTGAAGTACAAAAAAACTGAGCTATGAAAAATAGCTAGAGCTCACGCAATGGTCCATATTTATATCCCTCTAACAAGGTTCTCGAAAAGTAAACCAGCCCATGGAGAACCTATGCAGGGGAGCAGCAGTTCAATTTACCTTTTTATTTGCACCTATAATGTGCTGGGAAAATATGGTTGGCAAGTTTCATTAAATTCCTCTCCATTAGTAGATTATCGCAAATTATAATCCAAGGTACGTTTCCTCGAAATGAGGCTATATTTTCAAATTAATTGCGTTCCACATATTATCGTTTTAGTGTGTTGTTGTTATGGATAAAATAATCGTGCCACGGCTTTCTACTCTCATATATGGAGCACAACCCTGTATTATAATTTGACTTCATTGAGCTAACGAAAAGCAAAATTGGGACATATTTTCACCAATAATTTATAATTTGAATCGTAATTTCAAATCTTTAATTACTATGGAAAGTGGTGGTTTTTATTGAAAGGTAAAGGTCGTGTAACATAACTGATTATACCTTAAAAGAACAGCCTTTTTCTAAATATAAAAGGAAAAATATTAACAATAAATAAATTATCTCTTATTAGAAAATAATTAGCACCGAACACACCATAAGAGCACAAACAGGGTCTGTGTTCCCAGCAACACGAGATAAGCCAGCTAGGGGTCCGACATTCCCAAAAAAGCTTACGGGATTTCGTGATTTCGCCAAAGATTTCATGATTTCTTCTTTGATTTCACGATTTCTCCAAAGATTTCGTGATTTCTTCTTTGATTTCACGATTTCTCTAAAGATTTCGTGATTTCTTCTTTGATTTCACGATTTCTCCAAAGATTTCGTGATTTGTTCTTTGATTTCACGATTTCTCTAAAGATTTCGTGATTTGTTCTTTGATTTCACGATTTCTCTAAAGATTTCGTGATTTCTTCTTTGATTTCACGATTTCTCCAAAGATTTCGTGATTTCTTCTTTGATTTCACGATTTCTCCAAAGATTTCGTGATTTCTTCTTTGATTTCACGATTTCTCCAAAGATTTCGTGATTTCTTCTTTGATTTCACGATTTCTCCAAAGATTTCGTGATTTCTTCTTTGATTTCACGATTTCTCTAAAGATTTCGTGATTTCTTCTTTGATTTCACGATTTCTCCAAAGATTTCGTGATTTCTTCTTTGATTTCACGATTTCTCCAAAGATTTCGTGATTTCTTCTTTGATTTCACGGTTTCTCCAAAGATTTCGTGACTTCTTCTTTGATTTCACGGTTTCTCCAAAGATTTCGTGACTTCTTCTTTGATTTCACGGTTTCTCCAAAGATTTCGTGACTTCTTCTTTGATTTCACGGTTTCTCCAAAGATTTCGTGATTTTTTTCTGTGATTTCACGGTTTCTCCAAAGATTTCGTGATTTTTTCTGTGATTTCACGGTTTCTCCAAAGATTTCGTGATTTTTTTCTGTGATTTCACGGTTTCTCCAAAGATTTCGTGATTTTTTTCTGTGATTTCACGGTTTCTCCAAAGATTTCGTGATTTTTTTCTGTGATTTCACGGTTTCTCCAAAGATTTCGTGATTTTTTTCTGTGATTTCACGGTTTCTCCAAAGATTTCGTGATTTTTTTCTGTGATTTCACGGTTTCTCCAAAGATTTCGTGATTTTTTTCTGTGATTTCACGGTTTCTCCAAAGATTTCGTGATTTTTTTCTGTGATTTCACGGTTTCTCCAAAGATTTCGTGATTTTTTTTCTGTGATTTCACAAATTCCCCAAAGATTTCGTGATTTCTTCTTTGATTTCACGATTTCTCTAAAGATTTCGTGATTTCTTCTTTGATTTCACGATTTCTCCAAAGATTTCGTGATTTCTTCTTTGATTTCACGGTTTCTCCAAAGATTTCGTGACTTCTTCTTTGATTTCACGGTTTCTCCAAAGATTTCGTGATTTTTTTCTGTGATTTCATGGTTTCTCCAAAGATTTCGTGATTTTTTTCTGTGATTTCATGGTTTCTCCAAAGATTTCGTGATTTTTTTCTGTGATTTCACGGTTTCTCCAAAGATTTCGTGATTTTTTTCTGTGATTTCACAAATTCCCCAAAGATTTCGTGATTTCTTCTTTGATTTCACGGTTTCTCTAAAGATTTCGTGATTTCTTCTTTGATTTCACGATTTCTCCAAAGATTTCGTGATTTCTTCTTTGATTTCACGATTTCTCCAAAGATTTCGTGATTTCTTCTTTGATTTCACGATTTCTCCAAAGATTTCGTGATTTCTTCTTTGATTTCACGGTTTCTCCAAAGATTTCGTGATTTCTTCTTTGATTTCACGGTTTCTCCAAAGATTTCGTGACTTCTTCTTTGATTTCACGGTTTCTCCAAAGATTTCGTGACTTCTTCTTTGATTTCACGGTTTCTCCAAAGATTTCGTGACTTCTTCTTTGATTTCACGGTTTCTCCAAAGATTTCGTGACTTCTTCTTTGATTTCACGGTTTCTCCAAAGATTTCGTGACTTCTTCTTTGATTTCACGGTTTCTCCAAAGATTTCGTGATTTTTCTCTGTGATTTCACGGTTTCTCCAAAGATTTCGTGATTTTTCTCTGTGATTTCACGGTTTCTCCAAAGATTTCGTGATTTTTTTCTGTGATTTCACGGTTTCTCCAAAGATTTCGTGATTTTTTTCTGTGATTTCACGGTTTCTCCAAAGATTTCGTGATTTTTTTCTGTGATTTCACGATTTCTCTAAAGATTTCGTGATTTGTTCTTTGATTTCACGATTTCTCTAAAGATTTCGTGATTTCTTCTTTGATTTCACGATTTCTCCAAAGATTTCGTGATTTCTTCTTTGATTTCACGATTTCTCCAAAGATTTCGTGATTTCTTCTTTGATTTCACGATTTCTCCAAAGATTTCGTGATTTCTTCTTTGATTTCACGATTTCTCCAAAGATTTCGTGATTTCTTCTTTGATTTCACGATTTCTCTAAAGATTTCGTGATTTCTTCTTTGATTTCACGATTTCTCCAAAGATTTCGTGATTTCTTCTTTGATTTCACGATTTCTCCAAAGATTTCGTGATTTCTTCTTTGATTTCACGGTTTCTCCAAAGATTTCGTGACTTCTTCTTTGATTTCACGGTTTCTCCAAAGATTTCGTGACTTCTTCTTTGATTTCGCGGTTTCTCCAAAGATTTCGTGACTTCTTCTTTGATTTCACGGTTTCTCCAAAGATTTCGTGATTTTTTTCTGTGATTTCACGGTTTCTCCAAAGATTTCGTGATTTTTTCTGTGATTTCACGGTTTCTCCAAAGATTTCGTGATTTTTTTCTGTGATTTCACGGTTTCTCCAAAGATTTCGTGATTTTTTCTGTGATTTCATGGTTTCGACAAAGATTTCGTGATTTTTTTCTGTGATTTCACGGTTTCTCCAAAGATTTCGTGATTTTTTTCTGTGATTTCACAAATTCCCCAAAGATTTCGTGATTTCTTCTTTGATTTCACGGTTTCTCTAAAGATTTCGTGATTTCTTCTTTGATTTCACGATTTCTCCAAAGATTTCGTGATTTCTTCTTTGATTTCACGATTTCTCCAAAGATTTCGTGATTTCTTCTTTGATTTCACGATTTCTCCAAAGATTTCGTGATTTCTTCTTTGATTTCACGGTTTCTCCAAAGATTTCGTGATTTCTTCTTTGATTTCACGGTTTCTCCAAAGATTTCGTGACTTCTTCTTTGATTTCACGGTTTCTCCAAAGATTTCGTGACTTCTTCTTTGATTTCACGGTTTCTCCAAAGATTTCGTGACTTCTTCTTTGATTTCACGGTTTCTCCAAAGATTTCGTGACTTCTTCTTTGATTTCACGGTTTCTCCAAAGATTTCGTGACTTCTTCTTTGATTTCACGGTTTCTCCAAAGATTTCGTGACTTCTTCTTTGATTTCACGGTTTCTCCAAAGATTTCGTGATTTTTCTCTGTGATTTCACGGTTTCTCCAAAGATTTCGTGATTTTTTTCTGTGATTTCACGGTTTCTCCAAAGATTTCGTGATTTTTTTCTGTGATTTCACGGTTTCTCCAAAGATTTTGTGATTTTTTTCTGTGATTTCACGATTTCTCTAAAGATTTCGTGATTTGTTCTTTGATTTCACGATTTCTCTAAAGATTTCGTGATTTCTTCTTTGATTTCACGATTTCTCCAAAGATTTCGTGATTTCTTCTTTGATTTCACGATTTCTCCAAAGATTTCGTGATTTCTTCTTTGATTTCACGATATCTCCAAAGATTTCGTGATTTCTTCTTTGATTTCACGATTTCTCCAAAGATTTCGTGATTTCTTCTTTGATTTCACGATTTCTCTAAAGATTTCGTGATTTCTTCTTTGATTTCACGATTTCTCCAAAGATTTCGTGATTTCTTCTTTGATTTCACGATTTCTCCAAAGATTTCGTGATTTCTTCTTTGATTTCACGATTTCTCCAAAGATTTCATGATTTCTTCTTTGATTTCACGATTTCTCCAAAGATTTCGTGATTTCTTCTGTGATTTCACGGTTTCTCCAAAGATTTCGTGATTTTTTCTGTGATTTCACGGTTTCTCCAAAGATTTCGTGATTTTTTTCTGTGATTTCACGGTTTCTCCAAAGATTTCGTGATTTTTTTCTGTGATTTCACGGTTTCTCCAAAGATTTCGTGATTTTTTTCTGTGATTTCACGGTTTCTCCAAAGATTTCGTGATTTTTTTTCTGTGATTTCACAAATTCCCCAAAGATTTCGTGATTTCTTCTTTGATTTCACGATTTCTCTAAAGATTTCGTGATTTCTTCTTTGATTTCACGATTTCTCCAAAGATTTCGTGATTTCTTCTTTGATTTCACGGTTTCTCCAAAGATTTCGTGACTTCTTCTTTGATTTCACGGTTTCTCCAAAGATTTCGTGATTTTTTTCTGTGATTTCATGGTTTCTCCAAAGATTTCGTGATTTTTTTCTGTGATTTCACGGTTTCTCCAAAGATTTTGTGATTTTTTTCTGTGATTTCACAAATTCCCCAAAGATTTCGTGATTTCTTCTTTGATTTCACGGTTTCTCTAAAGATTTCGTGATTTCTTCTTTGATTTCACGATTTCTCCAAAGATTTCGTGATTTCTTCTTTGATTTCACGATTTCTCCAAAGATTTCGTGATTTCTTCTTTGATTTCACGATTTCTCCAAAGATTTCGTGATTTCTTCTTTGATTTCACGGTTTCTCCAAAGATTTCGTGATTTCTTCTTTGATTTCACGGTTTCTCCAAAGATTTCGTGACTTCTTCTTTGATTTCACGGTTTCTCCAAAGATTTCGTGACTTCTTCTTTGATTTCACGGTTTCTCCAAAGATTTCGTGACTTCTTCTTTGATTTCACGGTTTCTCCAAAGATTTCGTGACTTCTTCTTTGATTTCACGGTTTCTCCAAAGATTTCGTGACTTCTTCTTTGATTTCACGGTTTCTCCAAAGATTTCGTGACTTCTTCTTTGATTTCACGGTTTCTCCAAAGATTTCGTGATTTTTCTCTGTGATTTCACGGTTTCTCCAAAGATTTCGTGATTTTTCTCTGTGATTTCACGGTTTCTCCAAAGATTTCGTGATTTTTTTCTGTGATTTCACGGTTTCTCCAAAGATTTCGTGATTTTTTTCTGTGATTTCACGGTTTCTCCAAAGATTTCGTGATTTTTTTCTGTGATTTCACGATTTCTCTAAAGATTTCGTGATTTGTTCTTTGATTTCACGATTTCTCTAAAGATTTCGTGATTTCTTCTTTGATTTCACGATTTCTCCAAAGATTTCGTGATTTCTTCTTTGATTTCACGATTTCTCCAAAGATTTCGTGATTTCTTCTTTGATTTCACGATTTCTCCAAAGATTTCGTGATTTCTTCTTTGATTTCACGATTTCTCCAAAGATTTCGTGATTTCTTCTTTGATTTCACGATTTCTCTAAAGATTTCGTGATTTCTTCTTTGATTTCACGATTTCTCCAAAGATTTCGTGATTTCTTCTTTGATTTCACGATTTCTCCAAAGATTTCGTGATTTCTTCTTTGATTTCACGGTTTCTCCAAAGATTTCGTGACTTCTTCTTTGATTTCACGGTTTCTCCAAAGATTTCGTGACTTCTTCTTTGATTTCACGGTTTCTCCAAAGATTTCGTGACTTCTTCTTTGATTTCACGGTTTCTCCAAAGATTTCGTGATTTTTTTCTGTGATTTCACGGTTTCTCCAAAGATTTCGTGATTTTTTCTGTGATTTCACGGTTTCTCCAAAGATTTCGTGATTTTTTTCTGTGATTTCACGGTTTCTCCAAAGATTTCGTGATTTTTTCTGTGATTTCATGGTTTCGACAAAGATTTCGTGATTTTTTTCTGTGATTTCACGGTTTCTCCAAAGATTTCGTGATTTTTTTCTGTGATTTCACAAATTCCCCAAAGATTTCGTGATTTCTTCTTTGATTTCACGGTTTCTCTAAAGATTTCGTGATTTCTTCTTTGATTTCACGATTTCTCCAAAGATTTCGTGATTTCTTCTTTGATTTCACGATTTCTCCAAAGATTTCGTGATTTCTTCTTTGATTTCACGATTTCTCCAAAGATTTCGTGATTTCTTCTTTGATTTCACGGTTTCTCCAAAGATTTCGTGATTTCTTCTTTGATTTCACGGTTTCTCCAAAGATTTCGTGACTTCTTCTTTGATTTCACGGTTTCTCCAAAGATTTCGTGACTTCTTCTTTGATTTCACGGTTTCTCCAAAGATTTCGTGACTTCTTCTTTGATTTCACGGTTTCTCCAAAGATTTCGTGACTTCTTCTTTGATTTCACGGTTTCTCCAAAGATTTCGTGACTTCTTCTTTGATTTCACGGTTTCTCCAAAGATTTCGTGACTTCTTCTTTGATTTCACGGTTTCTCCAAAGATTTCGTGATTTTTCTCTGTGATTTCACGGTTTCTCCAAAGATTTCGTGATTTTTTTCTGTGATTTCACGGTTTCTCCAAAGATTTCGTGATTTTTTTCTGTGATTTCACGGTTTCTCCAAAGATTTTGTGATTTTTTTCTGTGATTTCACGATTTCTCTAAAGATTTCGTGATTTGTTCTTTGATTTCACGATTTCTCTAAAGATTTCGTGATTTCTTCTTTGATTTCACGATTTCTCCAAAGATTTCGTGATTTCTTCTTTGATTTCACGATTTCTCCAAAGATTTCGTGATTTCTTCTTTGATTTCACGATTTCTCCAAAGATTTCGTGATTTCTTCTTTGATTTCACGATTTCTCCAAAGATTTCGTGATTTCTTCTTTGATTTCACGATTTCTCTAAAGATTTCGTGATTTCTTCTTTGATTTCACGATTTCTCCAAAGATTTCGTGATTTCTTCTTTGATTTCACGATTTCTCCAAAGATTTCACGATTTCTCCAAAGATTTCGTGATTTCTTCTTTGATTTCACGGTTTCTCCAAAGATTTCGTGACTTCTTCTTTGATTTCACGGTTTCTCCAAAGATTTCGTGACTTCTTCTTTGATTTCACGGTTTCTCCAAAGATTTCGTGACTTCTTCTTTGATTTCACGGTTTCTCCAAAGATTTCGTGATTTTTTTCTGTGATTTCACGGTTTCTCCAAAGATTTCGTGATTTTTTCTGTGATTTCACGGTTTCTCCAAAGATTTCGTGATTTTTTTCTGTGATTTCACGGTTTCTCCAAAGATTTCGTGATTTTTTCTGTGATTTCACGGTTTCTCCAAAGATTTCGTGATTTTTTTCTGTGATTTCACGGTTTCTCCAAAGATTTCGTGATTTTTTTCTGTGATTTCACGGTTTCTCCAAAGATTTCGTGATTTTTTTTCTGTGATTTCACAAATTCCCCAAAGATTTCGTGATTTCTTCTTTGATTTCACGATTTCTCTAAAGATTTCGTGATTTCTTCTTTGATTTCACGATTTCTCCAAAGATTTCGTGATTTCTTCTTTGATTTCACGGTTTCTCCAAAGATTTCGTGACTTCTTCTTTGATTTCACGGTTTCTCCAAAGATTTCGTGATTTTTTTCTGTGATTTCATGGTTTCTCCAAAGATTTCGTGATTTTTTTCTGTGATTTCACGGTTTCTCCAAAGATTTCGTGATTTTTTTCTGTGATTTCACAAATTCCCCAAAGATTTCGTGATTTCTTCTTTGATTTCACGGTTTCCTTAAAGATTTCGTGATTTCTTCTTTGATTTCACGATTTCTCCAAAGATTTCGTGATTTCTTCTTTGATTTCACGATTTCTCCAAAGATTTCTTCTTTGATTTCACGATTTCTCCAAAGATTTCGTGATTTCTTCTTTGATTTCACGGTTTCTCCAAAGATTTCGTGATTTCTTCTTTGATTTCACGGTTTCTCCAAAGATTTCGTGACTTCTTCTTTGATTTCACGGTTTCTCCAAAGATTTCGTGACTTCTTCTTTGATTTCACGGTTTCTCCAAAGATTTCGTGACTTCTTCTTTGATTTCACGGTTTCTCCAAAGATTTCGTGACTTCTTCTTTGATTTCACGGTTTCTCCAAAGATTTCGTGACTTCTTCTTTGATTTCACGGTTTCTCCAAAGATTTCGTGACTTCTTCTTTGATTTCACGGTTTCTCCAAAGATTTCGTGATTTTTCTCTGTGATTTCACGGTTTCTCCAAAGATTTCGTGATTTTTTTCTGTGATTTCACGGTTTCTCCAAAGATTTCGTGATTTTTTTCTGTGATTTCACGGTTTCTCCAAAGATTTCGTGATTTTTTTCTGTGATTTCACGGTTTCTCCAAAGATTTCGTGATTTTTTTCTGTGATTTCACGGTTTCTCCAAAGATTTCGTGATTTTTTTCTGTGATTTCACGGTTTCTCCAAAGATTTCGTGATTTTTTTCTGTGATTTCACGGTTTCTCCAAAGATTTCGTGATTTTTTTCTGTGATTTCACGGTTTCTCCAAAGATTTCGTGATTTTTTTCTGTGATTTCACGGTTTCTCCAAAGATTTCGTGATTTTTTTCTGTGATTTCACGGTTTCTCCAAAGATTTCGTGATTTTTTTCTGTGATTTCACGGTTTCTCCAAAGATTTCGTGATTTTTTTTCTGTGATTTCACAAATTCCCCAAAGATTTCGTGATTTTTTTCTGTGATTTCACAAATTCCCCAAAGATTTCGTGATTTCTTCTTTGATTTCGCGATTTCGCCAAAGATTTCGTGATTTATTTATACCTGTTTGTTGAAGATTCTCTGATGTTTTTACGTGATCATTAATTGAATGCCGCGTTTAGTTTTTTATTACTGCTATATAACCCAATGTTATCTAATATTCATTTAGTCAGTCATGTGTTTGAGTTTAGAATAAACGCTTAAGTTCTTCTTTTAAACTGTCGTGTCTTAACTGCTTGATTAGAAACTTCATCACAGTTTTATTTTGTTAATTAACTATCCTAGGAATTTGCAATAATTAATTCAAAATTATTACAAAGACATTTTGGTTTGAATCATGTTTCTATTCTAGCATTTTCACTACTTCTCAAATCTCTAACGCTCTGGATTATTTAGAAGCCCGCTACTATAGAAGCCTATAGTATAGTTCAACAAGTTGGGAAAGCAAAATAAACCTCTCTGCGTCGAGACGAGGGCTGTTTACCCTCTTGAATTTTCTGAATATGCAATTATCGCTATTTATTGATAAGCAACTACAGGCGTTTAAATTTTAAATAATGAATTATGCAAGCATTATTAAGAGTTGTATTGACAAAAATTTAGGTCTTGTATGAATTAGTAATATCAAAAGATATGTTCCATAAGTATGACAATACCCATACTTCATAATGCTTGAGAGTTACTGAGAGATTGTTCGAGAACGACAAGCGAGAATGAACTACACTCGGTGATTAATTCTGCAGTTCATCTTTCTATTTAGTCTGCACTCGAGTCTGCAATACTAAGCCTTTGACAGCGCCTCACCAGGCCTCGCTTTACCCTGAATCTCTGACCTACCTCCCTCACTTCAAGACAAGAGCTCAGTAACCAGTGACAAACGTATGGAACATATCTTATGAATTTATGGTGTAATTTATTTGAATATCAATAAGTGAAACCATAAAACAATGAAATCTATAATACTATCTTTGTTATTTTAAATAAGAAACTGCTACTTCTTGGAAATCGTTAAAATTTTATGTTTATTTACAAATTCAAAATAATTTTGGGACCTTTCGGACCACGGTCCTTCTTCAGCCAAGTTTTTTTTAACGTCACAGTTTTGATTAAACCAATTTTCATTCGAGGATTGTGTTTCGCTTTAAAAACAGAATGTGTACGAGGGTATTATCGTAGGAAACTACTTTATTCTCCTTTTAAAATTACTTTAATTATTTATGTGGAACACAAGGGTGTTTGTTTATTAATGTTCAAGAGGGAACACTGCACAAAGTAGCTGTATTTAGTATTCATTTCTTGTAGAAATGTTTCACCCTCTGAGCATGTCCTTTCTGGGTCAAGGCGTCCTACCGGGGCAACGCTCTTTTTCGTTTTGTGCAATATTTCCCTTGAAACATTTCCGAAGTTCAAATTTATGATTTTCCCTTGAAATGTTTTAGGAAAAGTTCATAATTGGCAATACTTTTAATTAATGTACTGGAATGGATTACATATTGATTAACAAAGTTGGGTATAATGCTGAATATATATTTTTTATTTACCAACTGTATAATTATAATTTTATAAATGGAATCTTCATAATGTGAAAAATGTGCAGCATGTTCCCTTGAATAATGATCCCATTGCCTTAGTGCCTTTGAAGATTCCAGTTTCCAATTAGCGCAATTCATCAGTTTATCGATCTGTAATAAAATTAACAATGTATAAATATTAGCAAAACATGCCACGTCTTATTCTGGAGTCCACGTTGATTACGTATCTAGGATTGTATTGAATTATAAAACTCCATGTTGAATGAAATAACAAAAGTATAATAGATTGAGAAAGGTTTTTTGCCCCATCAGTGAGCACGTGGAAGGGCTCAAGGAGAGTCGAATGGGAAAGGTAACTATAACGGCACTGCCCAATCAGGGTCGGAAATAAAGAAAAATTCTTATGGGACATCTGTCCAGTGACGCCCCCTTTGACTGGAAAAATTATAGGACATTGTCCACTGGAGTGAGCAAAAATAGTATCGCATCTTCATAGTCAAACTATCAAAACTCCGGAAACTTTATTGGTCAAAATGTCCAGTGACACCCATAGCTTTTACAAAAATTATGGAACATTTTTAAATTTTATTGGACAATGTCCAGTGTCCTGTGCTTATTTTCGGCCCTACAGCCGAGGAGCGAGACGTTACGTGATCCGTTAAGGATACTTGTCTATTTTTTCCCCTCTCTGTTGCGCTGACTGCGCACGTGCAAAACTCTGATGTCGATTCACAGATCGGTACCGGTTTTGAAAGGGGGGGGGGCTGATAGGGAATTTGGTCTCTCCGATCCTCCTCATATATATATTATTTGTTTGAAATTGCAGTTGCATTTGATATCATTTTGAAAATAGGGAGGAAGCCCAGGCAAGAAATATGAACAGTTAACATAAGTCATTGAGCCCTCGTGTGTCCCGTATCATTTTCTATATTTTCTCTTTTTCAAATTGAAATATGGATGACCCATTACTATTCAAATAAGTTAAAAAACTTGCCTAAATTTAGCAAAGCTATATAATATAATTTGCCCCTTTTCGCGCACTAAATGAACAAGAATGAATTTCACTCCCCCATACCTTATCATTGTGGATTAAAAGGTGTGTACAAAAAATATTAAAATTTAAGTTTTCTCCGCGCCTTCATGCACTTCATGAAAAAGATGAATTTTACTTACCCCAGACTTATCATTGTGGATTAAAAGGTGCGTGTAAAAGATAATTAAAATTAAAGTTTTCATGCTCTTAATGAAAAGGTGAATTTCACTTACTCTCAACTAATCATTGTGAATTAAAAGGTGCGTGTAAAAATAATTAAAATTAAAGTTTTCCCCGCGTTTTTGTGCACTTAATGAAAAAGATGAATTTCACTTACGCGAAACTTATCATTATGAATTAAAAGGTGCATGTGAAAGAAAATTATAATTAAAATTTTCTCTGCTTCTTTATGCACTTCATGAAAAAGATGAATTTTACTTACGATCATCTTATCATTATGAAATAAAAGGTGCGTGTAAAAGATAATTCAAATTAAAGTTTTCCCTCCATCTTTATGCACTTAATGAAAAAGATGAATTTCACTTGCCCCCGGCTTATCAATGTAAATTTGTAGGTGCGTGAAAAAGATAATTAAAACTAAAGTTTTCCCCGCGTTTTTAGGCAATTCATGAAAAAGATGAATTTTACTTACACCCGGCTTATCATTGTGAATTTAAATGTGCGTGAAAATGATAATTAAAATTAAAGTTTTCTCCACGTTTTTATGCACTTAATGAAAAAGATGAATTTGACTTACATCCAACTTATCATTGTGAATTAAAAGGTGCGTGTAAAATATAATTAAAATTATAGTTTTCTCCTCGTTTTTAGGCACTTAATGGAAAAGATGAATTTGACTTACGTCCAACTTATCATTGTGAATAAAAAGGTTCGTGTAAAATATAATTAAAATTATAGTTTTCTCCGCGTTTTTAGGCACTTAATGGAAAAGATGAATTTGACTTACGTCCAACTTATCATTGTGAATAAAAAGGTTCGTGTAAAATATAATTAAAATTATAGTTTTCTCCGCGTTTTTAGGCACTTAATGGAAAAGATGAATTTGACTTACGTCCAACTTATCATTGTGAATAAAATGGTTCGTGTAAATTATAATTAAAATTATAGTTTTCTCCGTGTTTTTAGGCACTTAATGAAAAAGATGAATTTGACTTACATCCAACTTATCATTGTGAATTAAAAGGTGCGTGTAAAAATAAAATTAAAATTATAGTTTTCTCCGCGTTTTTAGCAGTTTAATGACAACGATGAATTTTACTTACATCCAACTTATCATTGTGAATTAAAAGGTGCATGTGAAAGATAATTAAAATTAAAGTTTTCCCCGCGCTTTTATGCACTTAATGAAAAAGATGAATTTGACTTACTTTCACCTTATCATTATGAATTAAAAGGTGCGTGTAAATGATAGTTAAAATTAAAGTTATCTCTGCGTCTTTATGCATTTTATGAAAAAGATGAATTTTACTTACGATAAGCTTATCATTGTGAATTAAAAGGTGCATGTGAAAGATAATTAAAATTAAAGTTTTCTCTCCATCTCTATGCATTTCATGACAAAGATTTTACTTACGATCAGCTTATCATAATGAATTAAAAGGTGCATGTGAAAGATAATTAAAATTAAAGTTTTCAACAGATATACATTAAAATTATAATTAATACCACTTATATTTATTCGTTAATATAACTTAATTTATTTTCTTATTGTATTGTTTTGTATGAATTTTTTGTGAAATCAAAACTGTCAGGCCATTTTATAAACCTTTTTTGAAGTTGTATCCATTTTTCAAAAATGATTTGCATCTCCTTCTGCCAGGGTTAAAAAAACCCTGATATTAATAAAATAAACCCAGCCCATCGGGTTTTTTTGGGTTTTTGGGTTTTTTATCTTTAGCAGTTGCGTGCACTGTATAAATTTTCATTCAAAAGTAACCGCTTAATAAAAAAAGTCTTAAAATTTTTCATAAAAAATAGTAAATATTTATAAATAATATTTTTGAAGTTGAAACAACAAATATGTTAAACTATCTTTAAAATGAAAATATTCTAGCATTCAAATTCAACCAAAATGAAAATCTCAGTGATGGGTTTTAAGTAGGTTTTTTTTTTGGTGGATGAAACCCGTAGGTTTTTTGGGGCTGGGTTTCTTAATTGAACTCTGCTTTCTGCTCTCTTTTACTCGTAAATTGACCTTACACACAAGAAACAGGATTTTCAAACTAAGCTTATTTTAAAGCTTTCTTACCCTTAGGGAGTGAATACGTCAACTGCGCAAGCCCGAGAATGGCAAAAGTGAATACAGCAAAGAGGAGAAACATCTTGTTGGAATACATCTTGGAAACAATTTCTATTTCTAATCGACTGTACTAACTATAAAATACCCCGTATGAAAAGGATAGAGTGACGTTCGTTAGTTAGCACTCGGTTTAAACTGATATTTGTTAGGCTTAAGGGTGCTTTTATACTCTTTGAAGTTCAAAACTCAGCTATGGAAAATAGCTAGAGCTCCAGTAATGGCCTATTGTCTTATCTCTCTGACAACGTACTCGAAAAAAAAAACGATCCCATGGAGAACCTATGCAGGGGAGCAGCAGTTCAATTTACCTTTTTATTTGCACCTATAATGTGCTGGGAAAATATGGTTGGCAAGTTTCATTAAATTCCTCTCCATTAGTAGATTATCGTAAATTTTATTGCAAGGTACGTTTCAGTGAAATGGGGCTTTATTTTCAAATAAATTGCGTTCCACGTATTTTCTTTTCAGTGTGTTGTTGTAATGGATAAAATAATCGCGCCACGGCTCTCTACTTTCAAATATGGAGCACAACACTACATTATTATTTATTTTTTTTATAATTTATTTTAAAGCAAAATTTAGACCTATTTTCGCCTATAATTTTACTTTTAATTGTGAATACAAATTTTTAATTACAATGGAAAACGATGGTTTTTATTCAGGTAACATAACATTATACCTTAAAAGAACGGCCTATTTCTAAGTATAAAAGGAAAAATATTAACAATAAATAAATGACCTCTTTTTAGAAAATAATTAGCACCGCACACTCCATAAGAGCACAAACAGGGTCTGTGTTCCCAGCAACACGAGATAAGCCAGCTAGGGGTCCGACATTCCCAAAAAAGCTTACGGGATTTCGTGATTTCGCCAAAGAAGTCATGATTTCTTCTTTGATTTCACGATTTCTCCAAAGATTTCGTGATTTCGCCAAAGATTTCATGATTTCTTCTTTGATTTCGACAAAGATTTCATGATTTCTTTTTTGATTTCGCCAAAGATTTCATGATTTCTTCTTTGATTTCGCCAAAGATTTCGTGATTTCTTCTTTGATTTCGCCAAAGATTTCGTGATTGCAGTTGCATTTGATATAATTTTGAAAATAGGGAGGAAGCCCTGGCAAATAATATGAACAGTTAACACGAGAGTCCCTCATTATTTTCGATATTTTCTCTTTTTCAAATTGAAATATGGATGGCCCATTATTAAGATCGTCATTCAATTAAGTTAAAAAAGATTGCCTACTATCAGCAATGCTATATAATATAGTTTGCCCTTTTTCGCGCACTAATTGAATAAGAATGAATTTCACCTCCCACCCATACCTTATCATTGTGAATTAAAAGGTGTGTACAAAAAAATATTAAAATTATGGTTTCACCGCGTCTTCGTGCACTTCACGAAAAAGATGAATTTTACTTACCCCCAACTTATCATTGTGAATTTATAGGTGCGTGAAAAAGATAATTAAAATTAAAGTTTTCCCCGCGTCTTTATGCATTTCATGAAGAAGATGAATTTTACTTACATCCAACTTATCATTGTGAATTAAAAGGTGCGTGTGAAAGATAATTAAATTTAAAGTTTTCCCTGCGTCTTTATGCATTTCATGAAGAAGATGAATTTGACTTACACGAAACTTAACATTTTGTGAATAAAAAGGTTCGTGTAAAATATAATTAAAATTATAGTTTTCTCCGCGTTTTTAGGCACTTCATGAAAAAGATGAATTTTACTTACCCTCGGCTTATTATTGTGAATTTATAGGTGCGTGTAAAAGATAATTAAAGTTAAAGTTTTCTCCGCGTTTTTAGGCACTTCATGAAAAAGATGAATTTTACTTACGTCCACCTTATCATTACGAATTAAAGGGTGCGTGTAAAAGATAATTAAAACTAAAATTAAAGTTATCTCTGCTTCTTTATGCACTTCATGAAAAAGATGAATTTTACTTACGTCCACCTTATCATTACGAATTAAAGGGTGCGTGTAAAAGATAATTCAAATTAAAATTAAAGTCATCTCTGCTTCTTTATGCACTTCATGAAAAAGATGAATTTTACTTACCTCCGGCTTATCATTGTGAATTTAAAGGTGCGTGACAAAGGTAATTAAAATTAAAGTTTTCCCCGCGTTTTATGCACTTAATGAAAAAGATGAATTTCACTTACCATTACCTAATCATTGAAAATTAAAAGGTGCGTGAAAAAGATAATTAAAATTAAAGTTATCTCCGCGTTTTTATGCACTTAATGAAAAAGATGAATTTCACTTACCTAATCATTGTGAATTAAAAGGTGCGTGAAAAAGATAATTAAAATTAAAGTTATCTTCGCGTTTTTATGTACTTAATGAAAAAGATGAATTTCACTTACCATTACCTTATCATTATGAATTAAAAGGTGCGTGTAAAAGATAATTAAAATTAATGTTATCTTCGCGTTTTTAGGCACTTCATGAAAAAGATGAATTTCGCTTACCATTACCTAATCATTGAAAATTAAAAGGTGCGTGACAAAGGTAATTAAAATTAAAGTTTTCCCCGCGTTTTATGCACTTAATGAAAAAGATGAATTTCACTTACCATTACCTAATCATTGAAAATTAAAAGGTGCGTGTAAAAGATAATTAAAATTAAAGCTATCTCCGCGTTTTTAGGCACTTCATGAAAAAGATGAATTTCACTTACCCCCGACTTATCATTATGAATTAAAAAGTGCATGTGAAAGATAATTAAAATTAAAGTTTTCCCTGCGTTTTTATGCACTTAATGAATTTTACTTACACCCGGCTTATCATTGTGAGTTAAAAGGTGCGTGTAGTAGATAATTAAATTTAATGTTATCTTCGCGTTTTTAGGCACTTAATGAAAAGATGAATTTCACTTACCATTACCTAATCATTGTGAATTAAAAGGTGCGTGAAAAAGATAATTAAAATTAAAGTTATCTCCGCGTTTGTAGTGGTCGGCGTTTGGACAAGATAATCCACAGAATTTTATTTAATCAGTTATCCATGGATAATAATCAGATCATTATTCGTGATTACATTGCATTAATCTTAGACTTCTTGTGGATAATTTCATGTTATGGATAAAGATAAAACAAACAGATATTATCCTATCCAAATGCCGACCACTACGCGTTTGTATGTACTGAATGAAAAAGATGAATTTCACTTACCATTACCTAATCATTGTGAATTAAAAGGTCCGTGTAAAAGATAATTAAAATTAAAGTTTTCTCCGCGTTTTATGCACTTAATGAAAAAGATGAATTTCACTTACCCCCGACTTATCATTATGAATTAAAAAGTGAATGTGAAAGATAATTAAAATTAAAGTTTTCCCCGCGTTTTTATGCACTTAATGAATTTTACTTACACCCGGCTTATCATTGTGAGTTAAAAGGTGCGTGTAATAGATAATTAAATTTAATGTTATCTTCGCGTTTTTAGGCACTTAATGAAAAGATGAATTTCACTTACCATCAACTTATCATTGTGAATTAAAAGATGCGTGAAAAAGATAATTAAAATTAAAGTTTTCCCCTCGTTTTTATGCACTTAATGAAAAAGATGAATTTCACATACGTCCAACTTATCATTGTGAAGTAAAAGGTGCGTGTAAAAGATAATTAAAGTTAAAGTTATCTCTACGTCTTTTTGCACTTCATGAAAAAGATGAATTTCACTTACGTGGCTCTTAACATTGTGAATTAAAAGGTGCGTGTAAAAGATAATTAAAATTAAAGTTTTCAACAGATATACTTTAAAATTATAATTAATACAGCTTATATTTATTCGTTAATATAACTTAATTTATTTTCTTATTGTATAGTATGAATTATTTGTGAAATCAAAACTGTCAGGTCCTTTTATAAACCTTTTTTGAAGTTGTTTCCATTTTTCAAAACAACTTTTTCCATCTCTTTCTGCCATGGTTAGAAAACCTGATTTTTTAAAAATAAACCCAGCCCACCGGGTTTTATTGGGTTTTTGGGATTTTTATCTTTAGCAGTTGCGTGCACTGTATAAATTTTCATTCAAAAGTAACCGCTTAATAAAAAAAGTCTTAAAATATTTCATAAAAAATAGTAAATATTTTTAAATAATATTTTGGAAGTTGAAACAACAAATATGTTAAACTATCTTGAAAATGAAAATATTCTAGCATTCAAATTCATCCAAAATGAATATCACAGTGATGGGTTTTAAGTGGGTTTTTTTTTGTGGATAAAACCCGTAGGCTTTTTAGGGCTGGATTATTTTAAATTTGAACCCTGCTTTCTGCTCTCTTTTACTCGTAAATTGACCTTACAGACATGAAACAGCATTTTCAAACTAAGCTTATTTTAAAGCTTTCTTACCCCTAGGAAGTGAATACGTCAACTGCGCTACCACGAGAATGACAAAAGAGAACACAGCAAAGAGGAGAAACATCTTGTTGGAATACATCTTGGAAATAATTTCTATTTCTAATCGGCTAAAATAACTATAAAACTCCCCGTATTGAAAGGATAGAGTTACGTTCGTTAGTCAGCACTTGGATTAAAGTGATATTTGTTAGGCTTAAGGGCGCTTTTATACTCATTGAAGTACAAAAAAAACTGAGCTATGAAAAATAGCTACAGCTCACGCAATGGTCCATTTTCATATCCCTCTAACAAGGTTCTCGGAAAGTAAACCATCCCACGGAGAACCTATACAGGAGAGTTGTAGTTCAGTTTAACTCTTTATTTGCACCTATAATGTGCTGGGAAAATAGGGTTGGCAAGTTTCATAAAATTCCTCTCCATTAGTAGATTATCGTAAATTATATTCCAAGGTACGTTTCATCGGAACGAGGCTATATTTTCAGATAAATTGCGTTCCACCACAAGTAGAATAATCTTACACCAAGTTCCTATGTAAGATTTTTTGCCGTAGCCTCTAGGTCTGAAAGTTCTGACGTTAAGCTTTTTTAAGTTCCCAACGGAGCTCGCGTGAATGGAGAGATAAAATTTCTAAAATATCGGCCACGACCGAGAACGAGCTTTTGAAGCAGCGCTCCACAGCGGTGGAGAGTGAAGTTAAACAGGCGGGGTTAATTTATTTATCCGAGTAAGTTCAAGCAAGGGGGGTGGAATTTTTTTAGTGAGACCCAGCTTTCCGCGGCTGATGTTAGTTGGCGCCGAGAAAAAATGTTAGTAGAGAAAAACTTTGGGTGTTCAACTACCATTTACTCTACAGTAAATACATTCGGCCTAGCCTTGGGATATCAAGTTTTAGGAACACTAGAGATGAGACGTTCGTTAGAGAGAACCTGACACACAATACCCTCATTCCTAGGCTGGAAAGCTATGTCCTTTTAGATCATCTCCTTTTGGTTCCACTTATTTTCATTTTGGTGTGTTGTTGTTTTGGATAAAATAATCTTGCCACGGCTCTCTACTTTCAAATTTGGAGCACAACCCTGTATAATAATTTGAGTTCATTGAGCTAACGAAAAGCAAAATTGGGACATATTTTCACCAATAAGTTATAATTTGAATCGTAATTTCAAATCTTTAATTACAATGGAAATTGGTGGTTTTTATTGAAAGGTAAAGGTCGTGTAACATAACTGATTATACCTTAAAAGAACGGCCTTTTTCTAAATATAAAACGAAAAATATTAAAAAAGAAATAAATGATCTCTTATTAGAAAATAATTAGCACCAGACACTACCTTAAAGCAGAAACAGGGTCTGCGTCCCCAGCAACACGAGATAAGCTAGCAAGGGTCCGACATTCCCAAAAAAGCTTACGGGATATCGTTATTTCACCAAAGATTTCATGATTTCTTCTTTGATTTCACGATTTCTCCAAAGATTTCGTGATTTCTTCTTTGATTTCACGATTTCTCCAAAGATTTCGTGATTTCTTCTTTGATTTCACGATTTCTCTAAGATTTCGTGATTTCTTCTTTGATTTCACGATTTCTCCAAAGATTTCGTGATTTGTTCTTTGATTTCACGATTTCTCTAAAGATTTCGTGATTTGTTCTTTGATTTCACGATTTCTCCAAAGATTTCGTGATTTCTTCTTTGATTTCACGATTTCTCCAAAGATTTCGTGATTTCTTCTTTGATTTCACGATTTCTCCAAAGATTTCGCGATTTCTTCTTTGATTTCACGATTTCTCCAAAGATTTCGCGATTTATTCTTTGATTTCACGATTTCTCCAAAGATTTCGCGATTTCTTCTTTGATTTCACGATTTCTCCAAAGATTTCGTGATTTCTTCTTTGATTTCACGATTTCTCCAAAGATTTCGTGATTTCTTCTTTGATTTCACGATTTCTCCAAAGATTTCGCGATTTCTTCTTTGATTTCACGATTTCTCCAAAGATTTCGTGATTTCTTCTTTGATTTCACGATTTCTCCAAAGATTTCGTGATTTCTTCTTTGATTTCACGATTTCTCCAAAGATTTCGTGATTTCTTCTTTGATTTCACGATTTCTCCAAAGATTTCGTGATTTCTTCTTTGATTTCACGATTTCTCCAAAGATTTCGTGATTTCTTCTTTGATTTCACGATTTCTCCAAAGATTTCGTGATTTCTTCTTTGATTTCACGATTTCTCCAAAGATTTCGTGATTTCTTCTTTGATTTCACGATTTCTCTAAAGATTTCACGATTTCTCTAAAGATTTCGTGATTTCTTCTTTGATTTCACGATTTCTCCAAAGATTTCGCGATTTCTTCCTTGATTTCACTATTTCTCCAAAGATTTCGTGATTTCTTCTTTGATTTCACGATTTCTCCAAAGATTTCGTGATTTCTTCTTTGATTTCACGATTTCTCCAAAGATTTCGTGATTTCTTCTTTGATTTCACGATTTCTCCAAAGATTTCGTGATTTCTTCTTTGATTTCACGATTTCTCCAAAGATTTCGTGATTTCTTCTTTGATTTCACGATTTCTCCAAAGATTTCGTGATTTCTTCTTTGATTTCACGATTTCTCTAAAGATTTCGTGATTTCTTCTTTGATTTCACGATTTCTCTAAAGATTTCACGATTTCTCTAAAGATTTCACGATTTCTCTAAAGATTTCGTGATTTCTTCTTTGATTTAACGATTTCTCTAAAGATTTCAAGTTTTCTTCTTCTTTGATTTAACGATTTCCCCAAAGATTTCGTGATTTCTTCTTTGAATTCTCAATTTCCCCAAAGATTTCGTGATTTCTTCTTTGATTTCTTGATTTCTCCAAAGATTTCGTGATTTCTACTTTGATTTCTCGATTTCGCCAAAGATTTCGTGATTTCTTCTTTGATTTCTCGATCTCCTAAAGATTTCGTGATTTCTACTTTGATTTCTCGATTTCCCCAAAGATTTCGTGATTTCTTCTTTGATTTCTCGATTTCCCCAAAGATTTCGTGATTTCTTCTTTGATTTCTCGATTTCCCCAAAGACTTCGTGATTTCTTCTTTGATTTCTCGATTTCCCCAAAGATTTCGAGATTTCTTCTTTGATTTCTCGATTTCCCCAAAGATTTCGTGATTTCTTCTTTGATTTCTCGATTTCCCCAAAGATTTCGTGATTTCTTCTTTGATTTCTCGATTTCCCCAAAGATTTCGTAATTTCTTCTTTGATTTCTCGATTTCCCCAAAGATTTCGTGATTTCTTCTTTGATTTCTCGATTTCCCCAAAGATTTCGTGATTTATTTATAATTTAAACCTGTTTATTGAAGATTCACTGATGTTTTTTACGTGATCATTAATTGAAAGCCGCGTTTAGTTTTTTATTACTGCTATATAACCCAATGTTATCTAATATTCATTTAGTCAGTCATGTTAATGAGATTAGAATAAACGCGTAAGTTCTTCTTTTAAACTGTCGTGTCTTAACTGCTTGATTAGAAACTTCATCACTGTTTAATTTTGTTAATTAACTACCGTAGGAATTAGTAATAATTAATTCTAAATTATTACAAAGACATTTTCGTTTATATCATATTTCTATTCTAGTATTTTCACTACTTCTCAAATCTCGAACGCTCTGCACTATTCAGAAGCCTGCTTATTAGCCTACTAGCCGTTACCCGCGGCGTCGCTCGCGTGTAATAAGAACTTCCATCTAAAATGATATAAAGAATGTGTAGATTTTACTGATGACTAATATTTTTGTAGCACCCTAGGAGCTAAGGCACTCGGCACAGTCCGTCAGCCCGTCGGGATATTTTTTATTACTTTTCACGCGGACATTATTCCATAAAGATGAGTTTCTAAGTTTTTGGCCGCCATTTAAAAAGATGGCAACAAATCGAACCCAAAATACCATTCAGCCCGTCTATAGGTTAAAGGAAACCATTGTACTAAATATTTGTGAAATCGGTTAATACGCGCGGACTTTATTGCATAGAGAATATTTTCTTACATTTCTGGGCACCATTTTAAAAGATAGCGAAAAATCGAACCCGAAAGACCATTCAGCCCGTCTATAGGTTAAAGCAAACCAGTGTACTAAATATTTGTGAAATCGGTTGAAACGCGTGTACTTAATTGCATAGAGAATATTTTTTACATTTCTGGGCGCCATTTTTTAAGATGGCGGCGGATTAAAAAAATCTTTCTTAGTACGCGCCTACTACTTATGAGTAACGTTCCTGCAAATTTTCAGCCTTCTAGGGCAAGCGGTTTGGGCTGGGCGTTGATTATCAGTCAGTCTGTCATTCAGTCAGTCAGTCAGGACTTTGATTTATATAGATTAGCCTATAGTATAGTTCAACAAGTTGGGAGAGCAAAAAAACCTCTCCGAGTCGAGACGAGGGCTGTTTACCCTCTTGAATTTTCAGAATATGCAATTATCGCTATTTATAGATAAGCGACTACAGGCATTAAAATTTTAAATAATAAATCATTCATGCATTACTAAGAGTTGTATTGACAAAAATTTAGGTCTTGTATGAATTAGTAATTTCAAAAGATATGTTCCACAAGTATGACAATACCCATACTTCATAATGCTAGAGAAATACTGTGAGCTAGTTCGAGAACGACAAGCGAGAATGAACTACACTCGGTGGTTAATTTTGCAGTTCATCTTCCTATTTAGTCTGCACTCGAGTCTGCAATACTAAGCCTTTGACAGCGCCTCACGAGGCGTTGCTTTACGAGAATCTATGACCAACGTCACTTCATGACAAGTTCTCAGTAACCAGTGACAAACTTATGGAACGTATCTTATGAATTTATGGTGTAAGTAATTCATTTGAGTATCAAGAAGCGAAACCATAAAACAATGAAATCTTTAATTCTATCTTTGTTATTTTAAATAAGAAACTGCTACTTCTTGGAAATCGTTAAAAAATTTTATGTTTATTAATAAATTCAAAATTATTTTGGGAGCTTTCGGACCACAGTCCTTCTTCAGCCAAGTTTTAAATTTACGTTTTTAACGTTAAATGCGTCGTAGTTTTTATGAAACCAATTTTCATTTGAGGATTGTGTTTCGCTTTAAAAACTGAATGTGTTCGAGGGTATTATTGTAGGAAACAACTTTATTCTCCCTTTAAAATTAAATTAATTATTTATGTAGAACACAAGGGTGTTTGTTTATTAATGTTCAAGAGGGAACACTGCACAAAGAAGCTGTATTTAGTATTCATTTCTTGCAGAAATGTTTCTCCCTCTGAGCATGTCCGTCCTTTCTGGGTCAAGGCGTTCTACTGGGGCAACGATCTTTTTCGTTTTGTGCAATATTTCCCTTCAAACATTTTGAAGCCAAAATTTATGATTTTCCCTTGAAATGTTTTAGGAAATGTTCATAATTGGCAATACTTTTAATTAATGTACTGGAATGGATTACATAATGATTGACAAAGTTGCATATAATGCTAAATATATTTTTTATTTCTAACTGTATAATTATAATTTTATAAATGGAATCTTCATAATGATAAAAATGTGCAATTGAATATTGATCCCATGGCCTTAGTGTCTTTGAAGATTCCAGTTTCCAATTAGCGCAATTCATCAGCTACTGCCACTGCCACTGCCACCACTTTGAACTGTAATTAAATTAAGAATGTATAAATATTAACAAAACATGCCACGTCTTATTCCGGAGTCTACGTTGAGTACGTATCTAGGGTTGTATTGAATTATAAATGTCCATGTTGATTGAAAGAACAAAAATATAACCGATTGAGAACAGTTTTTTGCTTCATCAGTGAGCACGTAAGACACAAGGAAAGTCTAAGAGGAAAGGTAACTAACTAAAACGGCACAGACTGATATCTCTCTTACGCGCATCTACCTCCTCGGTGCACAGCCGAAGAGCCAGACCTCACGTGATCTGTTAAGGATACTGGCCGTAAAAAATATCTAAGGATTTTTTCCCCTCTCTGTTGCGCAGATGGCGCGCGTGCAAGCCACAGATCGGTCCCGGTTTTGAAAGGGGGGGGGGGGCTGACAGAGAGAATTGGGTCTCTTTGGTCCTCCTTCCTATTCATGCTCACTGTCTCCATTCCTAGCGGGGCACAAACATTTCGGGGCGGAGACCTATGCGGTGTAAATTCCCTTTCTATGAATATATTTCACTAATCTCGTCTTATATAGAAAGGCTTGGGTCTACAAAACACGTCATGTCTTAAATGAGGTTGTTTCATTTCCATGTTTTATGGTATTTTTATTTCTACCTATAGTGTAAAAAGAACTGAATCTAGAGGAGCATGTAATTAATAATATATTATATGTTTAAAATTGCATTTGAATTTGATATAATTTGAAAATAGGGAGAGTGCCGTAGCAAGAAATATGAAGAGTTAACAGGAATGGGTGAGCCCTCGTGTGTCCCATATCTATTTATATATTTTATCTTTTACAAATTGAAATATGGAAGGCCCAGTATCAAGATCGTCATTTATGTAAGTTAGAAAACTCGCTTAAATGCAGCAAAGCTATATAATATAGTTTGCCCCTTTTTGCGCAATGAATGAACAAAATTAAAATTCACTTACCTTTACCTGATCATTGCGAATTAAAAGGTGGGTGTAAAAATAATTAATATTAAAGTTTTCACCGCGTTTTTTTTTTTGAGCTTAATGAAAAAGATGAATTTTACTTACTCAGAACTTATAATCGTGAATTAAAGAGTGCGTGTAAAAGATAACTAAATTAAAGAATTCTCACTTTTTATGGAATTAATGAAAAAGATAAATTCCACTTACTATTAACTTATCATTGTGAATTAAAAGGCGCATGTGAAAGATAATTAAAATTCAAGTAATCTCCACGTTTTAAGCACTTAATGACGAAGATAAATTTCACTTACCATCTTATCATTGTGAATTAAAAGGTGTGTGTAAATGTATTTAAAATTAGTTTTCTGCACATTTTTATGCACTAAATGAATTTCACTTACCCCCAACTTATCATTGTGAATTAAAAGTGTGTGCAAAAAAAATAAAGTTAAAGCTTTTTCTGCGTCTTTGTGTATTTCATGAAAAAGATGAATTTTACTTACGATTAGCTTATCATTAGAAATTAAAGGGTGCATGTGAAAGATAATTAAAATTAAAGTTTTCTCCGCGTTTTTTGCACTTAATGAAAAAGATGAATTTCACTTACTTGGATCTTTTAGTTGTGAATTAAAAAAAAGCGTGTAAAAGATAAATAAAATTAAAGTTTTCTCCGCGTATTATGCACTTAATGAAAAAGATGAAATTCACTCACTCGAAACTTATCATTGCGAATTTAAACATGCGTGAAAAAGATAATTAAAATTTGAAGTTTTCTTTGCGTTTTTTGAACTTAAAGGGTATGGGAATTTACAATTTCGTATCATATTTTAGCACGAAAGTGGTATTATATTACACTTTCGAGTCTCTACTTTCAAAATATCAAGTTTTTAATATAATTGAACCAAAGTTTCCATTTTTAAAATCCATTGGAAAATCACGAAAACTCAGTTTCGATATATAAATAATTTTGTCTTGTCAGCTTGTTCGGTTGGTTTATGACATCACACGGGGAAACCTATACGCGCGAGCTATACGCGTCTCGAGCTCTGTCCATGCTTTGATAGCGGAGAGAGTGACACCATCTCGCGTGTGTGACGTCAAAAACAAGAAAACGTTGTAGCCTTTCTTAAAAGCTTTAAAAAGTGGATTTTAAATAATTTCATATGAAGCATTTTCAATTCAAATGCATATTGCCAAATAACTAGAAATCGGAGAATTAAAAGCTTGATATTTATGAATTCACAATAATTAATTCTATCTTTTGCTATATAAATCAGAGGTTTTTCAAACGAAGCTTCTCATACCCTTTAATGACAAAAATGAATTTCACTTACCAACTTATCATTATGAATTGAAAGGTGCGTGTAAAAGATAATTAAAATTTGAATTTTTCTTCGCGTTTTATGCACTTAATGACAAAAATGAATTTCACTTACGCTTGGCCTCTTATCATTGTGAATTAAAAGGTGCGTGTAAAAAAATGAAAATTTTAAGTCTTCTCCGCGTTTTACGCATTTAATGAAACAGATGAATTTCACTTACTATTGTCTTATCATTGAAAATTTAAGGTGCGTGAAAAAGATAATTAAAATGTGCTCTCCGCGTCTTTATGCACTTAATGAGAAATATGAATTTCACTTACCATCACCTTATCATTGTGAATAAAAAGGTGCGTGTAAAAATAATTAAAATTAAAGTTTTCTCCACGTTTTTATGCGCATGATTAAAAAGATTAACTTCACTTACGTCCAACTTATCATTGTGAATTAAAAGGTGTGTGTAATTAAAATTAAAGTTTTGTTCGCGTTTTTATGCACTTAATGGAAAGGATGAATTTCACTTACCATCGCCTTATCATTTTGAATAAAAAGTTGCGTGTAAAAGGTGATTAAAATTACAATTTTCTCCGCGTTTTATACACTTACTGAAAAATATGAATTTCACTTACCAGCTTATCATTGTGAATTAAATGGTGCGTGTAAATGATAATTAAAATTAAAGTTTTCTCCGCGTTTTATACACTTACTGAAAAATATGAATTTCACTTACTTGGAACTTATCATTGTGAATTAAAAGGTGCGTGAAAAAATAATTAAAATTAAAGTTTCCCCCGCGTTTTTGTGCACTTCATGAAAAAGATGAATTTTACTTACCATTAGCTTATCATTGAAAATTTAAAGGTGCGTGGAAAAGATAATTAAATTTGAAGTTGTCTCTGCGTCTTTATACACTTAATGAAAAATATGAATTTGACTTACTATCCCCTTATCATTGTCAATAAATAGGTGCGTGTAAAAGATAATTGAAATATAATTTTTCTCCGCGTCTTTATGCACTTAATGAAAAATATGAATTTCAGTTACCCCCGGCTTATCATTGTGAATTAAATGGTGCGTGTAAAAGATAATTGAAATTTAAGTTTTCTCCGCATCTTTAGCAACTTAATGACAAAGATGAATTATACTTACATCCAGCTTATCATTGTGAATTAAAAGGTGCATGTGAAAAAAAAAATTAAAAGTAAAGTTTTTAACAGAGATACTTTAAAACTATAATTAATGCCGCTTATATTTATTCGGTAATATAACTAGATTTCTTTTCATATTGTATAGTATCAATTCTTTGAGCAAACAAAATTGTAAGTCGAATTGCGACCATTTTCTAAATCTTTTTACCTCTCCGAGTGACGTATGTCACGGAGAGGTTCTGTAACGATCGTGTGTGTCTGTTTGTGTGTTTGTGTGTGTGTTTGTGTGTTTGTGTGTGTGTCTGTTGTTACACCCACGTGACCGCGTTCGCAATTTCCAAATCGGAGCAAACGTGTTCGCCATTTCCGAACTGCATTCACAGTCATGGAAATGGCTCCTCTACTTGAGTTCTCACACCACCATCTTCTGGTCTTTGTCCATTCCACACGGACACCAAACTGTACATACTGGCTTCTAATCACCACCATCTTCTGGTCTTCGTCCATTCCACTTGGACACCAGTCTGTACATACAGCTTCTAATCACCACCATCTTCTGGTCTTCGTCCATCCCACTTGGACAGCAGTCTGTACATACTGGCTTCTAAACACCACCATCTTCTGGTCTTCGTCCATTCCACTTGGACACCAGTCTGTACATACTGGCTTCTAATCACCACCATCTTCTGGTCTTTGTTTTTGTCCATCCCACATGGACACCAGTCTGTACACCTGGCTTCTACACCACCATCTTCTGGTCCTTGTTTTTGTCCATCCCACATGGACACCAGTCTGCACACCTGGCTTCTACTCCATCGTCATAGTTTGGTTTAAGACTTTCGCGGCGATCAGCTAGGGTTACGAGAAACGTCTAGCCTCCCTAGGGTGAGTTGTCCACGATAGGTTTTCGCAATTGCGGTTGTTCTTGCTTTTAACTGTAGTTCGACACCCTTATATACTACCTATTTGAGTAAAGCGAAGCAACCGGCGTATGCTTCATTTCAAACGCCAATATTAGTCAAGTCTCTCAAGAATGTTTAATTGTTCTTTTTTAAAACGATGTAACGTTCAATAAGGCGAATAACTAACGAAGAAAATATTAAATATTAATTATATTTATTTTAATATTTAAGATAATCTTGTTTCTCAATTCAAAATTAATACGGAAAGAGGTAAAAAGCAGTCTATGTTTTTGTCTGTGTGTGTCCGTCCGTTGTTACAGTAGTGCGCTGCGTTAGAAGTTCGTTTTGTTTTGATGTGTAAAGGAATCCTACAGAACCATAATATTCCCTTTATCCTTAATATAAAGTGAATATGTGGAAATAGTTTTCGTAATTATGATCCATTTAGTACTTTTGTAGCTTTAAAGCTCTATTTCATTTTGATATTCCAAAGATTTTTTTTAATATTATTATTTAAAATGGATGTTTATATATTACTTAAGCTATACTACATCTGTTTATAGCATAATCCTTTCTAAAGTGAATACAAGCACAACGCTACTATGATGGTCAAATGAACTTTTATTTGTCAATAGACCTAGTGAACCAAAAAGTAAACGTTTGGGTTCGGATTTCGTTTCTGTAATGCAGAGACATTAACGGTTCAGAGTGAGCCGAAAGTTAAATACACTTTAGGCTTAGATATTATAATCATGGTGGAAATCTGGGCCGCGTTCAGCAGAGCCCAGCGCTGTTAACAGTGTCCTACTTAACGGGATTTTGTTTTTGGATTTTGACGTCACGGTGCTTAGCGCTTAGCTAGCGCGGTCTTCAAAGAAAGTAGTCGGCTCTTTGGTAACGTGACGTAAAACGCGTATTTCTCAGCTTGGCGAAAAAACCATGGAGGAATTAATACAAATAGCTCTATGGGACTACAGCTATTTAATTGGCGTGAAACCAGTTGATCACGCGAGAATTTTAAGAGATATGTTAGTTTCTAATTTTAATTAAAAAAGTTGTTATCTATCTCTATAAATATGTTATCATCCAATTTTTGTTAAGCCTTGGTACATTGCACGCTTTATTGCGCTAGCGTCATTTATAAAACGCCGATGACCGGAGAAAAGCTATGACGACAGAGCTCACCGGTAAAATTTCCATATTCCGCTGTCTTTTTTGGTGAGCTCTGCTGAACGCAGCCCAGACCAGTGAAAGGTCTGATCGTAATCGGATAATAGCTTCGTGTTTTCATGCTTTTTATGGTACGCATTTACTTTCAGTGTGTGTAGCCACAAATAAGCTTTGGTGTTATGTAACGTTAACAGTCATGTTGACAAACTAAGAAAATCGTTGAGATGAAACGAGAGGATAGTGTTTACATGGCAACCCTGTTGTGAATATGGCTTTGAACATAGAGGGCATACAGTTGAGGAGTAGAAAATTGGGCCTTTACAATTACGTAAAGGTAATATCCCTCCAAAGTTTTATCTCTTCATTTCCCGTTTTTCCCCCATCGGATGATTTTAATGTGTACAAGTATATCATTATTGGATGTAAAATGTCGTCTGATTTACAGTATATTTGCTATTCTTTGTACACTGCTTTAATATTTCATAAATTTTAACTTAAGAAACATTTCCATATCTGGGTAAATAAGTTTGTAAGTAGTCGTCTTGACTCGGAGAGGTAATATTTTGGTTTTCCCAACTTGTTTGAAGTTGTTTCGATTTTTCAAAAATGGTTTCCTTCTCTTTCTACCAGGGTTGAAAAAAACCCGGATTTTATTTTAAAAAAAAATTCAGCCAATCTGGTTTTATTGAGTTTTTGGGTTTTTATCTTTAGCAGTTGCGTGCATTGTACAAATTGTCATTCAAAAATAACTCCTTAATGAAATAAGTCTAAAAATATTTCATAAAAACTGTTATTAAGTAATACTTTTGAAGTTGAAACAACAAAAACCTAACAAATATCTTATACTATCTTTAAAATGAAATTATTCTAGCATTCAAATCTATTATATTTGATGATCTTAGTGATTTAATTGGTTTTTTTGGTGGGTTTTATGGTTGGTAAAACCAAATAAAGCCAGTGGTTTTGGGGGCTGGGTTGTTTATAAATCTAACCCTGTTTTCTGCTCCTATTTACTCGTAAATGACCAAACAGGCATGAATAAATATTTTCAAACTAAGGTTAGTTCACAGCTTTCTTACCAAAAGGAAGTGAATATGCCATCTGCGCAAGACCGAGAATGGCAAAAGTGAATACAGCAAAGAGGAGAAACATCTTGTTGGAATGCATCTTGGGAAAAATTTCTATTTCTAATTAACTATATTAACTATAAAATACCCCGTATTAAAAGGATAGAGTGACGTTCGTTAGTTAGCACTCGGTTTAAACTGATATTTGTTAGGCTTAAGGGCGCTTTTATACTTTATAAAGTTCGAAACTCAGCTATGGAAAATAGCTAGAGCTCACGTAGTGGCCCATTTTCATATCCGTCTAACAACGTTCTCAAATGGTAAACATCCATGGAGAACCTATGCAGGAGAGTAGCAGTTCAATTTAACTCCTTATTTGCACCTATAATGTGCTGGGAAAATATGATTGGCGAGTTTCATAAAATTTCTCTCCATTAGTAGATTATCGTAAATCATATTCCAGGGCACGTTTCATCGAAATGGAACTATATTTTCAGATAAATTGCGTTCCACTTATTTTCATTTTGGTGTGTTGTTGTTATGGATAAAATAAATGTGCCACGACTCTCTACTCTCATATTCCTATATTATAATTTGAGTTCATTGAACTAACGTGAAGCAAAATTGGGACCTATTTTCACCTCTAATTTTTACATTTAATCGTAATTTTAGGTATTTTAATTATTCCATAATAATTAAAACGTTGGTTTAATAATAATTAACGTTGGTTTTTATTGAAGTTTAAGGGGGAAGATAGTGTACAGGAGGAACGGTTTCATGGGTTTACCGGTTTATTATGGGTGTCATACGAATTATACCCATTTAAATCGGAGTGGTTTTCCTGTTTTGAGAGAGCTCAGCAATTTAAACTACTTGGTTAACTCAACTATTTTAGCTATCCAGTTCTTTAGTTTACCAGACGACGTGCTTGGACCAGTTTATTAATTCCAGGCCAGGGGGGTCGCTGGCCCAATGTCTGGCAGTTTTATAAAAATCCTTATTTCCCACCCTGGCTAGAATAACGGCCGAAGAAATGTTTCAGCTCCTAAACATAATACGGAAAGGTGTGGGGTCTTATCTTAAAAAACCACTAAGAAACCCACTTAATAAATCCCATCACTATTTGGATGAATTTGAATTCTAGAATAATTTCATTTTAAAGATAGTTATTTGTTGTTTCAGCTTTAAAAGTACTATTTTATAATATTTATTATTTTTAATGAAACATTTTAAGACTTTTTTTACTTAGCAGTTACTTTTGAATGAAAATTTCTATAATGCAAGCAACTGCTAAAGATAAAAAATCCAAAAAAAACCGAAGTACCCATTAAAACCCAGAAAACCCCAATAAAACCCGGTGGACTGGGTTTTTTAAAAAAAGTCCGGGGTTTTTTGAACTCTGAAGAAAAGACATACATTGGCTTGTCTGTCGACTAACTATTATAATTTATGCCTGTTTTAATTTGTTAATTAACTATCGTAGGAATTAGGAATAATTAATTCAAAATTATTACAAATACCGTTTAGTTTATATCATGTTTCTCTTCTAGTACTTTCACAGTACTTCTCTAATCTCAAACGCTCTGGATTATTTAGAAGGCAGCTTATTAGCCTATAGTATAGTTTAACAAGTTGGGAAACCAAAATTAACCTCTCCGAGTCGAGACGAGGGCTGTTTACCCACTTAATTTTCTGAATATGCAACCATAGCTATTTATTGATAACAGAAGTCCATTAAATTAGCCAAGAAAGTAAACAATTACAATAGCTGGTATAGCGTACGTCTCTGCTGGGGTAAGATCTCCTTCTAACTCCATGGATGGGGGGGGGGTAAAATTTTTCTCCTTTCCTAACTCTGCTAGAAATCTCGAGCTCCTATCTAGGAAGTCTTTCTTGACGTGAGCGGGGCGTGACTTCTTCAGCTCATGAACGCTGGCTCTCTTATAGCGTTTTTCTTTGAGGTGATCCGAGCGCTCCCGGAGCACTTGAAAAAAAAAATCGTCTTTCATTGGGAAAAAACTAGCTGCTCCTAAACGGAGGCGCGTCTTACATTGGCCCAGTCGCTCCCTCCCGGTTTGCTCCCGGATTGATCCCAACCACTCCGACTCTAGAGACGGAGTGACCAAAATGGAGCGCCTGATGACGTCACAAAACCGCTCTGAAAAACTTTTGTCTTTCATTGGGAGTAACTACATTCGGTCCTCCGAGCTAGAACGATGACGTAACACGAAAATATGGAGCGATCTCGGGCGACCACAAAGGAAAACGCTATAAAGGGTTGGTTGTTTGCTTTATAAACAAGATGGTCAAAGCCCATATTAAAGCCACATCGTTTGTATACTCTCGCTTTTGAGAGGTATTTATTTAAATGTGAATATACAAAAAATGGGGAAGTTTAATTTAAAATTAACATTAAAAGTTTTGGATATTCGAAAATAGGAAGCCAGCTGTAATACAGCCGATATTACTAGTATAAACAATAATATACAGGGTGTTTGTGAAATGTCCATCAATAATGAAAGGGCGTATTTATTGGGCCACTTTGAGTCGAAAATGTTCTATGACATTTTTCCGTCCGAGCCACTGTTTTCAAGTTATGATTGGAGTAATTTACGGATGACCCCTTAAATTTAATTAAGAAATTGAAAGACAGCGCTAATTTAATGAAGGGGTCATTCCTAAAATATTCAAATCATAACTCGAAAACCGTGGCTCGGACGGCAAAATGTCATAGAACATTTTCGACTCAAAATGGCCCAATAAATACGCCCTTTCATTATTGATGGACTTTTCACAAACACCCTGTATTTTTCACTGTATAATCATAGCTATCTAATGGACCACATATGAATTTTTGACCAGGGATTAGGTTAGGGAAATCAAGGAGCGGGTAAAGACAGGATTGGGAATTTTGTTTTCTCTCTTCTTGGCATTTATGCCTAGAATTTCTCAGCCAGCAGTAGCCGCCGCCGATGAGACTGGTCAAATTTCATTCAGGGTGTAATTGGTGTACATTCATGTATAATGGTGTACATTCATGTATTCAGGATTCAGGGTCCATTTATGACATTCATGTATTCAGGATTCAGGGTCCATTTATGACATTCATGTATTCAGGATTCAGGGTCCATTTATGACATTCATGTATTCAGGATTCATGTATTCAGGGTGTAATTGGTGTACATTCATGTATAATGGTGTACATTCATGTATTCAGGATTCGTGTATTCAGGGTGTAATTGGTGTACATTCATCTATTCAGGGTGTAATAATGGTGTACATTCATGTATTCAGGGTGTAATTGGTGTACATTCATGTATTCCGGATGTAATGTATTCATAGTGTCAGGGCAACTGTACATTCATGTATTCAGGATTCGTGTATTCAGGGTCCATTTATGACATTCATGTATTCAGGGTGTAATTGGTGTACATTCATGTATAATGGTGTACATTCATGTATTCAGGATTCGTGTATTCAGGGTGTAATTGGTGTACATTCATGTATTCAGGGTGTAATGTATTCATAGTGTCAGGGCAACTTACACAGCGACATCTATTTAAACCAAGTTGAACTACAATATTAAAAATAAAACTACAATGTTTAAATTTTTCTATTACATAATTAATTTTATGTTGTTCAATTAAATGCAAATCTAATATTTTTTATTTGTTTTTTCTTTTATTAATTAACTATAATGTATTACGAGGGAGGACGAACACACCCACGGCCACCACAACAGACACGGCAACTCCCACTTCCATCCCCAGTGAAACTAATAGCTCACATCTTACGATGTGGCTAATACGATGTGGCTAAAAATAAGAAAGGAACGGCCACGGTCGTTAAATTTTTTTTCAATAGGTTTATGAAGAGTCATAAAAAACTAAATGACCTTGACTGTTCCAAAATTCACATCCCCCATCCCTTCTCCTGATTCTATGCTAGAGAGGCCTCGGTTTTACAGTGGAAGGGGGCGTTTTCCGGTCCCCTTAGAGAAACAGTGTTCATTTTCAGCCAATAGTTGTTTCTCTCCCAATAGGACAAATTTTGGCGTAATATTCGCACCTAAACCGGAGATCTGAGAAAAATTATCCCGAGGTGGCGAATGTGTCGCCCTTCTTCAGTATTGCTACACAAGAGAGGGGAGTCCCAAACCCCGCTTTTGGTTACTTCCTAGGCTAATTTAATGGACTTCTGTTGATAAGCAACTACAGGTCGTAAAGTTTTTTAATAAAAAAGTATTCAAGCATTATTAAGAGTTTCATTGACAACAATTTAGGTATCCTGTGAATTAGTAATTTCAAAAGATATGTTCCATAAGTATGACAATACCCATGCTTCATAATGCAAATTGAGTATCGTCGAGGTATCCCATTTAAACCTAAGAAGTGTTGAGGAAAAAATGTTAAATTAACCCCTAAAAATATAATTATAAAATGTGTTTTTAGTAATCTGAGTATCGTCGAGGTATCCCATTTAAACCTAAGAAGTGTTGAGGAAAAAATGTTAAATTAACCCCTAAAAATATAATTATAAAATGTGTTTTTAGTCATCGGGGGTTTATTGCTACCCCTAAAAATAGAGGAAATCAATGTGTGATACCCCCAATAATAGCTCGAGCTAGTTCGAGAATGACAAGCGAGAATGGACTACACTCGGTGGATAATTTTGCAGTTCATCTTGCAACCTAGCCTTTGACAGCGCCTCACCAGGCGTCGCTTTACCCTGAATCTATGACGTTCCACCCTAGTCACTTCACGACAAGCTCTTAGTAACCAGTGCCAAACTTATGAAACATATCTTATGAACTTATGATTTAAGTCATTTATTTGTGTAACAATACGCGAAACCAAAAACAAAGAAAGCTAACAAGCAAAATCTATTTTGACCAACAATTCCACAATGATTGGCTAACTGTTTTTTTTTCACGTGCGTGCAAATCAGAAGCAAGGATCATTGGTTTTTCTGATTTCAGCGGAACAACTACTGGTACCATTGCGACCACGCGAGTGACGTAGAATGTTTTGGAGCTCTTTGTCGATGTTTCAACGGTTTTGCTTCAAAGTACCACTTGTAGACGAGCTCAAGAATGAATGAAAACACAGAAAGTGTTAGTCCGAGATAGAAGATATTGAAAGCCGGTCCGAAATCTCTCATTTTGACGACACCCTCTCTGGCTGGACGGAGCTTCATTTTGTCACAAAGGTCAGCAAAATGAAAGAACTCTTTCAATCGATAATCCATGTGTCCGAATTGTAAATATCGTATTATTCTGGAATGTAAACATAGTTGAAAGTTAGGATCCTGGACAATAACACTATAGAGATTCAGTAACATTGATTTTATAGGGTTAAAAACTTACCGTATGTTGAACTGATCTCTGAATCTGAATCCCACTGATTTCGTCAGTATAAATCCCAAGGCCAAAGGCTTATGTAACCCATCACTGACATGGAAAAACTGCTTTCGATGACAAAGGGCGTTTACTCTTGCGAATAATTGAACCCGTTCCAGAATAACCAAAGATTTTCCAAGATTGTATTCCGCTATGTTTTGTTCAGTAAATATGTCGTGGAACGTGTCCATTATGCCATTGTCTTTTACAAGTCGCTGATATATTATTTTGTCAATGTTCCTTTTAGAGCGCTTAGTAAAAAATAAAGAAAGTTTAATTCAAGATATTTTAAATTATTGAGGTGTTTTATTCAATATTGTTAAACCCATCTAATATTATCGTAAATTCATAAGATATGTTCCTTAAGTTTGTCACTGATAACTATGAGAGCTTGTCATAAAGTTACGTAGGTGAAACGTCATATATTCTCGTAAAGCGACGCCTGGTGAGGCGCTGTCCAAGGCATAGTACAGATAAAATAGAAAGATGGACTGAAAACCCGAGTGTATAGTCAATTCTCGTGTCGTTCTTGAACAAGCTCGAGCTGTAAGTCTCTAGTATTACGAACATTATGGAACTTATCTTGTAAACTTATGATATTATGCACTTGAATAACTTACAGCGAATGCGCCTGAAATGTATGGCGCATTTAGAATTAGAAGTTTCTTGTTAGAAAACTGTACTACTTCATCCAAGTTATCAAATTCGATGGCTGGTCCAACAGAGGTGACACTGCATTTATAGAGACCTGCGAACAAAGTCCACATGATGGAGACAAAAACCCACCAAAAGAAGAAGCATATCCTCGATGCATTTGATATTGGTATAAGTTTAGCATCAACACCTTCAAAATCGAATTTTGTTTATAATTAATTCGATTCTTAAACTCCAGGAGTTGGACAGTCTCTTTTCTACTATATCGGGTGGCAACTTGGCAT